>NC_141365.1:4626743-5031743 GCF_057382095.1 Aulonocara sp. 'chitande type north' Nkhata Bay
ATAATCAGGCCCCATCTTATTTAAAGACCTTATAGTACCGTATCAACCCATTAAAGCTCTGAGAAATGCACAGACTGACCTCAGTATGAATTTCTATAACTCCTGGGAAGATTGTGGCAATGTGTTAACACATGCTCCAGACAATAATGCTGGTAACGCTGATTAACAGTTAATCAAAAGGCCTTTGATTAACAGGGCCAGGCTACTACTTTTTTTATTTTATTTCTGTGTTCACAGAGTCCTGTGAAAACTTTCTTTTGCATATGATTTTAGTTTTGTCCTGTTGGTTTTTTGTGTTTATTATTGTTTAATTACTTCAAGGCACTGATTGATGTTTTGGGGCTAATTTGCAAGCTAGTAAAACTCAAATTTGGGGATTTCAAATCCTCGATGAGATTTCGATTTTTTTTGTAATGCTGAGTTTTATATGGGGAGGTTTGTTTTTCCAAAAAGAATATTGATAATGTCGAATTATGAAATTTGCACCAGGTTATGTTTGGACAAATTAGGTCCACTGAAAATAATTAATTTTAGGAAAGATTAATATTTTGTTTGTAAAGGAAAATAGGAAAGTTTGACCAACAATGTAAATGATCTTGTACCACTTTGAATGACAGACTTTAACTGAAGCTAAACAGCGCTTACAGTTTGGGGGAAATGTTAATCCGAGACATTTAATATTGCTTGTGTGAAGGTGATTTGGTGGCATCACGTTATAGCACAGACAAGCTGGAAGAGGACCCCGTAACACTGGAGGATCTGCGTGACAGCAAACAAACCCAAACACCAGGAAGGACACTAGCCAGCACAACCAGGCCGCCAGGGCGCATGCCCAGCAGCACAGGATGACCCAGCCCCCCCGTTTTGTGCTGGGTAGATTAAATGAGGAATCATGTTTATTGGGGTCAATTAAATAACCAATTGTGAGGTGAATGTTTTCAATATAAATGCTGATGAGTACACATCTTCTTTCTGGGTCTTTCTGTGATTGTAGTTTTGTGAGAGAAATTAATTCTGTTGTTAATCAAAATAGCAGCTTCTCTATCCGGTGTTACAATTAGCTGTGAATATGTGGGGAAACTGCAGTGACTTCAATGCTGTACTTTTGTGTCTGTGTTTCTTGCAGTAGACTTGCATCTGACCATGGATTTATTAACTCTCTGAAAAGCCTTCAGTTGATACAATATTCTGTAGCAAGAGTACTGACAGGGACTAGGAAGAGGAACCAAATTTCTCTCATATGGTTTCTCTTTGTTGGCTCCCTGTTAAATCCAGAATTCAATTTAAAATCCTTCTCATAAAATACAAGGTCTTGAATAATCAGACCTTATCTTACCTAAAGACCTAATAGTACCATATCACCCCATTAAAGGCAAGGCAAGTTTATTTGTACAGCACAACTCAACAACAAGGTGATTCAAAGTGCTTTACAGAGACATTAGAAACAAAAACAAATAAAAGCATGATTTAAAATTGATTAAAACAAGCAAACAAACTAATTAACAAACAAACAAAACAGGATATAAAATCAAAACAGATAAAATCAGAACAGTAGATAAAATCAGTAGTTAAATGTAAGTTTTGAAATTTAAGCTTAAAAGTGTGGATTTGGTGCTTTATTCAAATGCAGCTGAGAACAGGTGAGTCTTCAACCTGGATTTAAATAAACTGAGTGTTTCAGCTGATCTGAGGCTTTCTGGGAGTTTGTTCCAGATATAAGGAGCATAAAAGCTGAATGCAGCTTCTCCGTGTCTGGTTCTGACTCTGGGAACTGATAAAAGACCGGATCCAGATGACCTGAGGGATCTGGAAGGTTCATACTGGGTCAGGAGGTCACTGATGTATTTTGGTCCTAAACCATTCAGAGCTTTATAGACCAGCATCAGAACGTTAAAGTCTATCCTCTGACGGACAGGCAGCCAGTGTAAAGACCTCAGAGCTGGACTGATGTGGTCCACTTTTTTGGTCTTAGTGAGGACTCGAGCAGCAGAGTTCTGAATGAGCTGTAGTTGTCTGACTGATTTTTTAGGTAGACCTGTAAAGATGCTGTTACAGTAATCAAGCCTACTAAAGATGAATGCATGGACTAGTTTTTCCAGGTCCTGTTGAGACATCAGATCTTTTATCCTTGAAATATTCTTGAGGTGATAGTAAGCTGACTTTGTTATTGTCTTAATGTGTTTTTCTAAGTTTAGGTCTGCGTCCATCACTACACCCACATTTCTCACCTGGTTTGTGGTTTTTAGATGTATAGATTGAAGTTCTCTGGTGACCTGTAATCGTTTTTCTTTGGCGCCAAAGACTATTACCTCAGTTTTGTTTAGCTGGAGAAAATTTTGGCACAACCAGTCATTAATTTTCTCAATGCATTTACCAAGAGCCTGTACAGGGCCTCGGTCTCCTGGTGACATTGTGATATATATTTGTGTGTCATCTGCATAGCTGTGGTAGTTTATTTTGTTGTTCTTTATAATCTGTGCCAGTGGGAGCATGTAAATTAAAGCACTTCACTCTGTGAGATATGTTATGTATGGATGCTGTAGAAGTTACTGATACTCACAGTCTCTCACAGCGCAGGCCTGCAGTGCCCTCGGGACAGGTACAAGTGTTGTGAGGGCTGCATGTGCCTCCATGTTGACAGGGTGGCACACAGGGTGTAGTCACCGCTGCAGACACAGCACACAGCATGATCCTTTGTACACATACTGTATATGTACACATTCTTCCACACTCATGGACTAACCTTGTTCACAGAGCTCTCCAGTGAAAGCTTTGGTACAGCGGCACCGGTTGAGGCCCACACACACGCCACCATTTATGCAAGGTTTCTGGCACACAACAGGCTCTGATCAAGACAGAAAAAAGAATGCATAAATCCAAACACATTGAGTCTTCTTATTAAACATGGAGCATAGATTATTTAGAGGATTTGGGCAGTTATAAATTACACAATGAGCAGAACATACATTTATCAACAACAGTGTAAGAACAAAAGGCTGGACGGTGTTTCCACAGAAGTGGTCTGCGCTTTGTGTTTACGTCCTTTTTGTGCTGATTCTGAAGCTGCAGGTTTTTATTTCTCTTGAAACAATATTGACTGAACCAGCAGCAAAAGAAGATCCAAACTACGCTTCACATAAACATCGTCATGAATTCACTCTGACTTTTGCTGTTTTGCTTCCACCACGATAAAAATCACACTTCATGCAAATCTTTTTCCTGCATTATTTGCACAAGTCTACCGTTGTTTACAGGCTGTCGGCCGCTGTTTTTTTCCTTTTACCAACTTCCGAAAACAAAGCCTCATTTCTGCTGTTCAATACTGAACAAATTTAAACTTATGCAAAATTGCGAAACGCTCAGCTGTGTCTCTAAAACCTCTGTAACTTTGCTCTGCTTCACTTCAGCAGCATCAGGTAATGTTCATATGTTGATTAATGGTTTTCTTTCGTTTTTGATCTACTGCAGAATATTTTTATATTTATTTTTATGTGTTTTATCCTCAGCTACTTTGACACAAAGGCATCTGCTGTGATGCTCACACCTTTGATAAAGTCTCACAAATGTCAGCTTTCTTTTTATAGATATAAAAATCTGGAAATGTACTGATGATTGATCTGAATTATTATATTTCTGACTGTCTGAGGCAAAATTTCCCCGAATCAAATCAAATTGAATCGAATTGTGGATCGAATCGATTCGAGACCTTGTGAATCGGAATCGAATCAATTCTAGAAATCAGTGACGATACCCAGCCCTAATGGTGAATCACCGGTGCATGATTAGAAGCAGGTGCGCGGGCCAAAAGCAGAAGCTCTCAGTGAGCTCCGCCCAGGCAGAGCGATGAGAGAGAGCAAAACCAAAACACATGTAGCCTTGCAGGGCTGGCCGGGTAGACACAGAGACCATGACAGTAATGACATTTTCCCACTTAAAAACACTGTTACTGATTGGAGAAATAAAAGCTCCAGATGAAAGTCTGGACATTAGAAACGTGTTGATTATGAAGCTATGCACTGGCAGACACCGCCGCATGTTATGATTGAAGGGCTTAGCTCTACACCACTGACACAGAAGAAAAATGTGAAGATTTTCAATAATTACTGAATATGCTCTGAAATGCCAGGTGACAAAACAGGATGGAACAATAAACGCTGCATATTTGTCGGTGTCTGGTTTCAAATATAAGAGAAAGAGTCCAGAAATACATCACATGATTGCTTCTCTCCACCCATAAGCACATCGAATGAAAAACATCTCATCTTATTTGGTCAACGACAACAACAACAGCAGAGTAGTGCAACAATGGAAACAAACAGCAAGCAACAGGGAGAAGAAGAAACCACGGGAAACCATGCTGCATCCACTGGTGTCAACATCTAATTTCACATCCAATATCACACTAAAGCCTCCAGCTGCACAGAAGCAAATCCCACTCACTGCATAGAGGAAAGTAATCCGAAGACATGAGAAGCTTTATATTACTGTTTTTTTTTAAATAAACACAAGTGGTTGTTAAAATTACATCCATGATCATTTGTAACTTACTGTGTAAACATGGTTTGATCATATTTTAGTCTGAATATATTTTAATTATGCAGGAAAAGCTACACAGAGATACAGTAACAGAGAATGACTGATCTCACCTATCTGGCATCGAGCTCCTTGCCATCCACCAACACATGTGCATTTGTTGACGTCCACACATCTTCCCCCATTTTGACAGGCAGGAGTGCAAAGGGCTACAAAATGCAAAATAATATAGTAACACGCAGTCTGTGCAGAAAAATGTCTTCATGCTTTTTTTGTTTTTCTGCCATCCTATAGCCCATATTTTACCAGAAACTGTTTGGAGGCAGGTGGATGGGTAGATCTCGGTGGTGCCTACACACCTGGGATAATTTATTGTATTACATTACTCACGCAAGAGGCACTGGGGGCCAGTGTAGTCGGAGGGACACTGGCAGGTGTCAGGTCCCACACAGCGACCACCGTTGGCACAAGGAAACTCACACACAGCTGAGAAGAGACACGAAGAAAAGTCAAAGCTAACAATCAGATGTCGAATCCAGAAGAAAATGGCATTGTGACACACACGTCACCTGTGCACATGCATTTATACATGCATGGATATATGTACCAGTGCCTCTTTGTCTTAGGTGAGTGCAGAACATCTTATAAAAGCATTTTCTGGGCAACACATTGATGTAAACAGTGCTTCTAAACACTGTCCACTCTATTTATTTGATGTAACACCTGTCCCTCTGATCCCCAAAGGCAGTGTACCTGTGTGGCAGCCTGCTCCTGTCCAGCCGCGAAGACACAAACACTCGTTCCAGCGCATACAGGTACCTCCATGAGCGCAGGGAGGGGAGCACATGGCTGAAACATGCAACGAAAAGGGCTATAATACTCCTCTTTGCATTAAAACCTTATACTAACCTCAAAGGACACCGAAAAGTGCACAAAAAAAGAGACACAAATTAACTTTAATATTCCTGTGAAAAAACATTTTAATTATATATATATTATGTGCAACGTTTATTGTACCTGAGCAGCCCACTCCAGGATAGCCTGGAGGACAGTCGCAAATGTTCGGGGCAACACACACTCCATAGTTCTGACAAGGGGGGTCGCACACAGCTGGAAAGGCAGAGATGCTAATAAAGATAAGTGAAGGAATTGAAATAAATCTATTTTTAGATTTTTAAAAAGTCCTTAACACTACATAAGATTATGTTTGACTCACGCTGGCACTTGGTGGGGTCATCTTTTCTAACTATATAGCCCTCCTTGCAGGTGCAGTTAAACCCACCAGGATGATTCACACACAGCTGCTCGCAGCCTCCATTAGTGAAGTCCTCACACTCGTTCACATCTCATGACAGAAGACAGAAGGAGGGCAATTAAACATTAAACCTACGTGACAGTTGCTTAATTTATGGTTGGCTAAGTGACAAGGCATGCCCGCCTCTGTATTCATTCAAGGGAGTCGTTAGTCCATAACAGACTATCAAACTATCAAATTTCCTTTTTTATGAATAGCTTCATGAAAAGAAATCACATGGCGAATGCAACGCAAATGAGAAGCCTAATCTCTGAAAGCCTCTCTGGCTCTTTAGCCTTTACAAAATTGCTGTGTGGATAATCTACAGTCATCAGCCACTTTTGCTAGTACTGGGTTTTGCCTTAATTCTTCAAAGCACAGATTCAACAAGGTGCTGAAAACGTTCCTCAGAGATTTTGGGTCTCAACTGGCATGACTGCATTGCACAGTTGCTGAAGAATTGTCCGCTGCACATCCTTGATGTGAAGGGCCTATTCCACGACATCCCAAAGGTGCTCTATTCATTATGATTATGTATCATGACATAATCTGAGCTTTCTCACATAGCGCATCATCCTATGAGAAGCAGCCATCGGAACATGGTAAGCCTGTAGTCAGAACGGGATGGACATGAAAAAATACTCAGGTATACAAAACAATGCTCAGCTAATACTAAGGGGTTCAAAATGTGCCAAGGAAACATCTTCTACACCACTGCACCGTCACCAGCCTCAATTACTGATACAAGGATGGATCCATGCTTTCCTCTTGTTTATGCTAAATTACTCACAGCAGAAATCAAGATTTATCAGACGGGTGGTCTGTGGGAATTCTAGCTTCAGTTTCCTGTTGTCAGCTGACAGGAGTGGCAGAGTGATGCCCTGCTGTCGTAGCCCATCTGCTTCAAGGTTACACGTTGTTTGTTCAAAGATGCTCGTCTGCATACTTTGTTTGTAACAAGTGATGTTAGATTATTCTGTTATTATATGTTACCTTATATATGTAATCAAAGTAGTTGAATTAGAATACTGCTGTAGATCACATTATACCCTTTAATATAGAGTGTGTGAGCTGTATGTAGTTTAGTTCTCGTTATACTTTTGAGTTAACAGAACATATTCACATATTAGTTCATTAGATAAATGTGCATCACTCTGTATCCTTGATCTGCTGGGAATGTGTTACACTGTTTTCTTGACATGCTTAATTGTTGAATCATGAAGAGAAGGTTGTAAGCAGGAGACTCTGTGTCTAAAGACAGGGGAGATAGACCACATTCCACACCCCCACCTTACAGAAAGCAGAGAAACAACTGCCGAGGTCATAACTTAGGCGCTGTAACAGAGAAAGAATGTGATGTTTTGGCTTTTACGACTAGCTGGGGGCCACTAGAGACTATAAAAAGCTGAGCAACCCGTCACCATTTTGAGACATGTGCCTGACCCTCTGGTAGCATCTCTCCCGTCCGGACGTTGTAATGCTCTGACTGTTGAATTGTATGGAAATAAATGATTGTTGATTGAGCATTGATACACCGAGTATTGTCCCTCCTTCAGCCCAAAGATTCAAAGAATTGGGAGATTTCAACAACTTGGTGCCGTGACCCGGATTCGAACCGGGGTTACTGCATTATTTCAGTTACTGGTGTCTTTCAATTAGTTTAAAGCCGTCTGGCCATTCTCCTCTGACCTTTGTTATCAACGTGGCATTTTTACTGCCAAGAGAACTGTCACCCTCTTTCTCTTTTTCAGACCTTTCTCTGCAAACCCCAGCGATGGATGTGCTTAAGAAACCCTCAGACAAGTCTGTCTGGCACCAACAACCATGCCATGTTCAAAGTAATTTAAATCACCTTTCATCCTCATTCTGATGCTCAGTTTGAACTTTAGCAGGTTGTCTTGACCACATCTGCATCCGTGAATGTAAAAAATGTCTTATACAGTCTTTGGTCTACATGCCTAGAAGCACTTAGATATTTGCATTAATGGGCAGTTAAAGAGGTGTACCCAATAAAGTGGCTGGTGAGTGTATTTCTGCTGGATTCAAGAGATGGTAAAGTCATTTTAATTATTATTTTGATATTAGGCGTTATATGAAAAAGGATATCAGGGCTTGTTGCACTGATACGATCTCATAACTATGGAAGCCTGTTTCCATAACTCAAAATCTTTCTCAAAATTTTGACTTATAAACTCGAGATTTTGAGAAAAGTAACTTGAAATTGTAATCTATGTGAATGACATCATTTTCTTATTACCCAGAAGGATATGGCGCAGAGGAATGTGCACACAAACCAGATCGCAACAAATTGGTGCTTTCGAGAGTGCGTTTGCTGATAGTAACGCCATGTGATTCAGCTAATAATAAAGTGCTGGCAGTGAACATGAACTCTCACCCACACAGCTCCTCGCGTCTTCGTCCAATTGCCAGCCAGCTTGACAGCTGCACTGAACGTGGCCCTCAGCCCTTACAGTGCACATATGGTCACAACCACCATTTCTCAGCTTACAGGATGTAGCATCTTTTTGGGTAAAAAAATAATAATAATAATAATTTTTAGCTTGGTACACAGAAATACTGAACAATAAAGAAGACTGCGTGAACTTGCTATTTCAGCTTTTAAAATGGGAAATTTGGTGCTATGCTTCTTCTTTTTGATAGAAGAAGCAATGTTTTGACTGCTGATCAGAAGGAAAAAACATATTTAGCTGTGTCATGTCACATTAAAAGATTTGATCTTGATGAAAAATCTGTGTTAAAACACCAGGACAAGAGTTCTTAATAAGATTTTTTTATTCAGATTTGAAAGAAGTGCCTACCTTCTGTTTTGTTTTTTTTAAATAATTATATATTTTTGTACACAAAAGACTGTAATGTCAACTCTGTAATCAAACTTACTCCTGCAGTTTAGGTTGTCTATGTCTAACAGCAGAGGAGGGGGGCAATGGCAAGTATGTCCCCCTGGAGAATTAGTGCAGGTGTGGGAACAGCAGCCATTCTGGAGTTTACATTCATCGATGTCTATGTACACAAACCCACACACAGAAACACACAGATCATAAACATCATGTTTGGACAGCTCTCTCTTATGCATGCAACAGATTCCTCACAGTCTGGCTTTCTCATCTCACTAATTTTCCAAAATGTGCCCTCAGGACAACTACTTCCAGAGTGTCTGCACAGAAAATATGCACAAGAAAAACCAGAATCACATGCACCAAAATAATTAGCAAGAGATAAGACATATTCATGGCAGATTACTACTGATGCTTGGCATGTTTAAATGACCGAAAATGATTGGGTAAACAGCAGTGAGTGTTTAAGAGGGACTGACCCACGCAGGTGTGGCCATCAATATGCAGCTGGTAGCCGGGTCTGCAGGAGCAGTGGAAAGAGCCCTGAGTATTGATGCAAATGTGCTCGCAAGTCCCATTTAGTCCCACACACTCATCCACATCTGGAGAGATCAGCAACATTTAGATTACTCTTGCGCCATGGCAAAACATGAAATAGATTCAGCACAAGGACTCATTTAGACTTGAAATAAACATCTGAAATTCTATTAGCACAAAATTGCACAAACCTGGAATACCAGCTAAGTGCAGAGTGACTGAATGGAGAGAGCAACAATGGCTATGTCTTTTGAGAATGATGCAGAAGCCCACAGAGATGATCTCTGCTGCCCTCTGTTGACTAGCCGCACTATGACTTGACCTTAGAACCTCGTCTCTAGGAAATACAGCAACTGTGTTTAGGTTTCAATTTAATGGTTACTGTGTGTAACTAATTAAAATGAAGAGGACGGTTACATTTTAACTACTGTACTGCCCATCTGATTGGCTGTTATGGTGGGTGGTGCAGCACATTTTAGACTGCAGTTTGTTTTACTTCACTCATCAATAATAAAGGCAGTTTAAAGGTCTCACAGCCATGCACTGTGACACTTTAGCAATTTCATACATTTACTGCAAGCAAAAATATGATGCAAGGATCTAATAAAAATGTGTATGACATCAGATTTGACATATACAGACTGTACAATAATAACAATAATAGTAATAACAGAGGTCTTGATCCATAGCTGTAGTTCCCGATCTATTTTTTTGCATGCTTCTGCTGCCATTCCCGTTTGTTCACTTAATCTGTTTGGTTTGGACGGTGTTATATCATCATCATCATCATCATCATCAGAGGTCATCCTAAATTTCTGAATTTTGTCCTGGACTACATTTGGTCACAATAACAAATAAACTCCTCTGACAGTAGCAAAGCCCACATTTTAGAGTTAATGCAAACAATATACCCAATACTTGGATTATATGGAGCTTTAGAGAATAAGCAGAGGGGAACAGGTAGACACAATCATGTGACAAATAAAATTTTCACAAGACTATGCAGTCAAATGAAAAAGTAAGCAAACCCCATTATTCAGCAGCTTGTAGAACCGCTGTTAGCAGCAATAACTTCATTTCAGCACCTCGATTCTCTCCTTTTCTCTCCATTGTTGTAGGTTTGCTGTTCTGCTTGGAATCATTGCCCTGTTTCATGACCTAATTTGAGCCAAGCTTTAGCTGTGAGGTCGACTCAGGTCCTGCGGCTGCAAAACAAGCCTAAATCATCAACTCACGTATACCAACTGTCAAGCACCATCCACCATGGTGCTTGACAGTTTGTATTAGCCATTTGCACACATGGTGTGTTTGATCTTTACCAAATGTGGCACTGTGCATTACGGAGTAACATCTCAGGAATTGGCCAGTATTTACATTAAGGGTGTGCTTACTTTTTCAGTAGATCCACAAACGAGTTGATTCTGATTATTTATAGAACACATTTCACAATAATAAAAGTTGTACAACTGTTAACCCACAGCAAGAATTAAGAAGCCTATTTTCTAAAAAGTCAAACTTTTTTTTTTTAAAGTAACATAAGAAAAAGTCATGCTTACTCATGCCTACTTTAATAACATCCTACTACAGCCTGCCTTTTACCTGTGCAGCTGTGTCTGTCCGGGTCCAGCTGGTAACCCGAGGCACACTGGCAGCTGTAGCTTCCTGGCTCATTGGTGCAGTTGTGTTCACAGCGACCATTGTTCACAACACACTCATCAATGTCTGTAAACAAGCACATGTAATGCTCATACAGAGAAAGTAATGCTTACATGATACAAGTGGGTAACAACAAACACACACACCCACCCCTTACCCACCAAAACAAGAGTGTCCATCGCCGTTGAAGCCCTGGTAACACTGACAGAAATACGACCCGATGATGTTACCGCACCGAGCGTTGGCGTCACACGTGTGACCACCAGATACACACTCATTCTCATCTGAAGACAGACAGAGAGCCGGTTCATTTCTATTCAGTGAAGCTTGTACTACCACTTGGGATAATTTTAATGGAAGGGATAACAGCAAGCATTAAAACACGCGCACACAAGGAAGCTGACCCCGTCCACAGGAAACAGAGTTTTCCACGGAGGGACGTCAGCACTAATTGCTTACCTTCACAGTGTGTGCCGTTTCCCCGGTAACCCGGTCGACAAACACACTCGTAGCTCCCAAGCGTGTTCTCACATACGCTCCGTCCATCACACGCCACGGGACTCTCTATACATTCATCCACATCTGGGACAGAGACAAAAGGACAGAATAGTTTAGTGACATGGATACAACATATGACTTCTTCTTCTATGCATCGTTGACGCAATTTGCAATTAAAAATTATTTCATCTAGAGAAAAGGAAATTTAATTCCTGCAAAGCACTCCCTTAATTTACTGGCAAGCAATAAAGGTACGAAGTCATTTTCATGTCAACAACCTTGTTTTAAATAACTGTCACTGAACCACTTTGGGAAGCTGTGGTAATAGATTTTTTTTCTTTTTCTTCTTTTAATTCCCCTTTAGTCCATTTAACATTGCTACTTTCTGACAGTAGTGGTAAAATCATAGTACATAATCAAGCACAGCGCAGATGTTACTATGAAAATTTAAGCCATGAAAAGCAGGCACAGAAAGCACATCATGCCTTGGCACACAGAGTAACCTGGGTACACAGGATGTGCTGGAGGACCAGGGGCGCAAAGAAGTCGAAAAGAAAGTGAACAGACTTCTTTTTTTTTCTTTACAGAACAAAAGAGGAAATCAGCCTTTAACGTGAGGGTGAAAGAGGGACAGGAGCATATATAAGCAGGCAAAGCAGCAGATTGAAGCTGTATCTTGCTGCAAAGCATTTCTTTCTGTCAGACAAAGTTCTTACTTTGCAGAAACTCAAATGAAGTATGTTAAAAATTCAAAACACCAGATCAAATCTGGACATCGGCCTTTTTCAGTCGTGGTGATGTTTAATGATTTACCGACACAGGCAGCAGTCTCTGCTCTGAAGCCCAGCTGGCACTGGCATGAAAAGCTGCCAGGAGTGTTAACGCACACATTTCCCAGCTCGCGGCGACACGGCTCCTCAAAGCTGCACTCATCCACATCTACAGAGGAGTAACACCAATAAATTATAAGATAAATGGCCAAGTTTAACAGATGCAAACATTTAAGTCATCCCGGGTTATGATGTAGCGTGTCAGCCTGTATTTTATGCTGATATACATTTGGATGTACATGCATATTTTATCAAAACGCACACCAGACTTCAACATTAACCTCACCTACACAGCCTCGCCCATTTGTAGCCATTACATATCCCTCATGGCACGAACAGGTGAAGGAGCCAGGTGTGTTTTTGCACTCAGCCTCGCCTTGACAGGCCTGCAGGCCTGTCACAGCGGCCAAAGCACACTCATCAACATCTGCAAGACCCATAAGAAACACGTAAATTATGATCATACTAAAGAGGCGCTGTGAAAAATTTCTGAAAACCTGCATCGGACATTTCTTTTCCCCCCACAAACACACACACACAAATAGAAAAACACACACAGAGGTTGACGAACCCTGGCACCCGTCAGAACCCATCAGGTAACCACGGAGACAGCTACACGAGTAAGAGCCGGGGTTATTAATGCAGCTGGCATGGAGGTCACATGGTCCTGGTCTCTCTCCTTCGCACTCATCAACATCTGTCCAACAGAGATAATACGCTTAATCTAACTCAGACACCTGCAGTTTTACATGGTGATGTCAAGCTGACAAAAATATATGAATAATATATAACACAGCTCTGAAATATTAAATGCTAAAGTTTTGTAAATAAATTATAATGCAGTTAGATCAGCTGGTAGCTTGTTTCTCATCACTCATGCTTGCTTCTGAAAATTTGCGCAGTACAGTTAAAAGTTTAAACACAACCGTGATACTAATACACATTAATATTTTCCAAGAGAGGTTTAATGAGCCTGCGTGCAATTTTGTTCACTGGGCTCATGTAACGTAGCGTACCTTTATGTTGTGTTGCATTGCTGTAAATGTTAAAAACTCAAAGATGTCAAAAGCATTTTTATTTTTTTTGTGATTTTACAATTCTACAAAAAGCACTTTCCCAGTTTTGATCACTTCTTACCTTTACACTCGGCTGCTCCTTCCAAGGTGAAGCCCTTGGGGCAAGTACAGTTGTCACCATCCTTTACCATGATGGATGGACAGATGCAGACATTGCTGCTCTCATGCATCAGCTGGTTTCCTGGACACTGTGGAGCAAGGCTAGAGTTTGGGGAAGTTGTGGTGGTCAAAGGAGCTGCTAATGCAAAGAAAAAGAGGGAGCTGCTGAAAGGAAATGCTGAAATGTAAGACACAGCACAACAAAAGAGAGAAAAAATAAACACAACAAAAGACAAAATGACCAAAAAAAACTCACAGGTTGTAGGTGTGTGGCTTGGTGTTGGTTCACTGACATTTCTGAGTGCACTCTCGTTCACCTGGGTCTGCAGCAGGAAAAGGCAACAAACTGAGATTTATTTATAGTCTGATGCTGTCAGACTAACATACATGTAAGAAGCCTTCCTAAACCACTTGCCTGGCTCTTAGTGAACACTGTGTGTTTCACTAACTTGTTGTCATTTTCCTGAGGGCTGCTCAGAGGTTCAGCCACGGACATCAGCAGCAGGCCTGCTGACAGGAGAGTCCAGAGGTGAGCCATCACCTGAATCTGTGTGGAGAGGAAGAGGAGAAGATGAGGTTACTCAGCCATCAATAAACCAGAGTTTAAAAATAGATAAAATGACACAGAGCATTTCATAGTTACTGTAAAGGTGCTCACCTATTGAAAACACAGAGGCACACAGACACACAGTGCATGTCCGGGCAGGCAAAACAACAGCACGAGGGGGGGAAAGAGCACTCTGTTATTAAGTTAACCCCCGAGGCTGTCTGCACTGAACAAAAGAGACTTACATCACAGATCACACTGAAATGTGTCTAATTTAACTGAGAAGATCAGTTTTGGCAGCATCTGTATTATCCCGAAACTCTTTGCGAGAACAGCTAAAAGAAGGCGATAAAAACAAATGCGGGACTAACTGTTTCTGTGAGTTGGTGCGAAGCAAAAGATGCGTAGAAGTCGCGTAAATCGACGTACCTGGGTTTAGATTTACTCTTAAGTAGAGGGCTCGGGAACACTGAGGTTTCCAGAGGCCACAAAGCGATCCGGTTCTACAGTGTATCTTCTGCAGAGACGAGGTGCTCATGCAGACGCACGCCAGCTCTGTCAAGAATAGGGGGGCTGTACGATCCTGCAGTGACTCCACATCCTGTCCCGGAGCTCTGCACTTCCCATTCCACAAATCCCAAATCACCGCAAACAGGCAGCAAAAGGCTGGCCTGGAGGCTGCTTTAAACCCTGGCGTGGATGTCATAAACGAGCCCCGGAACAAGGGAGGCCAAATCCTTGCAGCTCAGCTTCCCTGGGCGGTTCATACAAACACGCCAAAGTAGAATCAGACTGATCAGAGCGAAAGATGAAAGCTCAACCGCTTCAGCTCACCTTATGCAAATATCAGATGGTTTAGAAATAGTTCTGTCATAACTTGGGACTGTGATAAGTGGGGTTCTCAAGGGGTCTAATCATTTGGCTTAACTGTAAAAAAAAAAATACCCCCTACAGGGCATTCCACATAGGCCACTGCACCCTGCACCTCACAGGAGAGTGAAGCACAGACCCCCCCCCCTTATTAAAAAAGCCTTTTCCTTCAGGATATTGAGTGAAAAAAACCCTCACAAATCACAGTTCTCTGAATTTCACTGACTCATTGTTATTTTTCCCATAAAGCTTTTTTCTTATTTTTCTGTGCACATTTCAGTCACAGCTTTAAAAAAAACGTATTTTTACAGAGCTCATCTTGTAGCTCACATCAGACCTACTACTTTAATGTCTCTCCTGTGAGTGACAGACAGACATGATAAAGAAAACCTTTATGTTCCTGCTTCAGTAGTCACTTTAATAAAGGGTGAATCTAACGAATCACAGAAACTGTCTCCTAGTTTCTTACTTTGTTCACGCTTGGTGTTACTTTAAAATAATATTTTAACTTAAAAAAAAAATAGAAAACTGTTGTGTTTTCTATTAAAAGAAATCTCTATATATCGATAATTGGAGACAACTTATCTGGACCACCCCTCATACACCCCCCTTCTGGTTCTCTGTCTACGACCCTCCTGCTCTACAATGTTTGTTCTCTTTTTTTGTGTCCCTCCCCTTTTCCGTTCATTCACCTTTCATTAGCCCATAGGCTTCTGCCCAGTCAAGTCTTCTCTGAAGCCATTACTACACTGCAGCCTTAATTCACAATATATTATCTACAGGAAATGCTGCCAAGTGAGGATGTAGTCCCAGCTAGTGAAATTAAATTAATTAAATTGCTCAAGGATGCCGTAACTGTGTTTGGATCAAAGTCCATTATTTGGGATCCTCCTCACCCATTCCCACTGCGTAGAAAGGACTGCATCTTTTGTATGTAGTTGAAATAATGGAAACCATCAAAGCAAACACAATACAGCCTGTGATAATGTGAAACCTCTAATGGGTCATGATTATTTGAATTGTTTCTCCCAACTGGAAACCATCAGAATTTTTCTAATGGTTTCTGTTGATTCACTTCTCCACCCGCATGTGAACTGAACACATACTTCTACACATTTTAATGGCTATATTATAACAAAGGTGAGGACATAACATACAAGCTGCACTGCAAACCAGATCTAATTATTTAAGTATTTAAGCAAGTGGATACCCCATCATCTTTGCAGTGGCGTAAAAGTGTTAAAACATTTTGTAGCTGGCAGCAGATGTTTTCTGTCATTATGAAAGAAACTGCAGAGTCATAATTACACAGAGTAAAAGTGTTTATGCTGTAACCTACAGAAGTCAGACATGGTACAAGGTTTTAAAAGATCACAGAAAGAGGCTCAGTTGAAACAGTAAGTAAGAGGTGGTGATAAAGGAACAGTCTCACAGTTTATACATTCACGTCAAGGATAAGAGCTAATTTACATAAAATAAAATGTACACATTGCAGGCATGAAAAGTAGCGGTAATTATTATGTTTTCATCTTACATTTGATTTTTTTTTCACTAAACAAGATGCAAAAAGCATATTTATTTGTGCAGTATTAATATTATTCTTTTAGCATGTAGGTGAAAGCACTCGACAATACATTAGCATGTAAAGTTAAACATTATATTAAAAAAAGGCTTTTTTCACATTTTTGTGCTGATAGCAGATGGCAGTGGAGATCCAGATCATTTGTTCGCTTTGGCTGACTGAACAACTTGGCAGAACACAACATGCTGCATTAACTTTAACCTTCAAAGTCTGCAGAGTAGTGCATTTCAACGACGTGCCATTTAAGGTTGAGTGTGCAGGTTTTCATTCTTAAATAAAAACAGGCCGAGTGAATACATAAAAGAAAGAGGCATAAAACCAAAGAAATAATCATAACTTGTACAATACCTCTCCCCCATGTGCCGAATAATATTTAAATACCAATGAACAATAAGAAAGCCATTAAGAATAAGACATTTTAATTGTCATTTGAGTGATTAAAGAGGTGAGTCATGTGTGCGTCAGCTGGCAGTAGGCTACAGCTTCATATGTAGTGTCCTGCAGGCTATCAGATTTCAATATACTTGGTCTTATTTAAGCATCTAAAATGCAAATGCTAATCATAATATGTAGTTTCCTGGTTAATAAAAACAACAACAACACCTAATGACTTGCTAACTGATGGTTACGTAATTGATGGGCTATGCAAAATTATTATTCTTTAATTTGACCTTTGATGCCTCCAGGGATGTTTCAAATTCTAATTCAGTTGTCATAGTGCCCTTTGGGAAATGCAGATGGAAACTGACAGGCTCGCTTGTAGGATGTGTAAAATGTCAAGGGATTTCAGAATTATTCTCCTTTTGATAGTTCACCCCAGTTCATTCAATCTGACTGAAGGAGAACAGTCAGTGAATCAGCTTGAAATGACTTCCAGGCCCCGGCTTCACTGATGCATGTTCGACAACCTCTTTTTATTGTGTGTGCTACGTACAGCTCGTTAGAAATTATGATGTGCACAGAAGCAATTCTCTGCAAATACTCAGCAAAGGTTCTGCAGGAAGGAGCAAAAAGCATCTCGGGCTTCTAGAAAGGCGTGTCCATCTGACTGCCTTTCGGAGCGGGAGACACTACCCCGTAACTCCTTTCCTGCCACCTCAACCACTGCATGTGGACCTCTTTCTGGACCTATCAAGCAAACACACAGGCATAAATATCTGTTTAAATCAGTGTTTAGATTGTATCATTATGGTAAGAGCAATAGCTTAACATTTTGGGAAATTCATTTATTTGTTTTCAAAGCCTTTTGATACATGTGCAGTGCTTAGACCACCACTCAATGTAAGGTTTATGCCAAAGCCGCCCTAAACTAATAGTAATGGTCATAACCAAAATCATCTTTTATGTTTCTGTAAAGGTTAATCACAAGTATCTGTAAGCTCTTTGAAATTCTTAATGGTTTTCATTGTAGTTTCATTTTAGTTAACCGTGAATTTTCAAATTTACAGCTTTACAACAACAACAACAAAAAAATAGTTGAAAAAAAGTAAAGCACACTCTTTTTTATTGACATGCCAAATTAAAGTTAATTACTTGCATTCCTGATTGGGAAAATAAGTTTTAGTGTTTGACTGCTGTGCTCGGTCTCTCATAGAAGTCCATATTTGGGTATAAAAATGTGCATTCAATTTGTTATACACAACATAATGTCTTGTTTTACGCAAGTTTTTCACATATTTATAAAATATTTTCCTTTATTTTTTATGACAGTTGGTTCTGTGTGTTAGCCCTGCGACAGACTGGCGACCTGTCCAGGGTGTACCCTGCCTCTCGCCCTATGACAGCTGGGATAGGCTCCAGCGCCCCCCGCGACCCTGAAAAGGATAAGCGGAAGCGAATGGATGGATGGATGGTATAATAAATTTGTTAAGCACTATATGGCAAACTGGGAACCCATAATCTGGTATTTTGACTTAGCCTCTTATTACAACAACCATTTTTGTGGTTGGCAGTGCTCATGAATATCCGAGCCAAGACAAAAGCTTAACTGACATCAGACAATGCCGATGGCTTGAGTGCATTTTGGCAAAAGCAATCCCTCATTTAGTCTCCATCAAGCCTTTTACCTGCAAGCTTTGATGGCATGTGCACTACAAATGGAAATCATGTTCAGTGCCTACAGGTTCTGCATATTCATATAAAGATATCTGTTTATTCTGGTTAAATATACAGGGAGCGCAGAATTATTAGGCAAGTTGTATTTTTGAGGAATAATTTTATTATTGAACAACAACCATGTTCTCAATGAACCCAGAAAACTCATTAATATCAAAGTTGAATGTTTTTGGAAGTAGTTTTTAGTTTGTTTTTAGTTTTAGCTATTTTAGGGGGATATCTGTGTGTGCAGGTGACTATTACTGTGCATAATTATTAGGCAACTTAACAAAAAACAAATATATACCCATTTCAATTATTTATTTTTACCAGTGAAACCAATATAACATCTCCACATTCACAAATATACATTTCTGACATTCAAAAACAAAACAAAAACAAATCAGCGACCAATATAGCCACCTTTCTTTGCAAGGACACTCAAAAGCCTGCCATCCATGGATTCTGTCAGTGTTTTGATCTGTTCACCATCAACATTGCGTGCAGCAGCAACCACAGCCTCCCAGACACTGTTCAGAGAGGTGTATTGTTTTCCCTCCTTGTAAATCTCACACTTGATGATGGACCACAGGTTCTCAATGGGGTTCAGCTCAGGTGAACAAGGAGGCCATGTCATTAGTTTGTCTTCTTTTATACCCTTTCTTGCCAGCCATGCTGTGGAGTACTTGGACGCGTGTGATGGAGCATTGTCCTGCATGAAAATCATGTTTTTCTTGAAGGATGCAGACTTCTTCCTGTACCACTGCTTGAAGAAGGTGTCTTCCAGAAACTGGCAGTAGGACTGGGAGTTGAGCTTGACTCCATCCTCAACCCGAAAAGGCCCCACAAACTCATCTTTGATGATACCAGCCCAAACCAGTACTCCACCTCCACCTTGCTGCCGTCTGAGTCGGACTGGAGCTCTCTGCCCTTTACCAATCCAGCCACGGGCCCATCCATCTGGCCCATCAAGACTCACTCTCATTTCATCAGTCCATAAAACCTTAGAAAAATCAGTCTTGAGATATTTCTTGGCCCAGTCTTGACGTTTCAGCTTGTGTGTCTTGTTCAGTGGTGGTCGTCTTTCAGCCTTTCTTACCTTGGCCATGTCTCTGAGTATTGCACACCTTGTGCTTTTGGGCACTCCAGTGATGTTGCAGCTCTGAAATATGGCCAAACTGGTGGCAAGTGGCATCTTGGCAGCTGCACGCTTGACTTTTCTCAGTTCATGGGCAGTTATTTTGCGCCTTGGTTTTTCCACACGCTTCTTGCGACCCTGTTGACTATTTTGAATGAAACGCTTGATTGTTCGACGATCACGCTTCAGAAGCTTTGCAATTTTGAGACTGCTGCATCCCTCTGCAAGATATCTCACTATTTTTGACTTTTCTGAGCCTGTCAAGTCCTTCTTTTGACCCATTTTGCCAAAGGAAAGGAAGTTGCCTAATAATTATGCACACCTGATATAGGGTGTTGATGTCATTAGACCACACCCCTTCTCATTACAGAGATGCACATCACCTAATATGCTTAATTGGTAGTAGGCTTTCGAGCCTATACAGCTTGGAGTAAGACAACATGCATGAAGAGGATGATGTGGACAAAATACTCATTTGCCTAATAATTCTGCACTCCCTGTATGTCTACAACCAGCAATCGCTGAGCCACAGTGACTAGGTACCAGCTAGCTTGGCAAACCCTGCCTACAGCATTTTTTTTATCCAATGTGTTTAATGATTAACAAAAAAGACCAGAAAAAACCACAAGTCTGATTGCAGTTTGCATCATTATGGAGCATTATATGCCAACCTACTGCTGGCAAGGAGAGGCAGGTAACCAAACTGCTTGGATTAAAAATAATTCTGGATTTTTCGCTTCTACACTTACATTTTTGCAGAACTAAACAAAGTTAAATGAACTAGAATATTAAATTACGTTTTTAAATTAGTGCAAGGATAAGATAGGGTTGCAGTAGTTTTATATAACAGAGGTGCAACTTGTATCAATTTTCTTAGTAACCAATGAAGAAAAAAGTTGTAGAAGACAAACATCTATATTTAGCAAAATGTCAGACTATTTCTTTTATACTTTAAAAGTGAAACAAGAATCACCTCACTGTTGACAGATGAAAGCTAAACACAGTGTTTTATATATGTATATATTTATATATTTCTTGCTGAGAATCAATGCATTCATTCTGTGTATCAGTGAAACAATTAAATAGGTTACATAGGTAATCATACAAATAGTACATTAAATGAAATAATTCTCATGACCATTCGGTGACTCTAACGTGTTTCTCGTGTCTCTAAAGCATGTGAGTCATATAGTGTACACTGTCTGCTTCTGCCCCCAGTTTTTTGGAGGCTGGCCTTACATTAATCTTGCCAGTTACATAAGCATGCTGGGTCCTTTCCTTATGCAATGCTGGGAAGAGAAGTGGAAAATATTTTTTGCATTTTTAGCACTGACAACTCTAAACCAGTTACCTCCTGCTGGAATACAGATTAGCCACAATATTAAAATGCTCACTGAAGCGCCTGGGGAGCAAAGCCTTGCCACACAGCAGCTACTTTAGCACAAACTGCTCAAAATCTTAATGATGGGTATGATAGGGGTCTAGTGGATACATAGCGCATAACAGCTTGCTGACTATATGAGCCATGGCCTGCCAGATACATTGTGAGAAACAGACAAGCAATGTTCCTCTGGGAAACTCCCCATGTTCCTTTGTCATGCATGACATACCTAAATATTGTGGCAGACCATCTGTCACACTTCTCCACGGCAGCACTATTCCCTGATGGCATTGGGCTCTTTCAGCCAGTGAAAATGCTCCGTCGCAGTGCAAAAAGCTGTTCAGGAATCGTTTCAGGAACACGAGAGAGTTCAAGGTGCTGACTTGGCCTCCAAACATTCCTCATCTCAATATAACTGAGCCTCTTTGAGGTTGCGCTAAGTGTGACCCATGCTTCTAGAATAACAATAATACTATGCTTCTGAGACACCATGGGACAGTTTTGCGCATTGTGGCTGATGTGTATGAGTCTCACGTGAAGGCTAATTATGCACCACAGTGTGTGTAAATTGTGTGTGCAATTTTCTGAACACTTTAGAGTAGTGTGGTTTGTGTACTGACCTCTTGATTTAGAAAGCAATACAGAATGGCCACAAGAAGCCCCTGTGAAAGAGATGGGTTTAATCATTAATATTTATGATAATAATAAGTGACACTTTCATTAATAAATGGAACATGCTGCCTAAAAGGACAGAAAGTGAAGCAGATCTAATAACCAAACTGACTTTCAATTCTAGGCCTGCAACACAAAGATCTAATGTCGTCGAGATGCTGTCTCACACCCATAATGCTCAAACAGTGGAAGCCAAGTTAACATGAAGGATTATCACAGGATGCTGAAGAGACTATGGTACAGCATGTACAGTATGTGCCATTAGTGTTGATGCAATCCATGTGTGTACCTGGAAGGACCCCATACAGAGCTCGATACAAAGGCGCAGGTTAATATTGAAGTAGTCGGGCAGAAAATTGAAGAACATGTAGTGAGTTCCAAACAAAGGGATGAGGAGGAGGGTGGATTTAGTCAGGCGCCTGTTGCACAAAAGCAAAGGAAAAAGAGTCTGCTTATACGTACCTCATTTGAATGCTGCACCTGATATCATCATGCATGCAGACACAGTAATGATCAGATGCCAATCAAGATGATCTTTGTCTTTGTGTGTGTCATTCTGTATGCAGCCTCTCTTTACAAGAGGAAAGGTAAGCAGCGGGGGCATGATTTCAAATAGGGCTATTAAAATGTAGCTGCAGAGATAATGTCTTTATGTGTCAGGGAACATGTGAACTTAACTGGTGCAATTAAGTCAAGCATCATTTAACTTACTGTACCTATGGTATTTCTTTTATGAGATCCGGATTTACGTGATGTGCCTGAACATTTTCAGTCAATTAGTGAGTCTATTTCAATTAGAAATTCTAATGAGCCTCTTGGTAAGCGGAACTGCAGACGTGGCCAGACTGAATTACTGAATTATTCATGGCCTACAATAGTTTTTAATTTTTGGCACAACTTGCAATGTTCTCAGCATCAAACGTAACTATCAGAGTAAAAAAGTACCAGTGAGTGAAGAAAAGTATTTCAAAATGTCTGAAAACGTTTGCCAATTGAAGATAAACACGTCTTGTATCAGAAACGAGATGAATTTGATCGTTTCTGTGTTCAAAATGCAATAATGACTAAAATATGAGATTCTGTATCACGGCCGAGTTCCCATTGTCTACAACTGTGTCTGCACCTAAAGGATTACCTGTACTGAGAGGAGTTATTGAACTGGATCAGACGTGGATTGAGCTTTTGTATTAGAATTCTGATGATATTCATGAAGAGCATAAAATTGACCTGTTGAAAGAAAAAGCAAGAATGCAAAAATCAATACTAATACTAATAATAAAAAGTATTAGTATTACATCAAATGCTGCTTTCAGCAACATGATTATTGAATGTCATGGCAACAATATGAGCAGCCAAGCGTATAATTAACTTAGGCTGGTGTGGTGCCAATTTTTGCACTCTACTCTAATGGCACAAAAGAAGTTCATCCCAGTCCTTTCTCAGAGGCTGTCTCTAAAAAGAAGGTAAACAAATCATCTACGTAATAATCTCTAATCAGTGCATAATTAAAAAATTCATCATAATTTTTTGTTTCAGAAGAATGGGGGCATTTACCGCTATAGAGACAACAATCGGCCCCTTGATGATCCACCAATAGGGTGAGTCCTCATTGATGTCCCAACATCTGTGCAAGAAATGTGCACTTTAGAAGATTTCTTCAAGCATTGCATGCAGTAAATTTAATCGACGTCCTAAAAATAACACCCAACAATTACTGCTGAGTACAAAGTGAGTGCAAATTATCCATGTAAATGCACTTACAATATTATGTACAGTAGACTCACGTTCACATTCCCCTCTAATGCGTTTATATGCATCATTTTCATTAATTTAGCACAATTTAGCATTTCACCTATTGCTGCTTATGAGAAATAATAATGATTGTGGCTATAGAAGCTGTAATTCAAGTTTATACAAACTCTGTGTCCTCAAAATACACCCTGGATCCAATCCACAGGACTATGAAGAGCACCGGCACACCTGTTACAGAAATCAAAACTAGTGTCAGTGAGATGCAATCATTACACACGAAAATGGCTGAATCAGAGTTAGGAAGCTACCAGTGTGTGAACTGATTGGACGAGTATCAATTTTCCTAATATCTGCACCATGCAGAAGGAATAAAATGTAAATGAATTATTTTAAAGGTTGTGTGCACTACAGTGTACATCTTACAGTAAGTACAATGAACCCACATAATTCTATCCAAGATCTCATAGTGTGAGAGGCAGGTACATTCAATCTATAGCAGATCTAATAAATTATCAATATAAACGTTAACCTCCTAAGACCCGAACAGCATGCATTTTTAATTTCTCTTTGATATTTGGGCTGATTGTATTTACATTCATCAGGTCCCAAAGAATTACCAGGATTTTTTTTTTACCTAATTTTTGTTTCTAAGAAAAATGAGAGACACTTATGAGGATATTCATTTAAAATTTCGATAGAACAGTAGCAGTACAATGTCCTCGTAAGTGGATATCAGGCCCTTGTAGAGCAAAAATGAGTATTTTGGTCTAAATAACCCAAAATGTGATGTCCACATATGTGGACGCCAGGTATTAGGAGGTTAATATAGATCAATGCTGCACATGCCACTGAACCAGGAAACTTTTTAGCTGTTATAATAATATGCACATGTTGGCTGATGTTACCGTTTCTGCTTCTTTTTGACCTTGAAGGCTGCTGTGAAACTTTGCTAATCAGCACTTTAGGTGTGATCCAAATAAAATCCCAATGGGAAAGTAAAAGGTAAAAATGTTATTTTGGTATTTGCTATGCTTTATTTACAGACACTTGAATATTAACTGGGAAAAAATGACAGCACGAGGCAGAAGTTTTCCAAAATGAAATAAATGCTCCAAACTACCTGCAAGTTTGATGGAGTTAAAAATTGAAAATCCCCACTGCCAGTATTTGTTCAATCCAAAAAGAGCAACAAAAAACAGGGATTTTTTTCAGATTCCTGTTTGTATTCATGTATTTTCTTCGTTTAAAAACACACATACAACAGTACAAACAGGTGGAGTAATTTACTGAAACATGCAAACACAAATGGAACAAAAGGTAATTCAGGCCAAATCTGAGTTCTAACAAGCTCGAAAGGTAATATTTGGTATCTTCAAGCCTTTTGAAGACTTATTGCTCAAGACTTTTCACAGTATTGTAAAACTTTTTTTAACCTGATTCTTTCTCTAAAGTGTTTTACAGTATCTCTAAAAAAAGATGAGTTATAAAACTGTAATTTTTGGAAAATTCTAATGTTATCATACATGTCTTCTCACTATTGTTAAATCTGAGATATTGCAAAGTAGGGCCATGTTCTTTAATTTGGTAGGCGGCTCAACATAGCAAATGTTGGGGAAATTGTATGTCAAGGTCCTCACCCCATCCCAGCAAGCTGAAGCCCCACAGGCATCGGCGGCTATGATAGAAAGAGGAGAGCAGCAGGGAACTGAGGTAAAGTGCCTCCACCAGGAGCCAAAAAAAGTTTGCCATTACACAGTAGTGACAGAAGACCACAGAGGCTTTACAGGCAAACTGACCAGAAAGAACAAGAAGAGGGGAAAGGACAGAGAGCAAAGTGTAAGGAGGAATTAGTGTGGTAAGGCGTGCATAAGCAATATGTGATTATGCATAAATACATGAGATCAGGGAAATGCACCCAGAGGAATTTCTTAATACAAACAAGAAGCACTTGTCCCGAGCATCATTATCTTACTGTGGAAAGGGTGCAGTGGTTGGTGTCGTCGCTTGAGAACAGAGTAGCATCCTTTATAAACACCGCCACAGCTTTCAGGATGAACGTAAGAAAGAGCTGGATGTGAATAAAGTTCCTGGCACAACGCAGTTTCCTGTAAAAGAGCAGGAATACATTTATAACCAATACGAGATTTTGCATTGTACTGTATCATGAACAGCAAATGCAAAAACATCACATTTCTACAACTGTGCAAACTGGCGCAGTCTGTGGTTTTAGTTCATAGTTTTGATCAGTGAACAAAGAAAAATGTGAGTGGCAGAGAACAAAAATAAAAAAGAGACAGAGATGTAACTGATGCCAGTGATCTTGTTCGTGAAGCAATTTACTGGCAATCAGATTAGATTCATAAACAATCAGCTGGAAAGAGGAACAAACAAACTGTAACCCACAGAGCTGGTGCATAAGTTTTCAAAACGCTGTCTTGGCATTTGGTTACAGACTTGGTGAGGAGACTAAGGCACGTGTCAGGCCTACAAAACAGATAGGTGTTGGTCGGTGGGCTTATTTAAATGTGGAAAGAGCCAGGAAGGTTATTTCATCTGTTTCCAGTTTTCATGCAACACGAGCCTTTTATGGCACCACATGCACTGTACAGACATCACAGTGTTATCAGCTGTGTAATCTAAATCCTACAAAGAGTGTAAATTTCCCAACTCCCTTATCTCTTACACATTCCATCAGATCTAATTCCAAATGGGGACACAAAGACGTGGCAGAGTTGCAAAACTGCCATGTGCTGTGTGAGTGTCGATGAGTATCAGGCACTGGTAAAAGTTTTTCATAAACCCAGACTTGAAGAGAGTGCCTTGAACCCATCAGCAATCCCACTTTATTGTTCTGTGAACAATAAAGTTGCATCCTTTGTAAAGCAGTTCATCTGAATTTCGAGCTGTTATTTCCATTGCTTATGTCACCCAAAATGTGCTTTTTACTGACAAAAAGCTAAATAAAAATCAGTATTTTCGGTTTATACCTGAAGAGTAGCAGGATCAACACAGCAACAGCCAACACCACTAGAGAGATGCTGTAGCCAATGGTGTATATGAGCTTCACTGAGGCAAAGTAAGACTCCTCCATCTGGAAGCAGGATGAAAATGAAGATTTTGAATGAAAGGAAATTATACTCAAATATCAAAGCTTTTCAAAATGATGTCAGACATCAAAATGAATGTAATGTCTTAAAATGAGTCTAAATTACAGGCAAGATTGAAACTAAACTGCACTGAGGAGATGACTGTGGAATAACTGCAAGAAAGCTTTCCATATTTTGTGTCTTAGCCTAATGGCAGAAAGAGAGTTGGCTAAGCACATAGCTAAATCTACTATGAAAAAGCTACTTAATTACAATACACTGTCACATTTAATTACTAATGTTCTACTTCAGCTATTTGGAACATTTAAGACGTCTTTTTAAAATAACAATAATAATAATAATACAAAAATATGCTCTTTTTAGCATCAAATATGGAATCTTTCCAAAAGAAAAGACTTCATGCTCTCTTTGTGAGCTATTATGCAACGGGTCAAATTAGATCCACTCATTCTGCAAAAGTGTTTATATTTGTATGATTTTTCATACAGCCAACTATCATGTGTTAGCTGTACCTGAATCTCCAAAGAAGCAAAAGTAGGAACATGCACAGTGGTTCAACTACAGTCCCAAATGTGTCCTGAAACATGGAATATGTTAATAATTTTGCTAGCTTTTTTTTGTTTATTTCCACAGGTGCATTTCTGTCCTTCTGTTTTGTTTCCCCTTTATTGCTGTTGGTTGCCTCTTTGTTCCTGGTGCTTCTCCTCCTGTTTCTAATTTTCTGCCTGACCTCTGTGCTCCCAATCTAGTCTCACATTCCTCAGTCTGACATCCCTAGCTGCCTCGCTTCAGCAACTCTCACCTCGGGGATGTCATCATCCACATTGCAGGCAACATGGTATGGTGGGAATGGCCTCGACCAACCTCCACTTGTACAGTTTCGGCTCACTGACCCTAAAGACGAAAGATGTGAGCTCAAGAGTCAGTTGTGCAATGCTGAGACTGACTTTAGTAATAATCAGGGTTACATATTTATGTGTGATATTTTGATGCAGACTGAAATGTCAGAAAAAGTTCTCGTGGATTGTCATAAAATTTCTTACTTTAGTGCTGACCCCCCTGACTCATCATCTAGACTTCATCTGCAAAACTGACATTCTCAACTGTAGCTTGTGTGCAGTGGTAATCAGGAGCATGACAATTCTGAAAACACCAAAACTGCAATACAAACATCTGCATTATTGTATCGCAGTTTCATTTGACCATATCCTGATACTTGCGTAATTCTGTTGAAGCCTAGTTAAAGCAAGCTAATCTGGTGAAATCAGTCAAATTTAAAAATCATTCAAGAAATTGGTGAGCTGAAAATAAGTTTAATAGAGGTAAAAAAAATTCCCCATCTTTTGCTATTAATCCCCTTTAAAGAAAACCAGTGCACTAACGACATAGTGGCTCCTCCAGCTAATGATGATCACAGTTCACATGTTATTGTACAGTGTGAAGAACAGAACGAAACTGATATGTTTATATCATATCATATATATTGATTACATTTTCAAAATAAAGCAACATCAATTCCTTAAGTATTTGCTAGTGTTAAACATGACTATTATTAAAAAATGTCAGTTTCTGGGGGGGACGTATCAAATGTGTTCAAATTCATTCACCATGACTGGCGCCACAGACGCCTCCTTTAATGGAAACAAAATGGTTTCACAGTTTAGCACCAGCAGTGTCTGTAGCTGGGACTGACCAAATACGTGGTTGATCCTACTGAATCCGTAGGAGGAGTTTGCTTGTTGGGGTTAGAGCAGGGCTTTCACACTGTGAGTGCTCGGGCCCTAATAAATCAAATTTCAGATATTGCTACTGTATGTCTGAAAATGCTGATGTTTTCAATCCTTTTAAACCTCATGTCTGTCATTGTATTAACCTTTTTCAGTTGTTAGATTTCGCTCGCAAGTTAAAGTCCTGCTCACCGACTTGACATAAAGTTAATATGGCGCTTGAATTTTGCCCAGGGCATCAATGTACTTAAGTATGGCTTCACTGAGCTGCTGCCTCTTAGTGGTGGTCAGAGTCTGTTGAGTATGTACATCTTGTTTGCTCATTTTGGGTTTGACTATCTGTGCACACTTTCAAACTTGCTTATTTATCTGTTAGTGAAAATTTAATTGGATTGCAGTCTCCTGTGACAACACAAATTCATAGCCTGCCCAAAAGATCAATTTAATCACCGAATGAAAAAAAACACGCACTTTATGAAGACATCAGTATTACAAAAAACACCCTTTGACGTCAGAGGATTAATAATTTAGCTTAATAATGGCCCGTTTCCAGCATGTGATCTGGCACTCACCTGTGCTATTTCTGAAGAGGGAGAAGACTGCAGGACAAGCTCTGTGCACAGTCTCCCCAACAACTGCATGAGGCCAGCAGGTGACCGCATCCCAGAAGGGCCAACAACCTTTTCGACAAAGGTTTAGGAGGAGAAAGAAGGTTAGAAAAGGTGAGTATCAGAGTGCTGAATCGGAAGGAAAGACAGTGAGATTCCATAAATCATATCTGAAATACACAGTTAAAAATATATAGATAGAGTGTAAAAGCAAGTGGTGTAAATCATGAGCTTGCTTCCAACTGCAATCTTCAACGGCCTAGCGCCCACCTCCTTGTACATTTCATAAGGACAAAAAAAGTACTGTAGGTCCCCAAGCAAAAGCCTTATCTTGTGATAGATTACATACATAAACCCTTATGTTGCTATCCTTATTGGTCTCATTTACTGATGCATCAAAGTGATATATCACCTAGTTTGTTTTCATTCTGCAGTTAGAACGCCAACAAGAATATTTCCCGATAATGGATGGTTTTCTGTGAAGCTTCTATTCCAGCTCAGACCCCTGCACTTAATGTGAGCATTACTATATTTCATAACACAACTGCAACCACCCATGAATTCATATGAGCAGTTGCAATGATGAGAACAGGATGGTTAGATTTCAAAAAGGAAAACACACCTTCTGTGCTTCTGTTCTCCTGTTCTGCAATGTACTGAAGGCAGTGACGCTCTTCTTTCTCCAGCTGAAAAATGTATTCACATTCAGGATGCAGACTTGAGAACGCCTAGAGGTACAAAACAAGGCAAGGGGAGAGATGTTTAGTACACTGAGAGGTATAAGCTGTGCTAAGTTAGTGTCTCATTACATGAAAGAGACTCCGTGTATGTGAAAAAAAATTGCGCCTTCTTTTAAAAGAGCAGTGACTCATTTTACTTTCTAGCTAAAACACAACAAAACAAAACACATACTTATTTCCATTGATGGCATTTACCAAAAATATCTTTTAATACATCACACAGAAGACGTTTGAAAATGAGCAACTATCCATCCATGCTCCGACTCAGACATTCTTCTTTTTATCGGTGTCCTAATTTTTCACTGTGATGTTTTTTGGGAGCCCAACAAATAAGGGGGTAAAGGGTCGATGTAAGGCAAGTGTTGGATGGTAGAGAGTGCAGGGAAGAAAGCAGCAGAGTGGCATGAAACTGTAAACTTAAAGTGCATGAATTTGTGTGTATTGCTGCAATCTGTTGCACTAAAATATATTTTTGTAAAAATACATTGTTGTTGTTGTTGGGTTGTTTTTTTTTGTTTTTTTTTAAAAGGTCAATGCGCTCTCATGCCAGCACATCAAATAATATCCTTTTGTCAGATGCTGTCTGGGTCCAGCTGAGTCCTGCAAAGGTCAGCTTGAGAGGTAAGTCACTGTTTATCCATCGGGGGATTGTGGTTCCCATGCTGCTTGGAGCTTTGGAGCTTTGCGTTTTGCACCTTACTTTGCTGTTATCCCGCCTCTCGCCCTATGACAGCCGGTTTAGGCTCCAGCTTCCCAGAACCTTGAATTGGCAGTTAGGAAAATAGATCGATGAATGGACCGTGACCCTGAACTGGATAATCGGACGTAAATGGATGGATGGATGGTTTAGGCACTAAATGCTGATTGGTTAGGTTTAACCAATCAGAGTTTTGGCTACATTTTGCTTTATAGCAGTACTCTTTAATATCAGTAACCCTGCACATTGTAAAATGAAAAATGGGAGCCATAAACCTGTAAGTCAGGGCAAAGACTCCAAAGAACAAATGCAACATGCAACCCCCTTGGACTGAGAACGCACTACATATACAATAAACCATTCTCTGTGATATGGGTAACATACCATAGATAGGCAATGCTGGGTGAAAAACATCCACTATTATTTTATAGCCTAACATCCGACCCTCCAGTTAGGGTCAACATTAATGTTTTTTATGTAATCTATCTTACAAAACAAGCACACATAAATTTAACTGAACATTTTTTTAAATATACTGCACAACAATTTCTCTCTCTGCAGGAATGCAAATGGTCGGCAGTGACTGAGGTAGATTTGGGGGGGCTACAGTGACAGCTATGGGTTAAATCAAAAAATCTATATATCTCATTATTTTATCCTGCCAGCAAACTTATGTGGTCTCAATCTAAAGGTCAGAGCAGCAGAGGGGGTCTTGTTGAGCTGTTACAAGATACTGCAACAGTGTGCTTCATATTATTGCTACCCACCTGTACATAGATAGCTCAATATGGTGCCTCACCATATGAAGGCAACAGAATCTCTTACTGTAAAAGCTTCCTTGACATCAGTTACTACATTCCTCAGTTTAATAATCTCTCTACTAATTCCAAAGCAATATGGTTAATTCGATTTAGAAATGGAAATTATCTGGAGCATCTGCCATAAAAGAAGAAAAACATTAAAGCAGAAATATCACAGATGGAAGAGATAATGAGTCAGTCCACCTGACCGTGTGGCGCTTGCAGACACTGTACGTGTCCACAGGAATAACACTGGTAAGTCACACGACTTACACGTGTGTGGTCAAGGTACAGCTCTTGTTTTGCTGACCTTAATCTTAACTTTATGAGGATGTGTTTTCCTTATGGGGATAAAAGCAAGTCAAAACATAATGTTCTCTGAATTAATGGATATACAACTCGTGTGTGTGTGCGGATTATAGTAGTAGAACTATCTTTATGAGGGCTGGTTTGAGTCTTAAATCATCAGAGTGAGGGTATTTTGGCCTATCCTCACTTTCTCACACCCGCTTTAAAGCACTGGTTGAAGATGAAGACTTGTTTTTAGTTTATTCTAGAATTAGTTTTATATTAGAGTTAGGATAGAGGATGGGAGCAGCACTTATTTGTGATAGTTAACTTCAAGATAAGGCACTAGGAAATGTATTGTGTCAATGAATGCCCTCATAAAGATAATCAAACAAACGTGTGTATGTTTAAAACATGGCACAAGGACAAAACAAGAAAACGGAGGCAAATATATCATAACGCCCCTCTAATTTTAACATTTTGAGCCTATCTTGCAATTTGTAACTACCCAATGCCGAGTAGTTACAGGGCAGCTCTTTGAGCTGTTTCTTTACTTTGAATCCATTTAACCTCCACAGATTAAGACAGCAGGTCACACAGCCCTAAAACACAAAACATCTGTTACAGATACACACATATTGCTAAGACTTTTGTCCTTGTTTCAGCTTTTCCATCTCAGTTTAAAAATCCTTGAGGGGAAAACAAGTGTCTTTCTGACAAGATGCTACCAAGCTCTTAATGAAACAAACCCTCAGAGGCTAAATTCCTGTGGGACGACAAAGACTTCCTGTGGAGAACCCTGATTAGTCACCACCTTTCTGAGTGCCATCCAATAGGATGAACTGTTTGTGCGCCACAAGCATTTGCCTTTAAAAAGACGGGTTTTTCTGTAGGTGAAACAGCCTCATTTGAAAGGTCACCAGGAGTGATTTCATGAAATTACATGTGCATACTCGTGCACAAATACAGTGTTTTTAATATCATAAACCTGTGCTTTGATTTGAATTCAGTGAAGTGTAAAATTATCGGGGGGAAAAACACCGCAGTTTCATTTTACTGAAAAATATTGGTTGACTTTCAGGGTTGTTGCACCAATTCTGCTGAAAGACATGAAAATTGGTTTGGAAATGGAAAATAAAATGATGAATGAGTAGCAAAAGACCTGATTTAAAAAAAAAAATCTAATATACGTGTTATTCTAAAGTTGTCATTTAAAGAAATGGTGAAATGGTGCAGTTATGAATCTCCTCACTATCAAACACTAAATAAGTGTCAGTTTTACATGTTAGATAAGATATTTATGATCAGGTCTGCCTTTGAGATTCTTATCAAAGGCAAACAGAAGGTTGTTTATCCAAACAAGAAGAAACCTGTACCTTAGAATTCATGATTTATTTAAAAACAGATATCTAAACTTGGGGAATGAAACTGTTCATTTCTATTACTCATCTCAGCCATTTTCATCTCACTGTGAACAAGTTCATCATCTCTCTCTCTCACACACACACACACACACACAGATAATGATAGTCTTACAAATAACAGACCGCTTTAGTATGTATGCCAAAACCACCTACAGAATAAACACATACAGGAAACTCGCTGGAAATTAACACAATCTCACTGACAACTGTTGGACACAAAAAGTGTTTCCTCTTCATTTTCTTTAAGTAAGTGGAAACAAACATGCAAGCACTCAGTACTATCCCCCCTCCATCAATGATACGTGGAAATGTTAGAAACAACCAGAGCATACATATCCCTGCCAGTCCTCTTTGTTCCTAATGCAATGCTAATAATTTAATGAGAGGTGTTATGGTGAATTTTACCCAACAATTACTACTCTTCTCGTTCAAAGGCTGGCAGGGGATTTTTTTTTAAAGGCTTCCCTTGTCTTCTGCAGATATAATGAATGCAAACAGAAAGACTGTGCAGTGTGTTGTGCTTCAGTTTGTATAGCGCTAAATTGTTTCCTTCTAAACCAGGGGTAATTCATTGTAAAATTTGTTCTAGGGCATTTATATTCATTGTTGAAAAATCATAAATATGACTAAATAGCTGTTTCTCATGCAAAAGGGTGCTGTGAGGACATTTATTCTATAGGAGTAGCGTGCAGGTTAGGGGAAGTAAGACCCGTTTTGAATGCAGGGGGTGAAGAATACAGCAAGTCAAGACTGGATGGTTACAGGCACCAAGGGTGCATGTCGTGCTCATGCATTTCAAGAGCATGATGGAGACAGTATGCTGCAGTTAAAAGACAGAAACAGTGGGAGATTTAAAGATGGGTGGGTGGCTGCACAAGGTAAGTCTGAACAATATGAGCCTTGAAACTAAATGCAAAGCCAGTGGTCCATTTGCGTTGCCAGGTTAGCATGCTGCCTGCCATAAAATATGTTCCCTGAGAGGTGAAGCCTATTATCCACTAACTACCCAAAAAGGGGCCATAGGAATGGGCTCACTTTGCAGATGCTGCCATCTATTTTCAAAAGCAAATGGGGTGCACTTTTATGCTGCTTTACGCAGTACTCAGGCACAGTGCAAAAACATAACATCGTCATTCAATCAGAAAGATAGAACAAACAAGGTCAGCCTCTAAAGTTCAGATTATGTCAACAGAAAGGAACAGTTTGACATTTTTTCCCTTTTTGTTTTCTTGCAGGTAAGATAGATATGAACGAAAGAGCTGGTGTAGTTTAGCATAATTGGATCAAACAAAGTCCGTTCTAGATTTTCTCTTCTCTTTTATAGAATGTAAATCTACACGTAAGCAATCAATCTAATAGCAGAATGAACATGGTTTACCTCAGAAGGGGTGCCATACATTTTTTATGTGTGTATGTAACTATGCAGCCAAAACTAGAGTTCCTTTCCACCCTTTTGTCTTTCTATTTGTTTTTCACTCACGTCCTGATTAAAATGCAAATTTTCAATCATATCTGAGCTTTCAGCAGAATACAGACCTCCCATACAGTACTGTAGCACTGGTCTTGTTTGTCGTGATTGTGTGCGTCTATGTGTGTGTGTGTAGTTCATTATGATTCTCAGCAGTCCTGAGTAGCGAAAGAGAATGAAGAGGTACACGGGGATGAGTGTTTGCCCTGTTCCCATTCTCTCTTTGCCACACTGAGCATCACACCACCCGTTTGTCTGCTTTTCATATTTCTAGTCCGTTATGGAAATTAGCGAGGTGGCCCTATAATAATATCCCCATAAAATCTGTTGATTAGGAAAGAAGAAGTGTTGGCATATGAATGTGCGCAGATGTGTGTATGGTTTGTTGCCTGTATTGCTCCTTCACAGTTGACCAGACAAAACAAATTGAGCACTAAACACAGAGTAAATAATTTATAATAATACTGGCAAACAAAAGTCACTCAGTTATTTTGATCTCACTAGATAATTTTAGTGGTGACTATGATAAATCAGATAATATATAATAATATATTATCTGATAATATAATAGACTGAGGGTCGCAGATGCCAACAGACTTAATAAACTAATCCGTAAGGCCAGCAATGTTGTGGGGATGGAGCTGGACTCCCTCAAGGTGGTGTCGGAGAGGCGGATGCTGTCCAAGATAAAGACAATGTTGGATAACACCTCCCACCCACTCCATGACATGCTGGTCAGTCACAGGAGCTCGTTCAGTGAGAGACTGAGATTACCAAAAAGCACCACTGAACGACACAGGAAATCTTTCCTGCCTGTGGCCATCTCCCTGTACAACGCATCCACTTAACACACTGTTTACTGCTACAACTACACATGTTTCTTTTCCAACTATTTATTTATGAGTGACTTATGTATGTATGTATATATATGTATATATTGTACTATTCTTAGTTAGCGTATTGTCTGTCTTGTCTTAATGTTGGTTTATAATGGAGCACTGTAACAAAAAATTATTTCCCCCAGGGATCAATAAAGTATTCTGATTCTGATTCTGATTCTGAATATACTGTACTTAGTCCCTTAAATACACCAGCAACACAATATATACATGTTTCCATCAATTACTACCTGACTGTTTGTTATACTTACTATAGCACCAAAAACGACAAGTGTTCAGTGCAATGGTACACTGTTATTTTCATTATCATCATCAATCTATTTTTTTCTTTAATCAAATTAAGACTGAATTGTTTTATGCAGAATATACAGAATGTAAAGAAAGCTATATTGTTCAAACTACAGGGAGGGTCATTTATATGGATACACCGTAATAACATGGGAATGGTTGGTGATATTAAAGTCCTGTTTGTGGCACATTAGTCTATGTGAGGGGGCAAACTCCTCAAGACGGGTGGTGACCATGGTGGCCATTTAGAAGTCGGCCATCTTGGATACAACTTTTGTTTTTTCAATAGGAAGAGGGCCATGTGACACATCAAACTTATTGGTAATGTCACAAGAACAACAATGGTGTGCTTGGTTTCAACATAACTTTATTCTTTTATGAGTTACTTACAAGTTTCTCTTTGTTCACAGCCATTGACATGTTGAAGAGGTTAACGTGAGGAGCGGATCGAAATTGTGTTGATATCTGGTGAACGCAGTAACCGGGTCATTGCAGCAGATTTCAATGCAAGACACCCTACGAGACCACCCATCTCCCATGCTACAGTTAGCAAACTGCTTGCTAAGTTTCGTGAAACTGGTTCAGTGTTGGATTTGCCAAAATGTGGACGCAAGAAAACTGTCACTAATGAAGAAACATCAGTGGCTGTCCTAGCTTCATTCAGCAAGAGCCCACAGCGTAGCACTCGCCGCATGTCACTGGAGAGTGGCACTAGTCGAACGTCCCTTCGGCGGATATTAGCTACTCACAAATGGCACCCTTACAAACTCCAGCTACTGCAGCATCTCAACGAGGATGACCCAGATCGGCGCACAGAATTTGCAGAATGGGCAAAACAAAAATTGGAACAGGACCCTCAGTTCACGCAGAAGATTTTGTTCAGTGATGAGGCAAACTTTTATGTGAATGGTGAAGTTAACAAACAAAACCACCGCTATTGGTCTGACACTAACCCACATTGGATGGATCCAGAAGGCAATTGTCTATGGTGTGAAGATACGAGATGTGCAGCACCTGAAACTACGGATGCTGGATGCCTGTGCTGGCATTTCTCCTGCGGTGTTGCTATCAGTGTGTGAAGAGTGGGAGAAGAGGGTTGCACTGACAATCCAACACAATGGGCAGCACATTGAACACATTTTATAAGTGGTCAGAAACTTGTAAATAACTCATGAAAGAATAAAGTTACATTGAAACCAAGCACACCATTGTTGTTCTTGTGACATTACCAATAAGTTTGATGTGTCACATGGCCCTCTTCCTATTGAAAAAACAAAAGTTGTATCCAAGATGGCCGACTTCTAAATGGCCACCATGGTCACCACCCGTCTTGAGGAGTTTGGCCCCTCACATAGACTAATGTGCCACAAACAGGAGTTTAATATCACCAACCATTCCCATGTTATTACGGTGTATCCATAGAAATGGCCCACCCTGTAGTTTGGAAATGCTGAGCAAGTCTAGAATGTGGCATTTTGTGGCAGACCAAAGACAGAGAAAACTAAGAAAACTGGCAAATATTCACATTTGGAAAAAGAAAAGGTTTGACTTTCTCGCCCATAAATACATGTACAACATCCACTCATATACAGAGATACACAGAAATCCTCCATCTTATCCATATTAAACCCATAATCGCACATAAGCACATATAAACTCACTGGCCACTTCAGTAGTTACACCTTGCTAGTTCTGTGTTGAGGCAAAAATGTGTGATGTCATGATAGCATCGCACATATGCTGCAGATTTGTTAGCTGCACATCTACAATGACAATCTCCCATTCCACCATATCCCAAAGGTTCTCTACTGCATTGAGATCTGGTGACTGTGGAGACCATTTGAGTGCAATGAACTCACTGTCATGTTCAGGAGAACATTCTGAGTTGAGCTTTGTGACACAGTGCTTTATCCTGCTGGAAGCAACAAGAACGGGATGGACATGGTCAGCAACAATACTCAGGTAGGCTATGTAGGGGCCCCAAGTGTTTGATACAAGGCTGGATGCTCTCATGTCGTTTATGCCAAATGCTGCCGCAGAAATCGAGAATCATCAGACCAGCCAATGTTTTTCCAATCTTCCGTTGTCCAATTTTAAAGAGGCTGTTGAATTGTAGCCTCAGTTTCCTCTTCTTCAACTGACCATTCTCCTCTGACCTTTGGTATTGACAAGAATCTTTCACCCAGGGAGCTGCTGCTCACTGGATATTTTCTCATTTTTGGACCATTTTCTGTAAACCCTAGAGACTGATATGTGAGAAAATACCAGCAGATCAGCAGCTTCTGACATACCCAGCCATCAGGCACCAACAACCCTGCTTCCTCAGACACTTAAATTACCTTTGCTCCTCATTCTAAAGCTGGGCTTTAACTTCAGCAGGTCATCCTGACCATGTCTATATGCCTAAATACAATGAATTGCTATGATATTTGCATCAGGCACCTAAAACTGTACCTGACTGTAATCCGTGATGCTCTCTGTAATCTATAGTCTTAAAGCAACAGCAGTACATTAACATTGTGACAATATTTCAACTCCTTCAGTGTGCAGCTGAAACGCAGTATATCAGTGTGTACATTCACGTCAGAAAAATAAATACTTTAAACCTCTGTGAAGAACAATTGTCTGGAAACAGACACAGAAGCTCAAAAAGGCGGATTGATTTGTTACCGATGTGCTTTTCTTTTAAGTAATGCAGTCCAAATCATGCAATCTGCACAGTCAGAGAAAATGTTTAAAAACATGACCTGGAGCTGATGCGCTTCAGCCGTGTAATTACACTGTTTTCTTGCTGCTTTGCTTCAGACACATTTATTTAATAATAGAATTATCTCTGGAAATTCGGCGACTTATAAGCTTTTCAGCTGATTATTACTTAATAAAAATAGTTCATCATGACTTTTCTTTAAAAAAAAAAAACAACCCAACAAACATGCAGTCAAAGTAAAGACACTCACAGCTGGAGCCAAACACAGAGTGAGGAAAATCCCTCGGACACTGTACATGTCGTCCGCTCAGTAGGTTTCTCTCCGCTGAGTCCAAACTGCTTTCCTGAGACACTCTCCAGCAAGAGGACGGGATGCTGCGCTCTTTCCAGGTGTAAATACTTTTATCAATATGGCAACAATATAAATGTAGGGATTCCGGGATGCATTTTCACAATAAAAGCCTCGCCCCTGGGCTTCTCGTATGTAATGCTTGTGGATAAACAACTTTTCACACATCTCCATGAAAACAACAACAACGCCAATAACGCAGGAATAGGGGAGACTGACCTGTATCAGGTACGTGTGGCGAATTTGGACCATATCGTTCTTGTCTTTTATTTTGAAAAGCAGCATCAGTTCCCAGCTTCAGCTGCAAGCTTCACAGCTCAGATGCAGTTAGAGCTGTGCTCCTCTGCCTTCCAGAGCCAGGCTGGGTCGCCAAATACGCATAAATGTGTGCTTTGATAATATCACTTGCGTACTGTAGTTGGACAGCGTGTCTCATATCAAGCTGTCTTAAGGTTTTTTGTTTTGAGAGAGAAAAAACTTAGTACATTGCAATTGTACATTGCTAAAAAATAAAATAAATTTTAAAAAAAATCAAGGGAAGCTCTAATATTTACAGTATAAACACAAAGTCAGTTAAACTTCAAGGTTATTCTATTCAAGTTTTCTTGATAATTTGTATCACGTTTTCTTGCAAAAAAGAAAAGAAAAGAAACGAGAAGACAATCTCTCCTCATCCCTCCTGATCTTTTCTCTAGATTTAGCATGAGATACTTGCAGCCCATTTACATTGCACAGGAAATCCAACTTCAGTATAGCACATCCATACGTGCCATTGCAAGGCTTTCTCTGACTACTAGCACAGGAGTTTGCCAGTGGGACACTTGTACATGTTTCTGGCTAAACTGTCAGACGCAGAATCTCTGAGGGAGGTATGAGGGCCCAAGGTCCTCTACAGGGAGTCTTGAGATGCCATCGTTTCACAAGACTATTTCATGCCTGTCACATATGCTCAGTGTGAACTCGCTGTCATCTGTAATACAGGTCCCAGTAAAGGATGGGAAGTCATACCGCGGAGTCCATTTCTGACAGTTTGGTCAGAAATATGGACATGTGTAGTCTGCTGGAAATAACTTTGCAGGGCTCTGGCATTGCCCTTCATGTTCCTTCTCTAACAAAGGAGTCGATATTGGTTGTACTCCTTAGCTGATGTCCTTCTACTATCCTGCCCAGCTTTCCTAGTGTAACAGCCTGTCTCCTCATATCTCCTCCACACTCTTGAGGCTCTGCTAGAAGACTCAGCAAAGCTTCTTGTGATGGCAGATATTGACGGGCCATCCTGTGGGATCTGAAACACCTGTGCAATCTGAATGGGCTGCCTGTACCATTTCACGCAGCCAGTAATTACACTGTGACATTATCAAAGACAAAAATAGAGAAAAAAACAAGTCAAGAGAGATAAGGATTAGGCTGCATAGGTCTCTGCTTCCTAACATCTATTATTGTACGATCTACTGTACAATATAAAGCGCCTTGAGGCGACTGCTGTTGTGATTTGGCGCTGTATAAATAAAATTGAATTGAATTAAAACTGTGGTGACTCAGAGTTCCTTTAATTTTTTTGAGCTATGTATTTCATCTTTAACAGAGAAAAACACTCTGTGGTTTCTTTGTTTTGCAAAGCCATATCAGAATAGAGGATATAGGATTTACAACAGAGGAACCAACTAGCAGCTTTTGAACTCAGTTACTCATCAAACACAGAAAAAAAACTTTCTTGTTTTTGGAGGTCATACAACAGAAAGCAAATGTACATGGATGTAATGTTAAGAAACACGTTAAAGAGCTCATCTTGTTCCCTTGAAATACTAAATCAGACACAGATTAGTGCAGAGACATCATTTCTCTCATTTTATTCATGTTTGTAGGCTGTCTGACAGGTCTCTTAGTTACACTCAAGTCTCTGTAGCATTGGTTACCACACAATTTATTCCCCCAGAGTAATCATTCAAAACCAGCTAGTAGAAAAATCTGTCCCTGTGTGCACTGTTGAAAAAGATAATAAAAACAGATTTTCATTTAATTTGTAACAAATTAAATATATTTTTCACAAAGTGCAGCTTTGTAAAGAAAACACCTTTGCATAGTTTTTGCATCAATTACACCCATCAAAGCTGATAAAAAGAGACCTGACTATAGTGGAAACAGGCCTCTACAAAAAGCAGCATACTTGCTTGACCCAGACCGTAGGGCTGTGTTCAAAAGTGACCAAAGTTGCTTTTTCTTATTGCCTTGCTCAGAAACAAACAAACAAACAAACAAAAACCAGAAATGAACATCCTACTTCATCACAAGAAAAAATGTATCATCCAGAGCAAAGATGAAAGGATTCCAGAGATTCATAAGGGGAAAAAAGCAAAAAGACATTTACACCGATAAAATAAAAAATATAGTATAATGTGCAGAACATGACTTAGATGCCATTTCACACAGAAAGTTAGTTAAGTATCAGTTAACAGAGTGATATCAATTCATACCAGATGATGTGTTCTAAGTTGACAACACAACTAAAAATGTGTAATTTGAACATCAAACATCCCTGACAGTTAGAATTACAAGGCACTTAGAAAGTACAGTAGCCTGTTACTACTCAGCAACATATTTAAAGTTAGAGTCATGCAAAGACTCAGTCTGGATACTGATACAAAGAAGAAACAGCATAAATTTAGTTCAATCTTTTTTTTTCTTTTGTACCTCATAAGACTTACCCGTCCCCATGCTGCAGTTCACTCATAAAAGCAACACAATTAAAATAAAAATTTGCAAGTAATTTATAAAACAAACTAATTGGGAAGATATACTTCATCTTATTCCATAACCTGGATACAAAGAGAGCAAAATGGCAGTCTTCTATTTTTTAAAAATACATTTTTCAAAAACATAAAATGGGGCACGCATCCCCTAAAGGACAATTGCATTTCTAACTCCTGAGATTTGCACAAAGTGCTTATGGCATGTTGTGGAGCAGTAACTGCTTTTTCCAGGCCCCTAAACACATTTCTGCTTCGCTTCTTTCTTGCCACAGTGTTCAAAAAAGTGACAAAGTGAACCAATGGTTTGCACCATAAAGATTGCACGAAACATTTAAAAATAACCACAAATTGTATTTTAAAAAAAAGAAAAGAAAATCATTCTGTCTTCATAGACAACTTTTATAGTAAAGTATTTGTTGCTTCTGAACAATCTTATCAAATGTCATATTAGTGTTACTTGCGGTGACCTTCGTTCCTTAACACAACAACATTTTTGCTAAAACAGAAGCAAAACTAAAACTACCAAACTTGGCAAACCCCCCCAAAAAAATCCAGCTTAATTAACTAAATATACTTGAACTAAAGCCATGAATATTACTTAGTGCATGTATTTTTTTTAAATACCCTAAAAGTTGCATAGATATTTTTCCTTCTAAAACCTTTCTTGACAATATTGCATAGGCCACAGTTTACCAATAAACATACCTCAAAACACCAACACCGCACTGTTAAAGTGGTAAAGAGCATTTTTTGGAATAATATACTTGGTTTTGGAAACAAAAGTGGAAGTGGTCAGTGATAAGCCATAATGTCAGTTCTCCTTTAGGTTTGACAGTGGCATCAGGATGACGTCTCTGGGGGCAGAGTGAGAGAGAGTTTCATGGGCAGTCGCTGCCATCGTAGATTATGGACTTCTCCATGGTCAGATGGTAGAAAACCTTCTTGGAGATAAACCTGTTGAAGAATAGTTTTGGTTGAAAAGAAATTTAAAAATTTACATAAAAGCCAAACACAAATGCTGGCAAACATAATGGCATTTCTGTAATTTACACACTTCTGCAAAAAAAGAGGAACAAACTGTTCTAAACTATCGTGACCTACCGAGAGAAAGAGTTGTCAAAGATAAGGGTGTAGAGACCAGGATGCCGAACTTTCAGCTGTCCTTGAATGGTTTCTTTATGGGAAACGCAGCGAGTGAGAGGAATCAGGACCTGAGAACAGAACAGAAACAGGCCTTTAAAAATAATCTCAGTGCACAGGTGAAAGATTTGCCGCAGGTTTTCATAACAAATATAAATAAAGAATACGACGGTCATCAAAACTGAACCAAATCAAATTAAAAAAACAAACAAACAAACATCAGGATATACCGACAAGGGAGGGAGTTGATAGAACGCCAGATGAAAGGTCACAACTCATTTAAAACCTCTGACATTTTAAGTAAAGAATGTGCAGCTCACCCTGCTGAGCAACAATGGCTTCCTGCAGTGGTTTTCTTCAGTCAATAATGTTTGAAAAATAAAGCAAAAAGACCGTGCAGTCTGTAGGGGTGACCATGAAAGCACACACTGGGTCTGGTGATAACTTCTGCTTTGAAATCATCACCTGTGAGTGTGGGGTATTTGAGTTTGGCAACAACCGGAAAGCCTTTCATGCAGGTTTGCGATTTCCTTCCATTTAAAATGATGTAATCTGCAACAGTTGCTTTTATGGACGCTGCCAGTGGCAGACTTACAAGATGTGCACATCAACACATGCTCACAGTGTTTAGGCCTCTACACAAGAGGCTATATAAAAAAAAGGTAGACAGAGATTTCCTGAGCTCACAGTAAGTTAACTGTACCTTTGACTGTTGCACCGGAGTGTCAGTGGACTCCCGGTAAACCACGCTGAAGAAGATGCTCTTGGGCTCGGAGGAAAACATCCAGCTTATAGTTGGCCCAGAATCAATCACAGCAACAGTAATAACACTGTAGCTACTGGACTTAATGAAGAGCTCCCGGGAACTCTCACCAAACTTAGCGATATCATCAATACTGAGAGGGACAGCCACCCTGTAATGATAATGAAGGTTTATGATTAGGGATGAGACCAGAACCAGAACCCATAGATATTTAAAGGATACCTTTTAATAGCAAACTTCTGACTTCAGGTTTTCCAGCCATATAAGATTTATTGCCAAGAAGGATTGTTACAGCAAAGAAATAATCAAATTTCCTTATGTTTTGTGCTAAGTTTAAGCATGATATATATTTAGACCACATGAAAACTCACGTGACTTCTCCTGATTTGAGAAGGTTGATCTCTGAATCCTGAACAGTGGGAACTTGCTCGTCATCAGGGGTCACTTCTCCTGTGCTTCTACAAAATCCGAAACGAGACGCAGAGAACAATCGTTATGAAAACTGTTGTGCAACACTTCAGTGGCAAAGACCTATTAAACAAAATAACTCACATCAACATAAAACTCCACAGCATCTACACAGAGTGCAGCTAATTTTAATCTGTATTTTAAATTTTGCTGGGACATGCTCAAACATCATATGCATTTGAAGTGGACTCAGATTTGTACCCACGGGTCAGTACTTTTGCATTTTAATGGATCATTTCTGCATGTTTTACCTCATTTCACCCAAACACAAATGCTTAATGTTAAAAACGCCAATTACATTGATTTTCAGCAACCTCACATCTTTGCTGCATAAATGTTATGATGATGCTGGTTAAGTAACCTGTTTCACACTAATAAAGCACTTTTTTGTTATAAAAGTTTCTTTATTTTAAGAACTATTAAGAGCAGTACACAAACATGTGTTCTCCAGAAAATGAAAGTAATCTGGTGGTACCGCTTCCTTTATTTCTTTTCTCTTATCTGTAAACACAACCCAGCAAACACGATCGAAACCCCAACATAACATCCCTGGTCACAACCGGTCGCGGTAGGCCTGCAAACACCGAACCACAGACATGTTGTCGCTGTTTCCATGTAGAACAGAGTGTTTTTAACAAAGTGATACATCTATTCAGATTATTGCAACGAAGGAATTAAATGCAACTGTCTTTCTTTGTTTTTTAGAAACTGACAGCTAATTTGTTTATTGCAGGATTGTGAACAGATGGCCACATGTCTCTGTGCACAAAAACAAGCATTACCAGAGTCTCCTCTTTAAAAAAAACAAAACAGTTTTAGGTCATTCATGTTTGCAGCCATCTGCTGTTTCATTTGTTGCTGTTGGATTTAACTTTTCTATCTGTGATGTCAGCATAATAAATCCAGGGAACATAACCTAGTTGAGCAACAACTCAATTAGCTCAGTAGTATAAGAACTGGGCTTGTTCATCACCACTGAGGTAAATGTTTGTTCTTTTTATTCTTGCTGTGGACAATGTTTTATTTTGTTTTATTCTAATCAACTAAGATTACTAGAAAATAATTATTGAATGCCTCTTTCTCACGAGGCCTCTCAAAGTGATGTCAGTGGGTTTTTTTAAACCAGGACTGGACCTTGACAAAAACGCCATCCGATGGTTATTCAACACTGAAATGTTTGCTTTGAAGTCTGTGAAGAGTTTTGTATCAACTCGACATTAACAAGCCGGCTGGTGCCACGTTTATGGTCTTTTCTAAGAGCAAAGCGAGACACTCACAACAGTTACGTGTTTTAAACAGATAACGATAATGTTACTGTTAATAATATAAGTTAAGAGCTGCTTAATTACTGGTGCTCAGCACTGTGGTATCTTGTGTTTTTTCTGATTGATCTCTCCAGCTGAGTTTCACCTGAGGACCCTGAGCAGTTAATGACAGAGTGACACGCTGACTCTGAAAACAACACGCGGAGCAATGACTCATCGGCATCCGCTCCGCTTTGTCTGCCCATAGACGCTGCACTCACAAATCCAGCGCTCCTGGATGCCTGCGGTCTTGTTCTCCCTCCAGGGACCCTGCAGTGGTCTGAGAGGTGGTATCACTGTCGTACACACCATTTACCTCCTCTTCTGTGATGATGTCAAAAGCTTCAGATGTGTTACTAGGATCTGACACTGAGAGCGAACAGGTAAATAAAGCAGATTAAATGCAACAAAGAACAATGTGCAGTCTGGAGTAAATAAAAAATCATGCAAGCATTAAAAAGGAAAAATGTAACAGGACTGAATTGAGACGAATGACGCAGTTTGGGGTTTTTTTTTCTGAATTTGAGCCAAACTGCGTTTTTCTCTGAATGAAAATGTCATCATCTTCCCCATTTGTCTATTGCACAGGAATTCACAGTAAAGGTTTCTGTCCTCCTTCCTCAACTAAACTTTCACTTCTGCTTACATGAAGAGTGAGGGTCAGATACGTACACCAAGAAACTATCGGTGCATGTGGACATTTGTGAAATTAGTGAGTAAACATGTTTCTTCTTCTCACCTGTGACCCTGGGAGTTGGTATGTATGAAGCTGGTTCAGGAGGTGGTTGAGGTCCAGCTCCAGGTGGAGGAGGCTGCACATCCGAGGGGCTTAACTCTGCTGCCGTGAACCTCTCCACCACTGCACTATGTTGGGTGTAGCAGTGCCTGCAGCAGCGCTCCTTTTTCCCACTTTGCTTGGTCACAACATAGTTGTTGCTGCAGTAGTAGCAGAAGATGCGGCCACAGAGCCTACAACATTACAAATAAATAACTAAACATACATGCATAGAAATAGTTTACCCATAATCCACATTTTTATCATCACTCGAGTGTGAAAGTGGATTTGATTCTACGTTACATGCAGTGTGAAAATCAATTCAGGGTATGCACAAACATGAAAAGGAGAGTAGGCCTTGGTGCAGAACCAAACCTGCAATGATGTCTGCGCAGCCACCAGGTGAACTGGCCTTTGCAATCGAGACAGTTGGTGGCCTCCTGATCCACCAGCCACCAACGCTCCTCTGCTCGCAGTTTCTGCTCAAATTCCAGAGCATCAGACTTCTGCCACAGAGCATCTTTGTCCCTGATTCAAGCACAAAAATGACAATGAAACGTCAGATTTCAGTCTTGTCTTCAGTCTAGCCTTTAAATTTTTTTGCGTGGGATGGATTTGGCTCAATTCTCAATATCAACTCAATATTCAAAGCAGTTGAAGTATCGTGAACAATTACTCGCTGAACAAAATTTGTCATTTAGTTGGACTTCACTGCTTTAATGCAAAAGAACGCATACAAACTGAAACATGGAATATCTCTCCATTTCTGAAACGATGCAACTAAGACAAATAATGAAGACGTGCATAATAAAAGAGCACAAATGGAAGAACTAACGTGGGCACATCCCACTGGAGTTGCATGAATCACTGTTTTTGTGTTTCATTCTATGCAGAGTATGAAAGCGTTTGAGGTTTCTGAATACAGTGAATAATGGTACACAAAAAGCTGTTGTTTATGTCAGTAGAGTCTCTCACCAACATTTTCTGCTCTTGTCTCCATCAAAGTCTTTCTGTCAAATCCAATCTCAGTAATTTAGCTCAGCATTTAGAGAAGCCTCCCCTCACCTGCTCCTCAGACCTAATGACACCTTTCCTCACTAAAATTTTCTCTCCTTGTTGACAGTCTTGCAAAGAACTACAAGAGACAATGGCCATACTTTAAGAGTTCGATGAGCCGCTCTTCAAGGTTCGTCTTGGTTCTGTTGAGGTCATCGATCTCTGCGGTCATCTTCAGATGACTGCTTTGTTTGTCAGCTTCCGCCGTCTTCAATTTCTCCTTTAATTCCTCGCAGGTCTTTTGTGCGGCCAGGAGTGCTTCTTCAGCCCTTTAGACACGAGAAAATTAGTAGAGATCCCTTTTTCCATTAAAAGTTGGAATTCACAAGTATTACTGATTATGAATGTACCTGGTTGCTGCGTCTTTGAGTTGCTCAATCTCGCTTTCATTTTCACGAATGGTTGCTTCTGTCTTGGTGATGTGAGCATCTTTCTCTCTCGTTAGGTGCAAGCATTCCTCATTCTCAGCCTTCGTAAAACAAATGCATGCAGTGTATCCATTAGCAATTTTTGTGTTATTTATAGAAGGTTTTTCCATATAAAAAAAAAAACAACCCTATTTATAATTGTTTGTTTTTCAAAGCCCTCTTGCTCTATAGGAGGGTATAGAAAAATAAATGGGAGCAACAACAGAAACCTGTGTTAAACCAGTATTTGATGATATAAGGCCACAACTGCATTAAAACACCTAACCTCATGCACAAACATATGACCTCAAGCACACTTAGGTAAGCCATGTATCTGATGACGATCACAGAGCTTGTGTATCTACTCCACTTTTACAACTAAAGACAAATTGGTCTTACAATAAACATGTCATTACCTGTGAAAAGAATAAAAGTAAAAGAGACTTAAAGGAAATCTGCTGAGGAACAAAACAAATAATAGAATTTGTCATATTTTATGTAATGTTTAGCTTCCTTTGCTCCAATCATTATGCAAATAATTAAAATGTTGATGTCTGCTCCAGGCTATATATTAAATATTAGAATTCTTGGTGATCTAACTAGTATTTTTCCAACATGACTTTGTATCTACTTGTGTTGTTGCCATAAATGGCTGGATTAGACTGCATTTGAAAAATACAAACCTGTAGTTCAGAAACTTTAGCCTGCAAGCTGGACTTGTTCCTCTGCTCCTCCTGCAGCTCGGCCGTCACCTTGTCCAACTGTTCGTTCAAACTCTGAAATGTGAGCGTAAGAGAAGGGTTTCACAGCCATGCTCGTGTCTTTGAACTAAACGATAATGAGCTAACAGATTATAATAACAATGTCAACATGCTGTTACTGATCGTCATTTTATTCTAGGGTGTTACCTAAAAAAAGTTTAATGTGCTCATTAGTGCTAAACGCAAAGTACAGCTGGAGCTGAATGTTTTTGATCATAAATCAAAAGCTCTGAGACCAACTGAAATTTTATCTAGTCATGGCTCTAGATGAAAAAGCCAGAGGACGCCAGAAGGAAACATGTACACCAAATATTCTGAAGTTGTTTCATCTGAATTAACAATGACAACAGGTGCTGCTGAAGACAAAGTCCGGGGTTCAATCCACTGGTGCACGTGAACGGCTTTCTGAGATATTCTGGTGAAAGCAATGAACTGACTGAGATGTCTATCCCCGAGTTCAGTTATTAAAATTAATTACTGCTGGTTTAAGACAAGTCGTGATTAACATATTTATTCCTCTCACCTTTATCTGCACTTGATAGTTCATGCTCTCTGAGCTCATCTGGAACTTGATGGCCTCCATCTCCTCTTTGTTTGAGTCCTTAATGGTTTGCACTTGGTTTTTAGTCTTTTCCAGTTCTTCTTGGAGCTCCACGATAGTCTGCGGAAGTGCCTCTTTCTGTGTAAGCTCCTTTCTTAAACTGTTATTCTCCAGTTGTAGTTCTTCCATACACTTCTCTAGTCGCTCAACCCCTTTCTCCAGCTCTATAATCTTCCCAGAATCGCCTTCCCAGTGCCCTCTGACCTCCTCTTTTTCTGCACTCAGTTTACAGATGGTCATCCCCAGCTCTGCCATCTCGGTGTTTGCCCTGTGCAAACCCTCGCGGATCTCGTTGTTCTCTAAAGCTAGCTTTCTATTGTCTGCCTTCAGGGTAGACAACTCTTCTCGCATGGCGGCTGCAGCTATGGCTAGCTCGGCATGAGCAGCGACTTCGTGATCATGCTTTTCAATGAGCGCCTCTTCCTTCTTTTTGCACTCCACGAGCTCTGCAACATGCTTCTGATTCAGTGCCTCTGTCTGGGATTTAAGTTGCTCAGTCAGGGTCCTGAGCTCATTTCTTTGGGCTTCTGTCACCTCCAGCTGTGCTTTTAACTTTAACTTTTCTTCCTCAGATCTCTGCACCTGCACCCTAAGGTCCAGGACTTCTGCCTGGAGTCTGGACACTTCTTTCATCCTGACTTCCAACTGGACTTCAACCACAGCTAGTTTTCCGATTATTTCCTGATTTTCCTTGGCTTCGACAGCACTCCTCTCCAACTGCGCCATCTCCATCACCTGCTTCTCAGAGGTCACACTTTTAAGCATTTCACTCTGTTTAGCACAGGTGGCTTCAGCATCAGCTTTGGCAATCTCAAGTTCCTTCTCCTTGGTCTCCAAATCTTTTAGCCTGGACTGCAACTTAACAAGGTCAGTCTCTTTACTCTCGAGCTGGGCCTCTTTGACTTGGAGCTGTTCCTGAAGACTGGCTTCATTATTGCGTGAAGCTCCTAAGTTTTTTTCCAATTCTCCAATTTGTCCATGAGCATTCTTCAAGTCTGCCTGGATGAGGTTAAGAGCTGCTTTCCCAGTGTTCTGCTCCTCCCTCAGACTCTGATTCTCCTGCTCCAGACGCTTCAATGTGGTCTCTGAGAGCTTTGCAGCCATGGTGGCTCGCTGCAGACTTTCATCCAGCTTACAGTTCTCTTCACGCAGTCGCTTTTCTTTTTCATCTACTGTCACCTTGGTGTCATCCAGCTGGCTTCTAAGTTGTTTCTCAGAAGCTCTTAAAGCTGCTAATTCAGCCTCAAGCACCGATCTGTTTTCTGCCATCTCCTTTTCTAGCTCGGAGTACTCTGTCTTGCCGTTTTCTATCTTCGTAGCTTGTTCTTTGACATTCTCCTCCAGCTCAGCAATCCTAGTATTCAGTTTGTCTCTCTCTGTGATCAGACCCTGGTTCTTGCTTTGCAGCTGTTGTAGTGTCTCAACGCTGCAGGCTAGCTCCACCTCTTTTCTTTTAAGCTGTTCTATAAGGGAAGCAACTTCTGCTTCTAAAGACTCTTTCAAGTCACCAATATTTTTCTGCATCTCATCTTTATCTTCTTGTGCCCTCTTCTTCACCTCTACTACCTCTTTCTCTTTCTCCTCTAGAGATCGTTGGAGGTCTTGCAGTTGCCTCTGTAGGTTGCTAGCCTCCTTCTCTTTCACTACCAAGGCCCCCTGCAACTTGTCAACTGTAAAGCACTGCTCCTCCACTTTTTCCTCCAACTTGACTTTCTCCTCAGACACAGACGAAAGTAATGCTCCGAGTTTTGTTTCAGCATCCTTTGCAGATGTCTCTTTGACTCTAAGCTCTTCTTCTAGCCTTTCTGTTTGCCTCCTCTTCTTCTCAACCTCAGCTACTGCTTCTAACTTCCCTTTCTCTGCTTCTTTCAACCTGTCCAGCAACTCGTGTATCTTTTGTGCAGAATCAAAGGACTTGGCCGTCTGCTGGTCCTTCTCATTCAGAAACCCGCCCATCTTGGCCATGAGCTCCATGTTCTTCCCCTCAGCAACAGCCAGCTTTTCCTGAAGCAGCAGCTGCTCAGCCTGCTTGGCTTGTTCCCCAGTTCTGAGTGCTTCTACCTCTCTGGATAAAGCCGTCTCTCTCTGCTGCAGAGCATAAAAGTTTTCTTGCAAGCCTTTTTGTTGCTCATTAAGTGTAAGCGATGCATCCAGCTGTCTCTGCAGATCTACAACAACTCCTCTCAGCTCTTCACTCTCCTCGCCAAGCTGCTGCATCTTATCTTGGAGTTCTCGGTGCTTCAATTCTGAACGGTCAAGCTCAAGTCGAAGTTCTTCAACTTCACTGACATCTTCTCTGCAGGCAGGCAGCGACTCATTCAGGTCATTCAGCAGACCCTGACCATAGTCAGGGCTGGAAAGGAACTCAGATGCTTGCTTTATGATTTCAAGGGAAACAAAGGAAGAAGAAAAGGAATAATGAAAATCTTGCAATCATTTGAAAGTTAATAAAAAATTAAATGATGTTATTAGAGACAGACATCAGTTACCTGGGAGTAAGAGCTGGCCAGACTGTTAATACTGGAACTGCGACTGGGTGGTTTCCACATATGGCCAGGTGAGTTTGCACTTCCCAGTGTCCTCCTGTTAATTATAAAACAATTCAGATAATGAGAAATATGGATTAATGTCAGACAACCTGACTAAGTGGGTTCAAAGGCAGAGATATATCACCTTTTAATGTTCTTTTAATTTTACATTATTTTCATTAGTTATTTTGTTACCTTGCAAAAGTCGGCCAGGAGGCATCAAGGTCATAACCTCTTGATGCTACGTCAAACTGGACTTCGTTGAGCTCGTACAGGTGACTGATGATGTCCACACTAAGGTGAGGCTTCAAGAAGGGACTTCTTGCATAGTACCAGTCACTGTGAGGACAGAGGTGAGAAAGACAACGTGACAGCACACAGCAAAACCACAAAAAACAAATTAAGTTTAAAATTTGAACTTTAATAATATACTTTTGAAAGTAAACACTAAAGAAAGGAAATGTCACCTAGAAAAATTACACACACACACACACACACACACACACACACACACACACACACACACACACACACACACATTAAGCTTCTTAGGCTGTAGTAAATAGTCTGTAGCATCAAAAATCAACCATATTTCTCTTTAAAATTAAGATTGAGAATTTTGCATTTTTCTATTCATTAAAATAAGTCTACCGCACTAAACACACTCATTTCACTCAAGTAAGTGACTGAACTGAAAGCGACTTCATAATAACTAGACTGTTATACATACTCTACTATTATTTCGTAGGAGAGCTACTTCTAGGACGTTCATTAAGAGAACAGAAAACAATGACGTCAAACGCTACATCAAACAGAAAAATCAACATCTGATTCAGTTTCCATGATTGTCAGCCATAAACAGCTGGCTCACTTCTGCCAGTGTTTCATGGGCTTTATTCAAATTTAACAATCTTGTCGATTTAAATCAAATATGTGTGTTCTTTTATTTTTTAATGTCAGCATAGAAATAATCGGGCTGTGACAGGCTTACCTGGTGACTCTCTGGTTCATTAGGCACTGCTGCAGCGTGTCAGCCAGTCGCTGATGTACGAGGGAGTAGCGAATAAATGCTCTTCCTTTCCCCAGAGATGTTTTTAGCTATTAAAGCAAATCAGAGATTATTACACATGGTCCTTAAAAAAACATGTACTGACATTGCCGGGAGTCAAAGACTACAAAGAAAAATATCTTTCTGTTTAGCCTTTCCGAAAACAAAATGAACAACTCTAGTCTCTAAATAACCATACAAAATCTAACTGAAAGACAGGCACAAATAATATAAAACTGACAACAAGAAACACATTAAAAAGCAAACAAAAAAATTCACAATATGTTGTTAATTAAAGCCACTTAAACTACTAAAATGCGTCCTGAGTTTTATATATTTATATATATACAGAGTACACACAGCAAAAGACTGATCGCCGTTAAATGCAGAACTGACCCCCACAGGAAATCCGTCTTACCTGTTGCAATAAGACTGTACAACTCTTTCTCGCTCTGTAGACGACTTTTTTAGGATTGATATTAATGTAATTTATGTCTTTTTACTCAGATTGTGCATTATTATTATTATCGTTATTCATCTGTATGTTATTGAATGTTTTTCCCATTCCCCCATTATATGCTGGTACTCTATTTTTATTCATTGCACCGACATTATGTCACTTGCATTCATAGTTATTTTATTTTATTCTATTCTTGTATAATCATTTTTTCCTCTCTTGCCGCAGTGAACATGTCTATGACAAAATAATTTCCCTCGGGATAAACACAGTTTTTAGATTTTTCAGATTCTAAGTAACAAGGCAAAAATTGAAGTATGTAACTAGCATGAATGTTTAAAGGTCTGTCTGATATTGTCACCATGCAACCAGAACTATGTTACTCTGTTTCCACATATCTCATTACTGTTTCTCACACCTGGCACAAAATCGTAAATAGTCAGCTTCAGATGGTTGAGATTAATGTGCCGCCTGAGGACACATGACGCCCACTCATTTTCATGACTATTACCTGCTCTATTCTCACTCAGGTGCACTGTAAGGGTTATAGGGGTTTAAGGTCTGACCCGACAGTGCTGGACACCTCAATCTGGTGATGTCTAGGAAAGTTCAGAGCTGCAGTGCATTTGTGGAAAGTGGCTTTAGTGGTGTCATTATTAACAAATCTCACCTCAGTGATGGATTTGACAAAGCGGATACCGTCATTGGCTCCTTTGATCTTAGCCAGGCATTCACTGAAGTAATCCCAGTAGTCTTTCTTTGTGCCAAGAAATGTGGTCTTCTCCTTCTGGTCAAACTGAAAGAAGGTATCAGAAACTGTAAGAAAGCGACATGGCACCCAAACTATCCTGAATTGAAGTCTATATGAGATTTCCACAGCAGCAAAAATGGTGAAAGAAGTATAAAGTTAGGTCCACAGGCTGTAAGACATCTTTTGTGGTTTTGACTGTAAAATCCTGGAATTTTAAATCAAACAATCAAGATATGATTAAAGTGCAGACTTTCAGCTTTAATTTAAAAGCATTTTATTAACTATTAACAAATTAAAGCCACTTTTATGTATTGTGTGTATAGTTTCCAAGGCTCAAAAGTAATTGAGCGCCTGACTGATAAATAGTTTTACAGCCAGATGAAGCCTGTATTAGACATAAAAGTTCTGGAGTTGATTCAAATTGTTCAACTTTGAAGTCCAAACAGTTGCCAATACATGCGAATGCATTTACCAGCTCAATAACACCAAAAGGCCTGAACGGCCACAGAAGACGACTAAAGCGGATGATGAATGAATTACAAATAAGATAAACACCTTCATAGCATCTAAGTAAGTCAAGAGCAATCTCGAACAGGTAGGTGTATCCCTGTCAAAGTCTGCAATCAGAAGATGCCTTTATAAATGTTAATAATACAGACCGTTCACAACAAGGAGCAAACCACTAGTTGCACTCAAGAACAGAACAGCTAGATTGGACTTTAACAGAAAACATCTGAAACGGTCTGTCCAGTTCTAGGGAACAGGAAAAAAGTCTTTGGTCAGATGAAACATTTAACTTATACCAGAATAATGGCAAGATGGAGAATGGAGAAAGAAACGAATAGCTCACCATCCAGAGCATACAACATCACATGTCAAACATGGAGGAGGCAGAGTTATGGCATGGCTTTGTATGGTTGCCAGTGGAACCAGGACACTGATGTTTGTTGATGTGAAGGCTGACAGAAGGAGCAGAATGAAGGAAAGTGTACAAGGCCATGCTCTATGCTCAGATTCAGCCAAATGCTCCAAAACTGATCAGAGCTTCACAGTACAAATGGATAATAACCAAAAGGACACTGCAAAAGAAACCCAAGGGTTTCCTCAAGGTTGGGAAATACTCTTCAAAGATCAAGTCAAGTCATCTGATCTCAACCCAATAGATCAGGGGTGGGGGAACCCAAGGGCCGGTGTCCTGCAGGTTTTAGATGTGTTCTTGATCCAACACAGCTAATTTAAATGGCTAAATGACCTCCTCGGCATGTCATGAAGTTCTCCAGAGGCCTGGCAATGAACTAATCATTTGATTCAGGTGTGTTGACCCAGGGTGAGATCTAAAACCTGCAGGACACCGGCCTTTGAGGCCTGGAGTTCCCAACCCCTGAAATAGAGCATGCAATATCCAACTGAAGACAAAACTGAAGGCAGAGAAATCCACAAACGTCAACAACTGTAGGATAGCTGCAATAAAAGCTTAGAAGAGCTTCTGAAGGGAGGAATCACAGCTTTTAGTGATGTCCATGAGTTCTAGACTTTAGGCAGGGAAAGCATTTCATCAGAATACAAACAATCCTTATATTTAAAATTATGTTAGTCTGTCCAGTTAATTTTAAGCTTCTGAAAATGGGGTCTATGATTTATGATAAACAGTTAATGCTAATTTTATGTTAAATCCCATAAATTAAAGGTGAAAGGTTGCACTTCAAGAAATAAAGAGATGGAAAATTACAAAAAGTTGTCACTGTCAAAAAACCCTTTGGACCTAAACTTCCTGTTGAAGAAGACTTTTTCTTTAATATATAGATATATTTTATATCAAGGCAGCAGAATTTTTTTAAGTGTTTTTGACTCTTGATTCAATTTAGTGCCTGGAGAAGTCAAACAGGAAGGTAAGTATTTACAGACACTAGTTAAGGACAAATAAGATCATTGAGTAATGTGTCATGTAAAATGCTGTGTTTCTCCAGTTAATTAGCTTCCTGTCCATTTTCTTAATTTTGTTTCATCTAAGAAACTACGTGTTGTTCCTTAGCTAGCTGTGTAACCTCACCTGCAGCAGGTACTCCAGTTTGTTGGCAAATTTCTGGAGATTGGTGCTGTCATCTGTGATTGGCTCCCCAGTTTCTCTGTATTCCTTTGCAAGCTCTGCAACAGACTCTGAAATAGACACAAAAATAATTCCAAACCGATCACTGGCAAAGCAGGTAGATTATGTTGGAAAACTGGGAACTGTTCATACATTTTATATAAAGTAAACTTAAAAACAGAAAGAAGCAGCATGTCTTCATTCAGCTAATTTATTAAGACAGGAAACTGAGTGAATGCAAAGTGTACATTTCGGTAACACACAAACTCAAATAGTCCTGGTACCTATAACTCTAACCACTTCCACTGTCACGCTCTTCCAGTAAAGCTGATTTTTACATAAAAACTTGCCTCTTATCCATCGTAAAAACTGGAAAGACACCCGTGATGGATGCACTCTGAGCACGCATTCTCTGTCTCGCTGCATGCTGACAGAGGCTGCCACCACACCCTTACAACACAAACATGAGGTCAGATGCCTGTGCTTCCAAATGGTTTGTTGGCAAGGGTCAGTCAGTCTCCCTCTGCTAAACTGTACTCAGACTTGACTCTATGGCAGACATCCTGAAATCACAGCTTGCTAACTCTCTTTCTCTTCTTCTCAGTGAGGCCATGTCAGTTAACAACTGACGTCTGCCAGTGTAATTGCACACACACACACATTCAAACACACACACACACACACGCACACACACACACACACACACACACACACACACACACACACACACACACACATTCAAACACACACACACACACAAAGCTGACAAACCATGCAAATCTCGGATAATCCTCTGGAGCTGGTTCTCCTCGACCCTAGTCCCCGCAGCCATGGCCCCACCTCTCGCTCCCTGGCAACCAGGGGTCACAGGGTCGTATAAAGTCTGCTGAATCAGAAAATCAGAACCAGTTAGGAACAAAAGGAGGATCACAGCTCCCTCTTTATTCTCTTATGGCCACATATGATCCACACAAACGTGTGTGAGGATGAGAACACTTCTCAACATCTTTGCGGCAAATGCAGTTTAGGCCAGAAATTCAATCTAACAGAGGTACAATAGTTTGTGACAGAGCACAGTATTTACTGTGGATATCAGATTTCAACAAAAGGCTAAACATAAATACATCCTCATAGGTCTCTACTACAAAGCAAGTTTAATGCGCGGACGGTATCTTTCTGTTATCTGGATTCACTTCTCCTAACATTATCAATCAGGATAAGCAGGTTATTAATTCACTAAGTTAGCTCATCTAATCAGTTACAACTGCTGATAAGTGTACTGGCAACAGAGCTGCTGATTATTAAAAGTAAGATGAAACTGTACTATGAGAAAATACATTGTGGTTAACACACAGCACAGACTGAAAGAATAAAAGAAAAGAGGTGCTATATTAATAACATTTAACCTAGTTGAAGTCAGGAAAGATTGTTGACTGTGTAAGTTAACAGTCTTATCAAAATCAGGTTTCTGTCATTACAGACAGGAGAATCTGATGGATCATAACTGAGTATTTTATTAAATTAATTTTCAAAGTACAGTTTTAGTTCTTATTCTTTAACCTACAGCCTCGGTGGTGTTTAACAGTCTGAGAGTAAAAAATAAATATATTTTAAAAAATTCAAGCATATGTTCAGGCTATCTGCAAATTTGGTCAGCAAGTTCAAACAGCTGCTCTGTTTTAGGATCATACATTAAGGCTTACAGAAAAATAAAATTGTTTTTTTCAAATTGTTTGAAGCCATCAGGTTAAAAAAATCAAACACAAAAACTTTATAAGCTATAAACAAACTTCAGAGCCTCTTACAATCGGAGGACAGAGGTCAGAGGAACCGTCCAGCAGTAGTGAAGTTACCTGAATAAAAAAATAATAATCCTATTTTATACTGCAGGCCTCAGATAATTGAAACAGTAAAAAGGCACAAACATTTGAAGGATCAACTGTAAAGGCAAGATTGTTGCTCACACACAGAGTAAACCTCGTTGGGGTGGTATGCTGGAAAACGACGCATATCGGCTTATAGTATTTATTAAAATTGTTGAGCTGTACATAAATACATGAAAACCACAACCAAAGGAAGTTAATACATAACGTGATAATCCTGTCGGGGGTATTAGTTACAGCAGGCATTTCTTAATTGGTTTGTAATTAGTATTGTATGTGTCTAAAACTTGGGAATGTAAGATAACACCCATTATGATAGCACGACGAGCATTTGTGGTGGCGTCAACGTACGTTTTGGTTTAACGTTACATTTGTATGCTACCTGACCAGGTAATGTGAGTCTCCTGGTAACAACGTTCAAAACGCTGGTAACAGCTGTAACTAACTCTTCACTATCGCTTCTCCAAACCCCTTATAACCATACCGTAGGACACACAGCTGATATATGAAACTCTTAATCACGTTCCTTTGTGTTTTTGTCACGGTGACGTTACTTTCGCTTCGACACATTTAACGGGTATTTTAAAAATAACCCTGACATCAGCGGGAAAAGCTAACTTAAATAATCTGACATGTTTCTACATAGCTGCTTAATAAAAATAACAAAAGAACAACAACTTTAACATACTTTTAGTGGTTCAACTCAACCCATAACAACCAACACAGAGCGTTTAATGCGTCCACACAAACTTGTTAGGAGTGTCCTGATTGACAGGAAGTCACCCCATTGAGAAAGCGACATTCGGTCTCCCCACCAATCACTGCGGGGCTTGTAGGCGGGCTCTAGATAAGCGCTGGATAGTTTGTTTGCCTAGCAAACAGTGTGGTCATGTGACCTAGTGTCCCTATTTCCACGAGTGTCCCACTTTACTTGTCCTTTACTTGTCAGCAGAGCAGCTTTGTGATTAGAAAAGGTTTGGTAGATTATTATACTCTACAAATCTGCCCAGAAAAATAATAATCTTTGCAATCAGCACTGCAACATCTCTCGATCAATGTTTGATTCATTTTTATTTGTTTTTAAATATGTACCATTGTTTTTATATTTTATATTTATATATTTATTACTTCTATTTAAACCTTGCACTGAGTTTTTTCTATATGTTTTAGTCTGAGCTTGTGCATCGTAATTTCATCCTGCATTGCGTCCTTGAGGTTGTGCTGAATGACAATGAAATGACTCTTGAATCTAATAGCATGAATCAATATGAATGTCCTTCAGAAAGCTTGTAATTTTTTAATATACATTTCATTCTAATTCATGAGTGATTTCTGAAATAAATTTTCAAAAATTGGAAAGCCATTATTTGTTAATAATTTGGTGTGCCACAGAACAGATATTGTGACATCTAATGTGGATTTCTGTTTCTAGCATTTACACCCTATTTTTTTAAACCTTTACAGCTTCCACAGGAGCACAAATAATTAGAAACACATTTTGGTGATATCACTATAGTTGAGGTAAAAAAAGTTGAGGAGTACAGAGGTCTGACCCAAGACTTTGTGGACTGGTGCCAGCTGAACTACCTCCAGATCAACGCCAGTAAAACCAAGGAACTGGTGGTAGACTTCCGCAGGCACAAGCATTCTCCACTGCAACCACTGAACATCCAAGGTATGGACATTGAGGCTGTGGACAGCTACAGGTACCTTGGTGTTCATCTGAACAACAGACTGGACTGGACTCATAACTCAGACGCCCTCTACAGGAAAGGGCAGAGCAGGCTGTACCTGCTGCGGAGACTCAGGTCATTTGGGGTGGAGGGCCCACTCCTGAAGACCTTCTATGACTCTGTTGTGGCTTCTGCTATCTTTTATGGCGTGGTCTGCTGGGGCGGCAGCATCTCTGCTGGGGACAGGAAGAGACTGAACAGGGTGATCCGAAGGGCCAGCTCTGTTCTAGGATGCCCTCTGGACCCAGTGGAGGTGGTGAGTGACAGGAGAACGGCGGCTAAGCTGTCATCCCTGATGGACAACATCTCCCACCCCATGCAGCAGACTGTGACAGCACTGAGCAGCTCCTTCAGTGGGAGACTGCGGCACCCACGGTGTGGGACGGAGAGATTTCGCAGGTCTTTCCTCCCCACTGCTGTCAGACTCCATAATAAAGACTTTAACTGATCAAGCACACACATCCATACATATGCAATAATACTAAGTGCAATAATCCTTTCTGTCATCGTTGTATTTTTACTCAGTTGTATATAGTATTTGTATTTGTATTCTATTTTTATCTTATTGTATATTTATTTTATTTTATTCTACTGTATATAGTATTTTATTTTATTCTATTCTGTACAGTTGTGTACTGTATTTATTCTTATTGTATTCTAATTTTTGCCTCATAACTTTTGCACTGTCCACTTCCTGCTGTGACAAAACAAATTTCCCACGTGTGGGACTAATAAAGGTTATCTTATCTTATCTTATCTTAAAACAAAAAACAAACAAAAAAACCCTGAAGATTCTGGTTTGTCTCCCTATTTATGGCTGTGAATGCAAAATTTGGATTTTCTGTTCTTTGAGAAGCCAGAGAACTTGCTTTAATTTTACTACTTTCAAGAAGTGCCTGAACATTGAAGTGAAAGTTTAGTGAGTATCAATTCTCATTTCTAAAAGTGTCGTTTTGTCACAGTTCGCGAGGCGAGCCGTATGGATTTATTAAAGGACCCAAGATGCGGCACAACTGAGGTGAGGAAGCTTTATTTAAGGGACGTGGTAAAACAACAAAGGCGGGGGTGGCAAAAACAGAACTGAGTTAAACCTAAACTGGGAAAACTAAAACTTAAACAACAAAACCTGAACACGAGTGAGGGTAACTTGAAGGGAGAATTCACAGGATGACAAAGGGAGAAACGCCAACCAATCAAAATCCTGCTCATGTGGTCCTGTCATTGTTATTTGCTATTTTCACTGTAGAGCATGCGCAAAAGTATGTAACTATAGACTCTTTTCCATTAGTACCTACTTGGATTGACTCGCCATGGATCTCCACGACTTGTCCCACGATTTAATTCATATGTGACAGAAATACTACAAAAAATGTGGACATTGAGGCAAGAATATACCGGCTGCTCAGTCTGCGGCTTTTCGGGGGAAAACTGTGTTGTTTTCCTCATTTCCTCATTTCCCTCATGTGCAGGTTTCAAAAATGGCGGATTTGATTTTCCTGAATGAGACGCTCTCATAACTCGTTGAGTGACACCACTGACCAGTCAGTCGGTGGCATGCAGTCTGACAACACCACATTTAAGTGCCTGCTTAGATCGCCTGGAACCCGGGTGAGCAGCTACTAAAAAAGTACCTGGTACCAGGTACTATGACCTAATTGAAAACCATGGCGAACTGTGCTGAGTCAATCTGAGTAAGCACCAATGGAAAAAGGTCTTATTTCACAAGGAGCTGTAAAGAGAGATGACCACAGGCAGGAATGATTTCCTGTGTCGTTCAGTGGTGCATTTGGGTAATCTCAGTCTCTCACTGAACGTGCTCCTGTGATTGGCCAGCACGTCATGGAGTAGGTTGGAGGTATCGTCCAGCATTGACTTTATCTTGGACAATATCTGCCTCTCCGACGCCATCTTAAGGGAGTCCAGCTCCAACCCCACAATATTACTGAGCTCGTGGATCAGTTTGTTAAGTCTGTCGGCATCTGTGACCCTGAACCTGCTGCCCCAGAATGCACCGTTTAAGCACCAGCACCGTTTCAAAAGTACCGGTTTGGTACTGGTATCGGATAAAACCTAAACGATACCCATCCCTATTTGAACCTCCTCAATCAATCAAAGCTTTATTCGTCACATGCAGGTTGCCCTGCAGTGAAATGGGACCCCCCCCCCCGACCTTACACATATAGCACAAACATTACATGGGGATACAGGTCGGAGATTGGTAGAATCAGAGAAAAAACATTGAAATGTACACTACAATGGGGAAAGTACAAGAGGAAAAAAAGAGACCCCTACTCATGCTGTGCTTCCATGGTAGGACAGCATGAGAACAGGAAACAAAAAAACTCCTCTGCACAAAAAAGCACATAAATGTCCACAGCACAACATTGTGAAGACATGACAAGCCACAGGGGTGGGTGGGGGGTGAGGAGTAATCCGAAGCGAACACAGCAGCCGCCCTGCACAGCGCTACCATTCCAGCGCGGCACACAGACCCGCCGTGTTCCCTCGCAGGAAACAAGCATCGAAGGTGTTGGAAAGGGAGGGGGGATGAGTGAGTGCCTATCAGTGTAAGTGTATGTGTGTGCGCGTGTCCATAGTTCAGCTGAGACAGTGTCCTTCGGCCTATCAGGCTAAGTAAACAGTCCTCCAGCCAATCCAGGTGTCCTTGCATGGGATGGGAAGAATAGCCGTAACACAGTCGTTATCAGGGAGTGATTGTTCGGCTCCAGCCTTGGGCCTGCAGCTGGCGCCGTGATGGGGATCCGCAATGTTCATGTTGATTTTGTTAATTTCCATGCGAGCAGCCCAGGGGAATTTTCAGGCTGCTCTTTAACACTCCGACGCTGGTCTCTCAATCTCCCGTTGGAGAGTCGCGAGCCTCCCCATGATGGTATCAAACTTCTGTTCCATGGTGTTGTCATTCTTTTGATTCTGAGACCTCACAACTGCAGTGATCCGTTCCGCGATGTATTCCAACTGTCGCTCAAGGGTCTCATTTTGAGCAGGCCTCTCTCTGATGTATCCCCCCCATGCGCTCAGTGGTGTTGTTTTGAGCCTTCACAGCAGCTGTAAGCGTCTCCAAGGTGTTGACCATATTACGTTCGTTGTGAGAGGTTGCGCCTCGTTCCATTGCGATTCCAGCGGGCAGCCTTGGAGCAATCAGAATTATTATCTGCAGGCCAAGAAAAATGCCCAGCAGATTCATTTTTCCAAGTTGAAAAGTATGGCTTTACCATACTGGTCCACTTGATTGATGTTTATTATTATTTATTTAAAAAATATTTATTTATTCCTTCATTCATTCTTAACTTTTAAGTTATTATAACTGGAACAGACATGACTGGGGGATAGGAAAGGAAAAGACATAGACAATTGACATCTTTTCTCAGGGAAGGTTTTGGAAAAGTTTAGCGAGGCAATGCTAAATGAACCACATCTACGTATATTCCAGGTGCTGAACTACACTGCCTGCAGTTCAGGTCCTTCACCAAACATCTGACCAATCATGACACAAAAACAACCCAGAATTGTTAAGCAGCTAGAATCTTATATCAGAAAAGAATGGGACAACATTCCTCTCATAAAAGTCCAGAAATTAGTCTCCATAGTGTTCACTTATTTACTGACTGCTGTTACAAGAAGGGGTGCTACAGAGTGATAAACATGGTCCTATCCCAACTTTTTGTTAAATGTATTGCTGCCATCAAATTCAAAGGGACCTTTTTTTCTTCTTAGAACCGTACATTTTCTCAGTCTGAAACCTTTGATATAGAATAGAATAGAATAGAATAGAAAACTTTATTTGTCAATTTCTTCAAATGTACTTCCATACAAAGGAATTGAAATTACGTTTCACACTGTCCCATGCGTAGACATTGACAACAATAAAGTGCAGATGCACAACAAAAAACAGCCCTAACAATAAGGTAATATTAAATAGGTAACAGGATAGACAAAAAAATAAATAAAATAAAGTGTTCCAACAGTGTTTCCTGGTTCCCCTGATTCACTTCAGATATATTTGTGAATGCAATTAACTGCATTCTCTTTTATTGACATTACTGTGGTGGGGCTTGTTTATTTGTTTTATTTATTTGTTTGTTTATTTGTTTGTTTTGTCTTTGCTTTACATTTGCTTCATATGTTGTTTGTTTAATTTAAGGCTAAAAGAAAATTAAATCAATGAGAGGTCAAATCTGAGGTGGTAGGGACTAATAGGTGTATACGTCTGCCTACTCCTTTTCAAACAAAAGAATGATATTTTGTAATGATTGTGAACGCACATGTTTGAAATAAAAATGAACTGAACATTTCAGTTCCAACTTCTTTAGAATTGGGGTTGTAAAATCTAAAAAACAAATGTATCCTGGAGTTGTGTATTTCCTTGTTTTACCTAATGATATATTCTGGGGGAAAATAGACACAGAAGAAACAATTGCAGAATTTTGAGCTCCATCGTTATAAAGTCAGCAAATTTCATTTCACAAATATGTGGATCATGCTACAACCAAAAAAGCACACAGGTCACCTATTTACTATATGAGAAAAAAAAAAAAAAGTAAACGCAAAATAAAAAATAAAAAAAACTATATGCGAAAACAGGTGTGGCCACAAAAACAGAAGCAGAAACTGAAAATGTCACGAGTTTATAAATGATTCTCTTTTTAAGCTGCCACAGAAGGTGTCTCATCTGGGAAGCTATTGATTTCATCAAGCAGAAGGTACTTTATTTCAAATCTTTTCCATGCTGTTTTTTACTCATGGAGAAAAATCTATTGTAACATGTCACTAAAGTCATCTACTTATTTTTATTTTGTAGGTAGTGGTCTGACAGAAAAGAATATGTCAACTAATTCCAGCCAAGATCCATTAAACAGCACTTATGACTATTACTACGAGGATGAAATCTGTGATAAGAGTGGAGTGGTGACATTTGGATCCTTTGCCATTCCGATTTTCTTCTCTGTTGTGATCACACTGAGCCTGACAGGAAACATTCTTGTCCTCATAATCCTGGCTTTGTATGAAAATCTTAAATCTCTGACCAACATTTTCATCCTCAACTTGGCCATCTCTGACCTCGTCTTCACCGTCGGTCTTCCTTTCTGGGCCATTTACCACGTCCAGGGATGGGTGTTTTCTGAAATTCTCTGCAAAGTTGTGACTTTTATCTTCTTCACTGGGTTTTACAGCAGCATTCTCTTCCTGACCATCATGACCATCTACAGATACCTGGCTGTGGTCCATCCTCTGTCTGATCTCAGCACACCGAAACACTCCACCGGGGTGTTTCTGTCTGTCCTGATTTGGATAATCAGCACTGGAGCAGCCATGCCCTCCCTCCTCTTCAGCTCGATCACCAAGGTCCACCACAAAGATAAAGAGTCACAGGGCTGTGAATATAATCATCCCATGTGGGAAACTGTTGGTGTCATCCAACAGAATGGTTTCTTCCTAGTTGCTTTTGTAGTCATGGCTTTTTGCTACATTCAAATACTAGAAAGAATCACAAGAACAAGATCTCACACGAAGAACAGAGCAGTCAAGTTGGTATTCTGTATAGTTACTGTGTTCTTCATTGGTTGGGTGCCGTACAATGTTGTAATCTTTTTGAGGGCCTTGCCTGCTCATGTGGTCCCATCACTAATTGAATGTAAAGCAAGCACCCAGCTTGACTATGCATTTTACGTGTGCAGGCTCATTGCTTTCTCCCACTGTTGCCTCAACCCCGTTTTTTATGCATTTGTTGGTGTGAAGTTTAGGAGTCATTTAAAGTTAATGCTACATCGATTCATCCGACGACAAAGTCCAGTCGAGGAACAACAGGTTAGAATGCAAAACTTAGTCTCACATGGATCAATGTACTAGCTGCCCAGTTCATTTTCTTGCATTCACTGTAATATAACTGATTATATAATTATAAGTCCAGTGTGCATTTCACAAAATTCATTGAATCTACAGAAGAGAGGAACTTTGTTTTATACAGCACGGCACATAGCAAGCTGTACTTGTGTGTCCATCTGTGTTAACATTTCGTAACATTTCATTATAGCATACAGTACTTGGATAGTTACCTAAATGTGTTTTTTTTTTATGTAAAATAAATTTAGTCAAACAGATGTTGCATTTAATACTCCAATACTGAATGCATGCAATAACTCTTTGTATAGAACAAGCTAATGCAGTTGATTAGTTTAAAACCCTTGTGCTGTAATGTTGGCAAAAATCCTTGTATATAATAATAGTAAAGTGATCAGCAGGTAAATATCAGCAGGTATTTTACATGCAAATTTGTGCATAATTACAATAATCATTATGTCAGAAAATCATGTCATATAGAAACTACAGACAAAGTCAGTCGATTCGTGTTTTAAGGGGTTTTTATGCAATTAATACAAATACCAGTGACCATTTTAATTAACCACGCTGTTTTTCTTTCTTTACACGTCTCTATCAAACAGTAGAGTCGTGCGATATTATTTTGGGGCGATAATTTGAGGAAGCCAAGCAAGACCTACACGTATGTTGTTATCTAACTGATGCACTGTCACACAGTGTGCTCCCTCTCATAGTGAATAAAAAAAAGAAAGATTTCTAACACAGTCAGGGAATTTTTACATTTCTAACATTAAGGACCTCTGAGTTACATGTATTAAATCACAAACTCAGTTTTAATTATCTGATATACAAAAGTCCTGTTCATGTTTCATTATCATTCAAAACTAAATCAGCTGTTTAGTCCCAACACAACAGACTGAAAACAGCACAGATCTTGCAGAGGCTCCAAACAACCACAGTCTAAACAGCTATCATATGATTGCGTCTCTGCTGTGCTCTATTCCTGTGTAGTAACAACCACATAAAAACTGTTACTTCTGACACATGTAGCTAAATCCTGCAAGGCATCTTCAGTGTTTACTCTCCTTTTCAATGCTACAGTATGAAAAATGCACACATATATGCATGAGAAAAATTGTATCTGTATAATAAGATCTGAGTATAATCCCATATTCTAGGATTAGTTTTTCACTTGGCTTCTTCAAAACCTAACCCCCGACTACTACACTGCTATCAAATGGTTTCATTTCACTTCACTTCATATATTCATTTCACTATATTAACAATAGCAAATAGTTTTCTGTGTGGGATTTTTAGGGTTTTTTTTGTGTTTGTTTGTTTATTTTTTATTTAGCACCTCTAGTGTTTTAGTGGTTAACACCTTTGCTTAGCAGCCATAAAAATTCAGATTCACAAATCCCTCTGGGACTGTGTCAAGAAAGCTTCTGGTGTAAAACTCTGCCAAATCAAACAAATGGACCTACCAGCTGTGGTGAGCACCTGGGGCAAAGGAGCAAATAAAAGCTGTTGTACATAGTTGTTAGTTAGCGATTGTTGTTTTTTTGTTGTTGTTGTTGTTTTTTAATAATAATAATACTTTTGTCAAAGAGTTGATCAGCTGAACATTTGGACAGTTCTGTGTGTATTAAGTATTAACAGCCAAAGTATATTTTTTGTTAATTTTTTTAATGTGTATCTATTAAAGACAAACAAAATGCATGTTTGTGAGACTCTTCTTTCTACTTGACAGATAAAACTTTAGTTATGTCACATAAACTTCTATAGATTGTCATGAACTAGCTGTGTGCAGGCAGGAGAAGGACCCAAATGCAAAACTCATGGAAAACGTACGTGAACTCAAAAACACAGTTTTATTGCTGGGAAAAAGGCAAAATGCTACAAAAACTAAACTGGGAAAATACTAATGGTAAGAAAACAGGGAGTGTCACACAGCTAAGAGGGAGGACGCGCCACGGAACTGAGGGAGATGCGGATATAAATACACAGAAAGATAACGAGGGAGTGAGAACGCACGACGAAAACAGCTGACACTAGTAACCATAACAAGACCGGGGAAACCAGACTGAACAGAATGAACATGAAAACACGGGACCTTCACAATAAAACAGGAAACATGATGCGGGAGTGGAGAAGAGGCTGATGAGAGGGAGAGAGCGAGGGAAACATGGATGGAATAAAACAAGGAGGGGGAACAGGGCACAAGGACTTACACTTCTATATAAACACAGACACACAGAGGGCAGCAACACAGGGGGAAATCTAATAAACAAAATCTAAACAGAATAACCTAGACTCTAAAGAATTAACCTTTAGAACAACGAGTGGACTTAAACATAATATAAAATTACAAGAAACACAGCAAAACTCAAACACTGGGTCAAAATACCCAGGACCATGACATAGATATTTAAATAACAAGACATGGACTGAATGTCAGATTAAAGTATTTTTTAAAATAACCTATTAAATAGTACTCCATAATATGCAGTGTGATGTAATGTGTGATTCGTTAATTTGCAGGTTGTGGATCTTCAGGTGGGAAGATGCATCACATTAGAACATTCAGATTGCAAATCTGAACTTGCAAAGAAACTGGACTGTCCATTAATGACTGTTATAGAGCCGAATCAATATCAAGATCAAAACAAGTCACAGTCATGCTTTCAAAATAAAAAAATGAATATTTTTTTGCTATGGCCCTGTGCTCAAGTTTTACTGCAAAATAAAGAGCAACACTACGTTTACATGTATTGTAATAGAAAACACTGTTATATTGCTAAAAACAATGTTTGGGGTATTTTTACCACACAGTATTTTATATCATCTACGAAGGGTTCCTATTAACTTTAAACAGACGGATTTTTTTTACTTTATGTATTTAATATCTTATTTTATAATCTCTAATTATTTATACACTGAATGTTCAATTTTATTTATACAGTGTCAAATCACAAAAACAGTTGTCTTAATGCGCTTTATATATATATATATATATATATATATATATATATGTATATATATATATATTTATTTATAAGTGACTTATGTATGTATGTATGTATGTATATATATGTATATATTGTACTATTCTTAGTTAGCGTATTGTCTGTCTTGTCTTAATGTTGGTTTAAAATGGAGCACTGTAACAAAAAATAATTTCCCCCAGGGATCAATAAAATATTCTGATTCTGATTCTGATTCTGATATCGTAGGTAGAGCCTACAATAATACAATGGCCTTAAACACCATACAAAGTTTAAGGATCATTTTCCAATTCTGTTAATGTAATAGCCTTGTATTTTACTTGCGTAATTAACCTAAAAATTGTTGGTTTGCCCATCATGTAAACTAAGGATTATTAGCAATGTGGCTTATATGATGATCATTCATTGAACGCTTCATTTAAGTAAATCTAAAAAGGCAGTACAAATCCTGAAGTCTTGAATTTTCTCGTGTTTCTTACTAATGCCTCTCAAACTGTGTTATCTTTGACATTTTCAAAATGTTAATTAATTAATTAAAAGATACAAAACAGGGGTTGAGTAGTATGTCTCACCGTATCCATGGCAACATTATGCCTCTTTGTTTTTTGTACGTGACATCGAAATATACCGAAGCAAAAATAAAACCAAAGCCACAAATATTCAGTGTTCAGCTTTGGGTGTATTAAGTTAAAACAGACATTGGTTATGCATTCTTTTTTATCAAACACTTTGTGTTGCAGAATAGAAAAAAAGATAGATCACTGATTTTCATGTCTAGTTGGTGGAATTAATATCAACTGTCAGCTGGTTTTCCTACTTTTGCTGATGTGGCCTCCATCTTATTTTTTGGATTTGAGGTTGTTTGTTAGTTTTTCCAATGCTTAACTTGCATTATAAAGTCAAAACTGTGCAAAACTCTCCAGAAACCCCTCATTTCTTTATATTTTATTTCAAGGAGCCAGACTTTGTCTTTTTTGTCTGTTAAGCCACTTAACTCTGACCTATGAGTCATCCAAGCATAAAAACAGCACCTCTGGGGGTAAATCAGCGCTTTCTCTACACATAACAAACAACTCAACAAGGAAGCTGGACTGGAAATCAGTGGCGACAGCTCGTATGCAGCGAAGAATGATTGGCAACGGCTTCATTTTTTAGCATAACAATGAACCTGAGGCACTAGACTACGACAGATACTGTCAAATCTGTCTTACTCATAGAAATACCACATGATGTGGCCCATTTCATCAGTGCCATAACAAAGTCTTTGTCTGAATTGGAAACATCTAAATAAAAGTGCTCTATGTCTATATGTTCAAATAATTGCACTTTAACAGCCATTAAAGCAATTTAACATTAAGCAATACTAAAAAGTGTTTTAGCTCATTCACAAGCTATGACTCCTGACATTGCAGCTGCACCATCCTCCTCTTTAGAGCTACAGCACTTTACTCTCTTTTTTCCAAAGTGGCTGCCACCTCTCCTCTCTCTGGATCTGTCGCCTCTTCCTCTTCCCTCTCTGGTGTTGCTGCCCTCTGCTGTCCATTCATGCTGAAAGATTCTGGCATGAGTTTGATTTCCAGTTCTTTCATGCAAAACTCAGGTTTCCATCTGTCTTTAAACTCTTTGGTAATTTGAGAGATGTGTTGTTTAAAAGCTATCAAGTAAAAAGTCTTCCCATGTGAGTAAGATGTTAAAATAATTTAGAAAAGAAATTGAAAGCATATTCAGAGATTCATTGTGGATCAAAACATTCGTGGTTATCAATAGTTAAAGCATTTATGCTATTTTTCTCTTGCCATGTTCTTTCAAGGCCAAAGAAGTAGGAAGTATTTTTTTCTCTGTGTGTTCAATTCATTGAAGAAGTTATTTAATTCACCTGGAAGATTTTTTGGTTGTTTTCTTGTGTCTCTCAGTTCTTTTATCCTCTCTTCGACAGCAGGTCATTTGGATGAGAGACAAAACATTTCTCCAACTGAAAACACAACGTCCAGATGAACTGGATCAACTTATGGGATTTTGTTTTTTACCTGGATGATTGAGCGTGCATTGTTATTCTCTCTTTGTTTTTGACATCTTCTCTGTTGTATAGTAAGGTATAGTCTCTAAAAAAACAGAAGATTTTTTTGTCTTTTTTGATTTTTTTTTTTATTGCTATAGCTTTATAAATATTGGGATTGAAAGAAACATGAAGCATGTAGTGGACATCAGGTCTTGTTTGATCACAGAATGATGTAATGTAGGATTGTTTCCATTTGTGTCTGCATTTCTGGTAAAAAAAAAATAAAAATAACATAAAAATATTTTATTTAATTAAAATAGGTGAAGGAAAGCAACTGAACAAACATGTTTACTTAATTTTAAAACATAATTTTATCAAACAACTTCTCATAGCTTTTAAAAAACAAAAACAAACACCCTCCATCCAGCACACCTAATATAATGGTCACCTAAACCTGGGTTGTTAGGTCATGCCATCCACAGCACTAACAATGGTCATGGCTGGTATGACCAAGGTTGGGTGAGGATTTTAATCAGAACTGTGGAAGTGTCGTCATACTTAGTGCTGTCAGGAGGTGACGTGGAGGAGTGACACGTCATTCGTGCAAGAAGGTGAAAGGTCAGAGGAGCTGAAGCAGGGCCGTGGCAAAATAACGGCACCCAGTGTCCATTATGGTTAAAAATTAATGCGTAAGCTAGGACTCTGAAGTTGTGGGATTTGGTTTCTCAACTGCCACCGGCCTGTGAAGGGACTCTTTCCACGGTCTCAGCAGAATGAGGCAGTCTTATTTCATTTTCTTTAAGAGCTTTTTTATTTCTTTCTTTTCCTCATTAGAGACACTGTAGCTGCCCACTTGGAATTACCACTCGTGACGCAGAGAGCTTCGACTGATGCAACTTTATTCTCTCCTCTTTAAACCACCGACAATATGGCACCGTGAAAACTATAAAGATGCACAAACAAATACCATTAAACATTCAAGTAGAAAGTGCAGAAATGTTCGCATTTTACTATAGAAAATTATTTTGATTAACCCAAATAGTGATATTGACATAAATCAATAGTTTTTAAACTATTTATGTTACAGCATTTAATAAAATGAATTAACAACAACCTTTCTGTGTCTTAAATACATAAACAATCGTTTGCAATCATTAACCAACCTCTTTCTGCTTCCAAGGGTGCTAATCATGCTGAATCAGCTAGCCAACCTCCTCCATGCGCATCTCTTAGCCAGTCTTTCCACACCACAAACAAATGACATGCATACACAATAAAAAACGAATTCAACCACATTGAGTAAACTTTCAAAGTTATAGCATGTGACAGATAAATAAAACACATAGTTTTGCATGAGTACCCTCAAAAACAAACGCTTTTACTCACTCTGAAGCAACGTGTTTGCGTCGCCTCACCGAGAACAGAACAGGAAGTCTGACACAATAAAAGAGGAAGTGCTAAGGTACTCTTCAAAATAAAAGTGCAAAGTAAAGTGGCTTTGCCGGCATTTACACTCCCACCAAATCCTGATACAATGAACGAACAAATTCACAAAGCAAGTGAGTTGTACAGGATTTCTTATACTAATAGATGGATGACTGAATTGAACTATTAGAGGTATACAGGTAAGTGTACTTTATGCATTGAGGTAGTGTATAAACATAACTATTATTGTCTTAACATATTTTGTTTTATTTAATTCTCAAGGAGTAGTACTAGTTTTTGGATTGGTCTCTCAATAATTGAAGGTTTAGAAGGGGCATCTTGCTTTCTTTGAGGCTTTCTCTCTCCAACTCGCACTTTAACTCGACGGACTAAGCCATCATGGTCTTGAAAGGTCTCCACAACTCGACCTAGTTGCCAATGGTTTCGTGGGAGATTGTCGTCCTTGATAACAACGATATCATTGACTTTGAGGTTACGCCGAGGTAAGTGCCATTTTTGCCTTGTTGATATGTTGAGCAGATACTCCCTTTTCCAGCGGCCCCAGAACTGTTCAATAAGGTATTGGACTCTTCTCCATCTTTTTGTAGCATACAAATCTTCTTTCATGAACACTCCGGGGGGTGGAAGAGCAACCTTTGTTTTCATCGTGATGAGATGATTCGGCGTTAAAGGTTCCAGTGCATGAGGATCGTTGATTCCGTCAACTGATAATGGGCGACTGTTGACAATAGCCATGGCTTCATATAGCAGCGTTCTGAGGGAGGCATCATCAAGCCGACCTGGGCACTTTGCGAAGGCTGCATTCAACACATTCCTAACCGTTCTTATTTGCCTTTCCCAGACACCTCCTGCATGGCTGGCAGAAGGGGCGTTGAAGACAAATTCGCACTGTTTTTCAGATAAGAAGGTCTCCAATTGCTTGGCGTCGCATTGCTTAAGTGCTTCCTTGAATTCGTTCCTGGCACCAACAAAGTTAGAACCTTGGTCACAGTGTAATTGTTGGACAGCTCCTCTAAGACTGATGAAGCATCTCAATGCATTGATGAAAGAGTCTGTTGACAAATCTTCAAGCATCTCAATATGGACAGCTCTTGAATACAGACACGTGAAAATCAGACCATATCTTTTGTGTTCTTTGCGTGCTGTCTTCACAATGAACGGGCCAAAGCAGTCCATGCCGCTAAATGTGAAGGGTGCTGAGGCTTCAAGACGTTCTTTAGGGAGTTCAGCCATTCGCTGGCTCTCTGTAGGTCGTCGAAGTTTCCTGCAAAGCACACAGGTGTGTATCATTTTGGCCACCAGCTTGCTCCCACCAATGACCCAGAATCCATTTGCTCTAAGCTCCATTTGTGTCTGGCTTCGACCTTGATGGCATGTCTTAGCATGGTAGTGGGACACAATGAGCTTGGTTATATGACTGTTGCTTGGTACGATGAGTGGATGCTTCACTTTGTGGCAAAGAGACGACCACTTTAATCTCCCACCAACGCGCAAGAGTCCATCAGACCAGATGGGGTCAAGACTGAAGAGAGAGCTTGAGTTTGGAAGGTCACCTTTGGCTTGAAACGTTTTTATTTCATGAGGGAAGGCGTGCTGCTGTACGATCTTTATCACTGCTTCAGCAGCCTTCTCACGCTCCTCGATCGTCACATGTTCAGTATGCTTTTGTTGAGATCTCAGTCTTTTGATTCTTGCAACCACCTTTATGAGTTTTGTCCAAGATGAAAACTGATTCAGACGATCGAGAATATCATTGAAGGTACTGACGTCAGTTGCGAGCACCTGAATTGTCTTGACTTCGGGATCACCAACAAGTAACTCAGCTGGAGTGCTAGGTGTTAGACGTAACTCACGTTCCCAGAGAAACTTTGGTCCTTGCAGCCAGTTTGTAGAGTGGATGTCTGAAACATGAAGCCCTCTGGATGCATGATCCGCTGGGTTTTCTGAGGTGTCCACATAATACCATTGATTGGGATTGCTGTTGTCTCTAATGAGTTGAACACGGTTTGCGACAAATATGTGGAACCTGCGAGCGTCATTGTTGATGTAACCAAGTACCACTTGGGAATCGGTCCAGAAGAACTCATCATCAATTTTCATGTCAAGCTCAGCCTTTAACAGGACGCTTACTTTTGCAGAAACCACCGCTGCTGCGAGTTCAAGCCTCGGGATACTTGTGACCTTTGAGGGTGCCACCCTTGCCTTTCCCATCACAAGGCTGCAATGAACCTCGTCTTTGTCATTTTTATATCTCAGGTAAGAACATGCACCATATCCTAAGCAGCTGGCGTCCGAAAAATGGTGTAGCTCTACTCTGACAATGTTTTGGAAGTCGTGTGGGTGGTAACATCTTGGAATTGAGACCTCCTTCAACTTGAAAAGACCATTTATCCATTTCTCCCACCGTGGCTTCACATCTTCTGGGAGTGGGTCGTCCCATCCAATGCCTCTGTGACAAAGCTCTTGTAGGATAAGTTTTCCACTTAGGCTGAATGGAGCGATAAATCCAAGTGGATCGTAGAGTGAGGCAATGACGGACAAACAACCACGGCGAGTCGAAGACTGATCTTTCAGGCTGATGTTAAAACTGAAGGTGTCGTCCTCTATCGACCACTGAATGCCAAGAGCGCGTTCTGAAGGGGATGGGTCAAACCCACGAGGTTCAATGGTTGCTGCTCTTTCAGAAGGGTCTAAATTGGAGAGAGCAGCTTCTTCATTTGAGTTGAATTTGTGAAGGCGCAGGCCTCCTTTTCTGCACAACTCTTGTGACTGAATGATCAGTTCTTTGGCTTCCTCAACTGATGAAACGCTGGCTAATCCATCATCAACGTAGAAGTTTTTCTCCACAAAGGCTGATGCTAGAGGATAGTCGGTTTGATGTTGTCGTGCAAGATGCTTTAAACCGAAATTGGCGCATCCTGGAGATGATGCAGCTCCAAACAGATGAACTGCCATTCTGTACTCCTGAGGTTCTTTCTCCAAATCACCTTCTTTCCACCAGAGGAATTTCAGATAGTTTCTGGATTCAGGGGTGACAGCGAATTGATAGAACATTCTTTCAATGTCACAGATTACGGCCACGGCTTCTTTCCGAAATCTGCAAAGCACTCCAACCAGAGGGTTGATAAGATCAGGTCCAGTTAATAGGGTATCATTCAGAGAGACACCATGGGATTTGGCCGAACAATCAAAAACAACTCTTAGTTTGTCCGGCTTCCTGGGGTGATAGATTCCATGATGTGGTAGGTACCACTCGGTCTGCCCCTGAGATGCTGTTGGAGCAGGCTCTGCATCACCCCTGTTGATGGTTTCTTCCATGAATGTTCGGTACTGATCGTAGTATTGTTTGTTGGCCTTTAGTTTTTTCTTGAGACACTGTAGACGTACCGTGGCTAACCTCTTGTTGTTTGGCAGGTTGGGTGGGCTGTTCCCTTTGAAAGGGAGAGGCATTTCGTAATGTCCGTCTTTCCTTTGTGTGATGTGATTACTGAGGAACTGTATGAAATGGACATCTTCTTGGGACACATATTTGTTCTCATAGGTTCTCTCAGCAAAATCTGATTCCAGGGCTTTTAGAACATCTGTCGCTGATGGAACAGGCAACTCTTTTACTGTGAGCCGATGCACAAAGCTTTGGTTTCCTTGTCTGTCTAGGTGGGGGTTTGATGAGCCAATTATACTCCATCCTAGTTCTGACCTTTGTGCGAAGGGTTCATGCTTGTCACCTATGATGACTTCAAGAGGAGCCAGCGCAGATGGACAGTCATATCCAATCAGGAGCCCTACATCACAATCTTGGAGAGGCGGCAACTTTTCCGCCAAGCTTCTGAGATGAGGCCACAGTAATGCTGTTTCCTTTGTTGGGATGTACGACTTGTCCACTGGGATAAAGTCGCGGCTATAAGCCTGTTGTAGTTGGATACAACTCTCAGAGTGGAGTCCTCTAACTTGTAAACCATGAACACTCTTACTCGAGATGACTGTGTCAATAGCCGTCATGGTACTGAGTTTCAGTTTTACTGGTTGGACATCCACATTCAGCTTATCAAGTATGTCCTCCAAGACAAATGTTGAGTCACTTTGTGTGTCTAGCAATGCATAGGTGAGTATTTCTCTCTGTGGTTCTTGTACAGAAGACACAAAGACTGGGACAATACTTGAGGTAGCCGAAACGCGTTGTGTTGATGTATGAGACATGACCTTGTGTGTTTCCTGGTTTACAGGTTCTTCCTTGGGAGTGGAGCTATTTGTTACTGCTTCTGCAGGGTTTCGCTTTCTGTTTTCGTGCAAGCAGGTTGGATGACGACGTTCACAAATGTTGCACGTGTGTCGCCTTTTGCAATGTTTGGTGATATGACCTTTTCTTAAACATCCAAAGCAGAGCCGGTTTTCATGGATGAATGCCCTTTTATCTTCAACACTCTTAGCTGTAAAGATGGGACACTTTGAGATTCCATGAGTTTCACTTTTACAAACAGAACAAGGTGATTTTGGTTTACTAATGTTTGTGTCTTGTTTCTCCTGAGCGGAACTCTTTGGTTGCATGTTTGTGTTGAAGACTTTGGCTCTCTTTGGGATTCGATCATCTACAGGTTTGAAATTCATCAACAGTGGAGAAGCTATCGGGTTGCAAGCTATCCGTGCTTCTCTACTCAGGAAGTCTGTGAAGCATGCAAGATTTGGATAGGTGCCACATTCGTCAAGTTCATCTACAACAATTCGACTCCACTTGCGCACGATCCATTCTGGCAGTTTTTTGAGCAATTTGTGATTTTCTTCACAATCGTTTAGGATAGCTAGTCCTTTGACGTGTGGGATTGCTTCAGAGCATCCTTTGAGGAAATCAGCAAACTCTCGTAGCGCTAGTGGGTCATTTGCACTGATTTTCGGCCATCTCATGAGTTTATCACGAAATGCTTTCTGTATAATGAATGGGTTCCCATATCTGTCCTCTAAGACCTTCCATGCTCCCTTGTATGCATTTTCTGAATCTTGGTAAAAGAAACCTTCTACCGCTTTGCGTGCTTCTCCTGCGAGATAATTTTTCAGATAAAACATCTTCTCGCTTGCTGGAAGGGGTTTTCGGTCAATCAGATTAATGAATGACATTTTCCAATCGGTGAACTGCAAAGGGTCCCCACTGAATGTGGCAGGCTCAGGAACTGGCAAGCGATTCATACTTAATGAGCTAGCGATTGCTTGTGCTAAGCTGACAGACTCCTGGGTCGTTGTCATTTCTGGAATTGCTTGGTGGGGTTGGAATGATGCGGCATTTAGATTCAGCTGAGGTTCAATTTGCCTTCTGTAGCAAGCAGAGCTAATTTTACTATCAATTTCCCCGTTGTGGTTCTCAAACCCTTCAAGGCTGTTGTACGCCTTCACGCGAGCTATTGCTATAGCAACTTCTTTGTCTGCTTGTAACTGCTGTAGTTTTGCTCTTTCTTGTTCCAACTGTTGTTGCATTTCCACCTCTTTTAGTTTAATTTCTGACAACATTTTTGCCTCTTTGAGTTTCCATTCACTTTCTAACTTGTGAAGATGTGCTTGCTGTGCTTGAATTTCTTCCATAGCCTTTGATTGCTCCAGCTTGGCAGCAAGCTCTGCTTCTGCATCTACTCTACTGTTGCGGGTACAGGATGAGCCAGAGTGACGGCTCAATTGCTCTGACAACTCTATAGAGCTTGCAGTTTCTGTCATGCTGTTGCCAAAAACAGACCCATATTCGTTCTTGCTTAACACTTCTCTTACTCTTTCTTTCTCAAGATGGTTATTATATTCCTCATGAACGGTCTTTAGACGGTCACTTATGAGGTTACATACCTCCTTTGTTAGCGTAACACAGGCGTCCATTTTGTTGACAATGTCAGGTGTGGTGTTACTGTTACGCAGGATAGGTTCATACTGTGAACTTACAGCGTCGTGCTTTGCTTCAATGTCTTGCTGCAGTTTATTGAGGTCTTCTGCTGAGCAGAGGGATTTTAGTTTTGTTCTAGTTTCCCTTGCTACGAGCTTCCAAGAGTCATAAGTCTTGTTGAATGATTTTTCACGCTTTCTGATATCGTGCTTTTGCATCTCTAGGCCTTTCTCTGTTAATTTTCTCTCACGTGAGCTAGATTTGCATGGTGCGTTCATAGGGTTGCCTGTTTCTTCTTCTGATGAGCTGGATTCGCATGGTGCGCTTGTGGGGTTGTCTGTTTGCTCTTCTGGTAGTGACATTTTGTTTCCGTAGCTGCCTTAAGTTGATTGTAGCTTTGATTGCCTTACTGCCTGACTATACTTTAAAGCTGTAGTTAATCTTTACCACAGAGTAACGCTGTGTCAAACATTTACTGATTATGGACATTCAAAAGGTATGTTTAGCGTAAGACAGCAACAACAAATGTTCATAAATTAGCTAATGAGCTTCACCTTTTAAACCTTTTCATAAACAGACATCCTGTGAATTATTATTCCACAAAAAACACATTTCGCTCACCAAGAAACATTAACCAGATTCAGGAATATTATGTGTTGGCAGTCCATGAATTAATTTGGCCTCGTAACATTATTTAAAGAGTTTCTAGTTATGCATTAAGCTTGTGCATGTGTGTAAGCAGTCCCGTGTTTCTTCTTGGTAGTCAATGTCTCTTTCAGTATCTGGAGTCTTGAGTTTTAGTATGCTGTTCTTTCTAACCTTGCGAGTGCAGTTTGTGGATGCGAGTGGAATCAGCTGGCTGGTAACAGGTTGGTAGCTGGATCTCTGATGAAATGGTGTCAGGTTCTCTGCAGGGATGGCAGGTCTCTTGCAGTCAGAGAGTTTTCACTGTAGCTGCCCACTTGGAATTACCACTCGTGACGCAGAGAGCTTCGACTGATGCAACTTTATTCTCTCCTCTTTAAACCACCGACAATATGGCACCGTGAAAACTATAAAGATGCACAAACAAATACCATTAAACATTCAAGTAGAAAGTGCAGAAATGTTCGCATTTTACTATAGAAAATTATTTTGATTAACCCAAATAGTGATATTGACATAAATCAATAGTTTTTAAACTATTTATGTTACAGCATTTAATAAAATGAATTAACAACAACCTTTCTGTGTCTTAAATACATAAACAATCGTTTGCAATCATTAACCAACCTCTTTCTGCTTCCAAGGGTGCTAATCATGCTGAATCAGCTAGCCAACCTCCTCCATGCGCATCTCTTAGCCAGTCTTTCCACACCACAAACAAATGACATGCATACACAATAAAAAACGAATTCAACCACATTGAGTAAACTTTCAAAGTTATAGCATGTGACAGATAAATAAAACACATAGTTTTGCATGAGTACCCTCAAAAACAAACGCTTTTACTCACTCTGAAGCAACGTGTTTGCGTCGCCTCACCGAGAACAGAACAGGAAGTCTGACACAATAAAAGAGGAAGTGCTAAGGTACTCTTCAAAATAAAAGTGCAAAGTAAAGTGGCTTTGCCGGCATTTACAGACACCAACAGCAAAAGAACAAAGGATATTTAATTAGATCAATGGAGTCTTCTGTTGATATAAACACAGATGTCATATTCTTGTTATTTTTGATGCTGTTTTATATAATTGCTAAAATCTGTATCAAAACAACTCAAAATTTTAATCACCCAATTCCACAACAGGTTTGATTAACATCAAGGACCCAGGACGCTTTGTGACAGTTTTACTACATCACATTCTTCTTCAAAATGCATTTATGGAAAAAGACTAATTTAAAATTGTTAATGAAACGTTTTGTAATCATGAGATGAGTTAGTTCAAGTTGTGATATCTAGATAATCATAATTAGGTATGTGGATATAACTGCATAAAAAACAGTCACTATGATCAAGAAATAAATGAATATACTTATTACACATGCCCTGGGGTTCTTGATCAAGTTATGTGGCTGCCTCTGGTTTGCGTGCTCTGACTTTTTTTTTTTTTCTAAACCCCGGTTGTCTGTTTTCTGTTTGATGTAATCAGAGGACCAGCTGTTTTAGATGTGGGAGCATTGGCCTATTTTCAGGTTTCATAAAGCTATATATGTCATGAATCGCTGTGCGGCAGGCGGGAGTTGGACCCAAAATGCAGGACTCACAGACTCGAGGGAATGAACTCAAAACACAGCTTTATTTGCCGGTAGAACCAACATACAAACTAAACTAAACTGGGAAGCCACAAACTAAGAACTCACAGCGAGACACCGGGAGATCCACACACAGCATGGGGGACGACGTCACGCCGAACAGAGGGAGACGCAGACAGAAATACACAGAGGGTTAACGAGGAAAGTGGGAACACACGGGGAACACAGGTGACACTGATAATCATAACGAGACAGGGCGGGGTGAACTGAACATGACATGTACGGGCGTGAGAGTCACAAAGTAAACAGGAAGTGCACAGAGGTTCAGACAGGAGGAGAGAGAGCACGGGGAAAACACAGACATAACGGGCTGGGGAAACATGGAATAAAACATAAGGAGAGACGAGGGCTCACAGATACACAGAGGGGCACACAGGGGGTAAAAGCCATGAAGGGAAAACACTTAGGGAACAACACAACAGGGCAACTCAGAAAACATGGCCTAAGCAAGGAACAAAATACAAACATACAAGAAAACTAAGAACACTGGGCCAACATGGCCCAGGACCATGACAATATAACCTATAAACCTATTACTTTGCAATAAATAAATGAAAACATAAACTCAGTCTCAGTATCGTCCATCCATCCATTCGCTTCCGCTTATCCTTTTCAGGGTCGCTGGAGCCTATCCCAGCTGTCATAGGGCGAGAGGCGGGGTACACCCTAATTTACATTTGTTTTACCCTTTTCTGTGTATATTTCCAGATTGTGTGTAATACATACAGCCTTTCCAACACCAAAGCAGTTTACATGTAATTGTTTCTCAACACAATGTTCTTATATTTTTAGATGACTTTGGGAAAACTTACAACAGACAAATTAGAAAAGATTTTAAATTTTAAGGAACTTTGCTGCCAGCTTCCTGTTGCAAAACCAGTTGTTTGTTTCCATTTCTTTGGCAAAAACGGCAAAGATAAAAAGCTCCAAACGTTTTTTTTTGTCAGAGTTTTGATCTTTGCAGCTTTTTGTCTCCTCCTCCCTGCTGTATGTAATTAGTTACCTAATTACATATTCTTAAAATAAAGGAGAAAAAGAAGAAGATAAAAAGCATAATTTTGGCTCTATGATCACAAAGTTGGCAAGTATTATTTCACAGATATGCAGATAATGCTACAACCAAAGAACCACAGGCCACCTGTTTACCATGTGAACAACACAGGTGTGGCAACAAAAACATAACTCGTAACTGAAAATGTGATGACTTTATAAGCTTTTTAAGCTTTAAGTTACAGTCTCATCCAGCAGCCTATCCATTTCATCTAGTAGGAGGTACGTTCATGTTTCATCTCTACAGTAACGTTTTGTACTCATAAACAGAAATCTGTTGTAACATGTCACTTAAACAAACACTTGTGTTTATTTTCTAGGTTCCTGTGTGACAGAAATGGCAAAACCAGTCAATTTCAGCTATGATCCATCTAACTTCAGCTATTACGATTACCATGAGGATGAAATCTGTAATATGAGTGAAGTGATGAATTTTGGATCCATTGCCATTCCGATTTTCTTCTCTGTTGTGATCACACTGAGCCTGACAGGAAACATTCTTGTCCTCATAATCCTGGCTTTGTATGAAAAACTTAAATCTCTGACCAACATTTTCATCCTCAACTTGGCCGTCTCTTACCTCGTCTTCACCATCGGTCTTCCCTTCTGGGCCATTTACCACGTCAAGGGATGGGTGTTTTCTGAAATTTTCTGCAAAGTTGTGACTTTTATCTTCTTCACTGGGTTTTACAGCAGCATTCTCTTCCTGAAAAGAGCTCCCAAGCAGACAAAAAACAAACTAAAAACCAGCAATAAATAACTTAAACATAAACAATTACAAAGAAAGAACAATACAGTATCCACATCTGAACCAAAGAGTAAAACAGTGAAATGTGGATTATTAAATATTAGGTCTCTCTCCTCCAAGTCTCTGTTAGTACATGACTTAATAATTGATCAACAAATATATTTACTCTGCCTTACAGAAACCTGGTTGCAGCAGGATGATTATGTTAGTTTAAATGAATCAACACCCCCGAGTCATTCTAACTACCAGAAATCACGAAGCACAGGCCGAGAGGGAGGTGTGGCAGCAATTTTTCACACCAGCCTATTAATTAATGAAAGACCAAGACAGACTTTTAATTCATTTGAAAGCCTGATGCTTAGCCTCGTCCACCCCAGCTGTGAAACTCAGAAACCAGTCTTACTTGTTATCATCTATCGTCCACCTGGGCCTTACACAGAGTTTCTCTCTGATTTCTCAGACTTTTTATCTGATTTAGTTCTCAGCTCAGATAAAATAATTGTTGTGGGTGATTTTAACATCCATGTAGATGCTAAAAGTGACAGCCTCAACATGGCATTTAATCTGTTATTAGACTCAATTGGCTTCTCTCAAAATGTAAAAGAACCCACCCACCACTTTAATCACACTCTAGATCTTGTTTTAACATATGGCATAGAAACTGAACATTTAACAGTGTTTCCTGAAAACCCTCTCCTGTCTGATCATTTCCTGATAACATTTACTTTTACAATAATTGATTACACAGCGGTGGAGAGTAGACTTTATCAAAGTAGATGTCTTTCTGTAACTAAGTTTAAGAATATAATCCACCCACTGTTATCATCTTCAATGCCCTGTACCAACATAGAGCGAGCAGCTACCTGAACGCTGCTCCAACAGAGGTCGATCATCTTGTTAATAATTTCACCTCCTCACTACGTACGACTCTGGATACTGTAGCTCCAGTGAAAACTAAGGTCTCTAATCAGAAGTACCTGACTCCGTGGTATAATTCTCAAACACGTACCCTAAAGCAGATGACTCGTAATCTGGAGAGGAAATGGCGTGTCACAAATTTAGAGGATCATCATTTAGCCTGGAGAAAAAGTTTGCTGCTTTATAAGAAAGCCCTCCGCAAAGCCAGAACATCTTACTATTCATCACTGATTGAAGAAAATAAGAACAACCCCAGGTTTCTCTTCAGCACTGTAGCCAGGCTGACAAAAGTCAGAGCTCTGTTGAGCCAACAATCCCTTTAACGTTAACTAGTAATGACTTCATGAACTTCTTCACTAATAAAATTCTTATCATTAGAGAAAAAATTACCAATAATCATCCCACAGATGTAATATTATCTACAGCTACTCTTAGTACCATTGATGTTAAGTTAGACTCTTTTTCTCTAATTGATCTTTCTGAGTTAACTTCAATAATTTCTTCCTCCAAACCATCAACGTGTCTTTTAGACCCCATTCCTACAAAACTGCTCAAAGAAGTCCTGCCATTAATTAATTCTTCAATCTTAAATATGATCAACCTATCTCTAATGATCGGCTATGTACCACAGGCCTTCAAGCTGGCTGTAGTTAAACCTTTACTCAAAAAGCATCTCTAGACCCAGCAGTCTTAGCTAATTACAGGCCAATCTCCAACCTTCCTTTCATATCAAACATCCTTGAAAGAGTAGTTGTCAAACAGCTAACAGATCATCTGCAGAGGAATGGTTTATTTGAAGAGTTTCAGTCAGGTTTCAGAGCTCATCACAGCACAGAAACAGCTTTAGTGAAGGTTACAAATGATCTTCTTATGGCCTCTGACAGTGGACTCATCTCTGTGCTTGTCCTGCTAGACCTCAGTGCAGCGTTCGATACTGTCGACCATAATATCCTATTAGAGCGATTAGAACATGCTGTAGGTATTACAGGTACTGCACTGCAGTGGTTTGTATCATATCTATCTAATAGACTCCAGTTTGTGCATGTAAATGGAGAGTCCTCTTCACACACTGAGGTTAATTATGGAGTTCCACAGGGTTCAGTGCTAGGACCAATTCTGTTTACATTATACATGCTTCCCTTAGGCAGCATCATTAGAAGACATAGCATACATTTACACTGCTATGCCGATGACTCCCAGCTCTATCTGTCCATGAAGCCAGATAACACACACCAATTAGTTAAACTGCAGGAATGTCTTAAAGACATAAAGACCTGGATGGCCGCTAACTTTCTGCTTCTTAATTCAGATCAAACTGAGGTATTTGTACTCGGCCCTGAAAAGCTTAGAAATATGGTATCTAAGCAGATTCTTACTCTGGATGGCATTACCTTGGCCTCCAGTAACGCTGTGAGGAACCTTGGAGTCATTTTTGACCAGGACATGTCCTTCAACGCACATATTAAACAAATATGTAAGACTGCTTTCTTCCATTTGCGCAACATCTCTAAAGTTAGAAATATCCTGTCTCAGAGTGACGCTGAAAAACTAGTTCATGCATTTATTACTTCCAGGCTGGACGACTGTAATTCATTATTATCAGGAAGTCCAAAAAACTCCCTGAAAAGTCTTCAGTTAATCCAAAATGCTGCAGCAAGAGTCCTGACAGGGACTAGAAAGAGAGCAGATTTCTCCTGTTTTGGCTTCCTGTTAAATCCAGAGTTGAATTCAAAATCCTGCTCCTCACATACAAGGTCTTAAATAATCAGGCCCCATCTTATCTTAATGACCTTGTAGTACCATATCACCCTATTAGAGCACTTCGCTCTCGCTCTGCAGGCCTACTTGTTGTTCCTAGAGTATTTAAAAGCAGAGCCTTCAATTTTCAGGCCCCTCTTCTGTGGAACCAGCTTCCAGTTTGGATTCAGGAGACAGACACTATCTCTACTTTCAAGATTAGGCTTCAAACTTTCCTTTTTGCTAAAGCATATAGTTAGGGCTGGACCAGGTGACCCTCAATCCTCCCTTAGTTATGCTGCAATAGATGTAGGCTGCCGGGGATTCCCATGATGCATTGCGTTTTTCCTTTCCAGTCACCTTTCTCACTATAAGTTAATAGTTCTCTCTGCATTGAACACATTTTAATGACCAAATGAGCAGGGTGTTGCCTGCTCATTTGTTTTCTTGCATGTATTGGTTTTTTGTTTTTTCCCAACATGTGCCTTTAGTAAAAATTTCTTACATTAAAAGAAGATGGAAATGGCCTCCCATCTCATTGTACATAGCAACTTGCATTTGAAGTATGCGTGAAGTAAAATAATTTATTTGAAAATAATAAAGCATACCTCAAACATGCATTGTGAAAAATGTCAAAACCTTTTTGTTGTTTTTATTTATAGCCTGTACCACATTTAATGGCAAATGTTGATCCAAACTGCATTAGAAACAGGCTTATTTACAATATAACAAAACAGTTTCAAAATACACAAAAACTAGTTGTATTAACTAATTATTGCTAAAAATAAAAGTCATTTGGTGGTCATTAAAATGTGTTCAGTGTTTGCAAATTGAGGATGATTAATTTCATAAATCGAAAAACTACCAAAAACTCCATATGGGAAGACAAAGCAGCACCACCATATATGCCTAATTTTTCATACAAGAAAATTTGATTTTATCATCGTTTTGGATTGGAGGCAAAGCTGGTGTGGCCATGAGAATCAAACTAGCAGTGATGGGCAAAGAGAGACTTTGTAAAACAACGAAACATTTAAAGCTAAAGTTGTATCCAGGTTTCCCAAATATCTGAAATCAATTTCCACAGTGACACCTACTGGCCAGTTTTGCTGTGTGAAGCAATGACACACACAAGCTAAGTCAAAGTCAAAGTAAACTTTATTGTCATCTCTGCTGTATCCAGTGCAGCATACAGAGAGACGAGATGACGAGCCTCCGGTTACATCAGTGCAAAACAAGCTAGATATAAAAAAAAGAGAAGAAAATAATAAATATACGCTTAAGAGTTACAATTAGAATTTTCAGTTTACACAGGCAGTGGCGTGTCTAGAAAATTTTTGTTGGGGGGGCCAGGTAGGGGCACAGATTTGGAGAAGGGTGGCAGATTTAATTGGCAGATCATGTTTAAAAAAAAAAATTCTACCAACCATTAACCATAATTCAATAATCCTATAAACCTAATAACCAAATGCACTTTTAACTCTTATTAGAATGAGATTTTAACCACTACGGTGCAAAGTTTTTAGATGATAAAGTACAAGAGATACAATCAGTGCTTTGTCAGTGTTTACTCAGCATTCAAGGACATCAATATTTGCATAGTATTTTTACTGACATATAGTGCACATATGTTTTGGGCAAAAACATTTTTGAATATTAAAATACAAACATTTGTAACAAACAATTGACAAATTAGCCAGTTCCAATGTAAAACTTTCTCTGCCTGTTAAAAAAAGAAGATAATCTTCTCACAAACTGGTGTTTGATTTTGAAACAGGAAAAAAGTGGAGAAACAACTGAAAAGACTAACATTTGAATAAAACCTGAAAGCAAGTAAATACTTTCTATGCTGCCTTATGGTAAACTTTGGTAATATTGATAAAGAACAGCACTGGCTGATGATGAAATACAGTCAGCTGGCATGGTGACACTGCCAGTATAACCTGCAGGGCTGGACTGGGACAGAAAATCGGGCATTTTGACTACTGACCGGCCCACCAGGTAGTAAAGCCATAAAGACTTTGAATGAAAACAAACGCTGTGGTGACAGTGATGTACAGTCTTTTTGGTATATGTATGATTTCTATACATTTTACGTCAGATAAAAACTTTGGTTGTAAGATTTAGATAATTATTTAATAAAAGCTAGATATTTAAATTGAGAATAAGAAAGAAAAGTATGTCTTTGTGCCCCCTTTCCCTGTTAATGCCCTACCTGGCCCCCTGGCAAAACTTTGCTAGACCCGCCCCTGCACAGTTACCAGCTGTCAGCTACATAAAAAGGATCCTGGTGTTATTTGTCTCTCAGAAACAGTTCATAACTTCCCTTCAACTCATTCATGTCACCTAAAAGGTAAACCTGTTTCTCCATCACCTGTTCAGCTCTGATGATTCAGTAAGGACATCTCCTGGTTTCATGTTTCCCTCTCACCACATATACAAACAGACATCATGACCAGCAGCTTTACAGCTGTGGCTCCAGCAAACATCAGCTGATACTAGAAATTAATATTAAATAAATTCTAACAACAGCTGATCAAGCTTAAACGTGCTGCTGTTGTTTAGCGCAATATCTGCTGGTTTCCTGTTTCTGGCGCAAAGTGGGCGATAAATAAACAAGAGAGAAAAGCCGATCAGCTGATCATTGATCAGTTTCATGATTGAAGTAGCAACAGGAGAGGCAGGGGGAGAGAATGAGAGAAGAGGCAGCTGTGCAGCGTAAAGACAGAATAAATCCAGCTTTGTGTCTTTTTCCATCCTAGCTGAAGTTCGGGACAAACTGCATCTCTTCTCAGCTCAATACGAAACGTGTAATATTTTCTCTGAATGAGGGACCATTCCATTTTTTTAAGGAGCCGTTGGCAACTCTACTAACCTTATGAATAAAATAAAGTTCACTATCAGTAACATCATAGCAACCGAACAGCTGTATAAAAACTCCGTCAAACTGGCTAGAACGCAGTATGAGTTATTGCAACTGACAGTAAAAAGTCAGCACAACGGAAATAAACTCCACCTAAACTTAGTTTATATCTGACCCAGATAGACTGCAGGTCATGACTTCTTACCTGAAGTTCAGTTCACCTGACACTCGGACTGGCGGCTGCCTCGGGGCTCTCCTCCTGCCTCCCCTTCCCTCATCCACCTGTTGCCTCTGTGGAAGCCCCGTCATAGCCACCACCAAACAACGGAGTTATTTCTACACATCGACCTGCATCTGGCCAATCCACCACCTCTCATTGTTCATGCCGTTACAAAAAAAATAAAAAATAAGTCAAATAAGCCCGATGGCCAGTCCAGCTATGTTAACCTGCAACCAAATCTGCAGCTCCATACAGCAATGTTACGACTTAGATTACATCTTATAACTCATAACTCTTATGTTAGCTGCCCTCAGTAGCATACTGTCTGAAATATTCCACGGCTGCGATAATTCTTTAAGTGTTATTTTTTCCTTGGTATTCTAATTTCACCGAAGTTTACTGAACTCAACAAACTTAATATTACTTACCGGGACATTTATTCTGTCCTCATTTTCTTTCACCGAAAAATTGTTTCCTGCAGTGACGTCTTTCGCGCTTGGCTCTCCTACCTTTGCTAACGTGATGCACATAGCGCAGAAGCCGATGCTGCATTCACTTACACTCGGATATCTGAGCGTCACCGTGAAAACATAATCGGACATTTGATATTTGATTGAATTTTATTGTTTTGCCTTTGGGGTGGCACCTGGGGTGGCCAGTCTGGTTGGGGGGGTGGCCTGTGCCCCCCCAGGCCACCCCGCTGGACACGCCATTGTACACAGGTGTGGTTTTTAAGCGTTGCATAATTCTAAAGAGGGCTAACCCCCCCCCCCCCCCCCCCCCCCCCCAAAAAAAAAAACCAACAAAAAAAAAAACAGGCTTTAAATAATAACGATTGACAGATGTTTTGGAGAAGCACCAAACAATGAGACTGTTAAAGAAAACGAACTGTGACTGTAATGAAAATGTGCATCAGAAATACTATTTTCTCCCGCTATTAGAGGCTGTTTCAGTCGCTTAGTAATTCAGTTGCACAAACACTGCTATATGTTTTGTGATAGAAAAAAAAACAGTATTTCAGCTGTTAACTCCCGAACTTTGCAATCCTCAAAGAAATGGTTAACTGAAGCTTTCTGGTAGTTTCGTTAGGTTTGTTCCTCACACTGTTAAATAAAACTAGAAGCTGCCCTGTTGTTTTATTTTTTTGGTTTTATTAGTTTGGTCACAGTTTCTTCAAAGATAAATATTTAAATAGACAAGACTACATTTGCTTTCCTTCTAAATAACTAAAAGATCCGTTTCATTATGTTATGGTATGCTTATTCTGACCAATTACAACAGTCCATTTCACACTGGTCAATTCCTTTTTAAATCTGAATGGTGCAGAAGTGGCTCATCGGAGGATAAAGAAGCCTCCCCTCACTTTATTTGTCATTTCTGTTGCCGCGGATGCTGTACCAGACTCAGTCTGAGTTTCAGGTTTTGATTTCACCTACCTTTGTTTGTGAGATATTTACAACACATGTGTCAGTGACAATTAAAAAAGGAGGTGTATGTGAAGGTTAATGTGTCTTTTCTTGTATTGTCTTTAGGCTTTCACACTTTTTTCCAACAGTTTCTGGCTCAAGATGAAGTCGCTTAATGCAGCAAAATATTTTATATTTTCTGTTGAAAGTCGAGAAAAAGAGAATAGATGGGATAAAGAGCTGAAAATGATTTCCTGCTTTATTTTGCTCTTTGAAAGCACAGCAGGTTTCTATTACAGTAACTTAATGAATGTGCCGCTCTCGCTCTCTCCGCTGATCTGAGTTCGTTCCGCTCACCCAGCAGTTCGCCTCTTTTTCTCATTTGTACTAATTTGTGTAATTAAGTGGGCGGAAAGTCCACACTAGTTTTCACAACACGGCAAAAATGATAACGACACAGTTATTTACCCTTATGCATGCGCGTGTGCAAACAGTTGAGATGGTATTAAAACGTGAATTCAGTCATTCATGTCAAGGTAAGTCATCTGCTGAAAGCCTGGCTAAACGCACCAAAATCTGCGTTTAGCACCACGTCGCCACACGGTCACGTGATGCGGGTGTTTGACTCACACTTGGAAGTAGTGTTTAGAAACATCGGCGCTTAAGTAGCTCGACACACTGCAGAAACGTCAGCATCGAGTGTCTCATCCCAACGTACTACTGCAAAAAATAAATAAATACATAATAAAATAACCGCAGAAGTCGTTTCAACCAACAGACGTTTGGCATTTCATCAAGCAAGAGGTACGTTATTTATTTATTGTCTTTACAATACTCTTTTGTATTTATAAAGAGAAATCCATTGCAACGTGTCATTAAAGTCATACCCTTGTCTCCTAGATTCCTGTGTGACAGAAATGGCAAATCCAGCCAATTTAACCTATGGTAACTTCAGCTATGACTATTACTACGAGGATGAAATCTGTGATAAGAGTGGAGTGGTGATATTTGGATCCTTTGCCATTCCGATTTTCTCTGTTGTGATCACACTGAGCCTGGTCGGAAACATTCTTGTCCTCATAATCCTGGCTTTGTATGAAAAACTTAAATCTCTGACCAACATTTTCATCCTCAACTTGGCCATCTCTGACCTCGTCTTCACCATCGGTCTTCCTTTCTGGGCCATTTACCACGTCCAGGGATGGGTGTTTTCTGAAATTCTCTGCAAAGTTGTGACTTTTATCTTCTTCACTGGGTTTTACAGCAGCATTCTCTTCCTGACCATCATGACCATCTACAGATACCTGGCTGTGGTCCATCCTCTGTCTGACCTCAGCACACCGAAACACTCCATCGGGGTGTTTCTGTCTGTCCTGATTTGGATAATCAGCACTGGAGCAGCCATGCCCTCCCTCCTCTTCAGCTCAATCACCAAGGTCCACCACAAAGATAAAGAGTCACAGGGCTGTGAATATATTGATCCACTGTGGGAAACCATTGGTGTCATCCAACAGAATGGTTTCTTCCTAGTTGCTTTTGCAGTCATGACTTTTTGCTTCATAATAATTGTGAGAATCACAAGAACAAGATCTCACACAAGCAACAAAGCAGTCAAATTAGTCTTCTGCAGAGTTGCTCTATTCTTCAGTGCCTGGGTGCCGTACAATGTTGTAATCTTTTTGAGGGTCTTGCCTGCTCATGTGGTCCCGTCATTAGTTGAATGTGAAGCAAGCACCCAGCTTGACTATGCATTCTATGCTTGCAGGCTCATTGCTTTCTCCCACTGTTGCCTGAATCCCATCTGTTATGCATTTGTTGATGTGAAGTTTAGGAGTCATTTAAAGTTATTGCAGGTTAGAATGGAAAACCTCATATCACGTAGAACAATGTACTAGCAAGCATGCTGATCCACACAGGTATGCACACATGGGTATTCACAGACGCGGACTAAAGCTTTCTTGGCTGCTGCCTCAAAGCACACTGTGCGCTGTCTATCTTGCGTGCTGCACAATATCGTTTATTACTTAGTAAATACTGATATCTATGATTAGCTAGTTTATTGTGATGGTGCTTTGTTTTCTCTATTATTATGTTGCTCTTTGTTGTTTGCTGTCTCCTCTGTTTGTTTGTTTGTTTGTTTGTTTGTTTGTTTGTTTTTTCTCCATACAGGTGACCCAGGAGTTTTTTTTTTTGTTTTTTTTTTGTCTCTCTTCCCCCCCCTTCTCACCGTCTCTTCTCCCCTTGGGTTTTCTTTCTTTCTCTCCCCCTCTCTCTCTCATTCATTCCCCCTGTCCTATTTATTAAAAAAAAAAAAAAAAAAAAAAAAAAAAAAAATGACAAAGGATGAACTGAAGCTCTGCCATCACGTAATGTCGCATACTGCTGTTTCTGATGTCATTTATGAAAAAAAAAAAAAAAAAAAAAAAAAAAAAAAAAGAACAATGTACTAGCTACTCAGTTGATTTTCTTGCATATGTTATTTGCCCTGTTAATTGTTTTTCTCTCCCAGTGTGCCTTTAGTAAAATTGCATATCTCATATCAAATTTATCTAATTACAAAAAAAAATAGGAACTGCTCCATGTGTCATATGTTGCACCCGGCAATCAATTTCAAGGCTTTTATCGTGTGTGTGTGTGCGTGTGTCACACAGTGTGAAGTAATTATTTGACCCTGTGTTGTTTTTATGATGTGGGGTTTATTAGTAAACTTAGTTATTGCATTTTGTATCCTTGTGTTTTGTTTCTTAGTGAAATTTCCGACTCATATCTCCCCAGTTAAGACAATGAGGTGCAGTTGCCCAGAAACTTTTTATATGACCGATGGTCATGTAGAAACATCTTTTCTGTAAAAAACAAAAAACAAAAACCGTTTGAATAGACATTATATAAAGTGAAAAACAATAATCTGCTGGAATACAATGAAAAGCACACAACAATTGGACAGAAAGGGACATGAATCGCTGTGTGACAGGCAGGAGATTGGACCCAAATGCTGGACTCATGGACAATGAAGGAGTGAACTAAAGAAGGCAGCTTTATTGAGGCTGCAAAAACTCAAGGGATGTAGTAGCAGCTTTGAAACTGAATCTCAGGCCATGACGGGACTAAAATACACAGTGGGGTGATCAAACAGGACACAGAAAGGAAACACAGCTGGGACTAATTGCACAGGATGAGACAAGGGAAGCAACACAGAATACAGACACGTACCTTCAAAGTAAAACAGGAAGCACACCAACAGAACTTACAGACTCAGAGACCCGATACTGACACAGTACACAGGGAACACAAGGACAGGGATAACTTCAGTGCAGGCACAGAGACACAGACACTAAACAGAGGGAGCACAGAAACCAGAACCTAAGTAATAGCAATTCCGAATAAGAATTTATCCATAACATAAGACACTCTTAATCCAAACAAAAACACTGATTCAACAGACTCAGGACCATGACACAAAGTTAGGTTGAGTCAACATTAGCTTTTCATTTGGTATTGTTATAATTTGTGATCTCATACTAATTTACCATGAAACAGTTTACGTTATTTCATGTTTAACCAATATAATTCTTTATTTTAATCATATATTTGTTTTTATCATATATATATATACATAATATATTCTGTTATTATATCTGCTAAACCACTATCCACAAATATCTGTATTTTCTCAGTATTACAAAATTGTAAGACCATGGCCAAAATATCCTTTAGCTTGATGAGCTGAATCTCAGAGTCTAGGAAAAGTCAATATAATAGCACTGAAGTGGAAGTGATCTCAGCACTTTGTGGAGTCAAGTACGCATCCCTTTCTCAGGTCCAGGAAGTCTGTGGTATACAGTTAACCTTTGAAAGGTGATGCATCTCAAGATTTGCAGACTTCCTGTTCGAAAGAGTGTGGGAAAAAAAAGAGTCTTAAAAAGACTGTTGTTGTTGTAGCACTGCAGTTATTTTACTGTATTTTCATCCACAGAAAAAATAAATACATTTGCCACATCATCACACAGAACATTTTTTGATATCCGAAAAATACTTTTCATTTTCACCATAGAGAGGTAAAGCATTCAGCACATTTACTTCTTGTCCCTGAAAATAAACTGGCATCCAACCTATTGGTGACACATGGAAGAAATAAAGTGATTCTACATATTTTTGTGTGAGACAGACAATACGTGTGTCGGTTCAGACTCTAGAAATGTAGGAACACGTGAATGTAACCATCAAATGTTTACATATACCTTAGTTTGTTCTTTTGTTTGTTTTTACAGACATAATTTTATTACAAGTGTACATCGCTGAGGCAGCTCATCAAAAAGTCAAAAGGTAAATTAAAATGAGTGTGATGAAGCCGGGGGTTAGAGTTAGTCCTGAAATCCTGTGTAGGTCAGTCAATTATATCTATGACTTTAGAATAATAAATAAAATTACACAGATTTCCCTCAAATGATATCTAACTTTCCAGAAATATTCATTGATAAACACAAAAAACACAGAGTTTAGTAGCGTGTTTAACTAATGCAATAGACTACCAGTCATAAAAACAAGAAAACACAAATATTTTAGAAATCTGTAGCAAAAAAACTTGTTTAAAACTGAAAACTGTAAATAACAAACTTTTTAAACCCACATCTGAGCCTGATCATTGGACTTCTCTTAGAAATCAGAAACGATTCAAAAACTATTTCTTTTCCTGTTTAGACTTAGACACCAATTTAAGGTAAGGCCATAACCTGGTGAGCTGAGGTGTAATGCGAAGAATGATTAGGTATGTCTCTGAAGCACATGTATATGACTATATCCACTCACTTGATGAAGTTGGAGCTTGTTGGTTTCCCCCGTCACACACACACCCACATACATACATGGCATAACATGGCAACTAGCAAGTAGTTAGATATTTATATGTACTGTTTCGTTTTATCAGTAAAAAGGATTTGACAAATACACAAAACAGATCTACTGTTACAAAACTAAGAGCTTTTGTTCACTAAAACAGTAAAGGACTTTTAATTTGAAAATGAATATGAAGAAATACAAAGGGGCAGATATAATCATCACCTCAAGACATCTGGTGAGTGGGTCCATAGTGTAATGTTTAGCTCACTTAACTAACAAGTGAACCATCCACGGTTTGAGAATGGAAGGTGAGACAGATGGTTGTATTGTAACATTACGCCTGTGCTGCCCCAGCAGCTGTTGTAGTTTTGTGGTGATGCTATAACCTAATAATAAAGCAAATAATATAATTAAACAAATATCAAGATTCCATCCATCCATCCTGGAGCCCTGAATTGGGTTAATTTTTCTTATGAGAGAAAATGAGTAAACCCAAAGTATACATTTTCAAAATGTATTAATATAAAGGTTCAAGTTAATAACAGCACTGTGTCTCCTCCTTTGTTCAGCATGCCAAAAGGAAAAAGAGCACCGTACCCAAGCAGTAAACACTTTTATTATGAGACACAGAAACAGAATAGTAATATGAATGGTTAAAAGTCATGGTTCAGACTTGGCTTCTCCCCTTATTTGGAGCTGGGTCCGGCCCTTGGGTCATCTTAAATCTCCTGGAGCGGACATCTCCCCGTAATCAGAACAAAAACGACTCCTCCCTACTTTTGCAGTTTCTATGGAGATGTTTTCCTCTTGGCTGGCCTTTACCAAACACCTTAAATATCCTGTACCTTGCTGTGCCATCTACAGCGCAGCGCAGGAAGCATCCCCCAAACATTCCTAAGGCGGGGGCTTGTGTTGTATGGGTGTGGCATTTTGTTTGCACATTAGTATATGTGAGGGGCCAAACTCCTCAAGATGGGTGGTGACCATGGTGGCCATTTAGAAGTCGGCCATCTTGGATACAACTTTTGTTTTTTCAATAGGAAGAGGGCCATGTGACACATCAAACTTATTGGTAATGTCACAAGAAAAATAATGGTGTGCTTGGTTTCAACGTAACTTTATTCTTTCATGAGTTATTTACAAGTTTCTGACCACTTATAAAATGTGTTCAATGTGCTGCCCATTGTGTTGGATTGTCAATGCAACCCTCTTCTTCCACTCTTCACACACTAATAGCAACCCCACAGGAGAAATGCCAGCACAGGCATCCAGTATCCGTAGTTTCAGGTGCTGCACATCTCATATCTTCAGACCATAGACAATTGCCTTCAGATGACCCCAAAGATAAAAGTCTAAGGGGGTCAGATCGGGAGACCTTGGGGGCCATTCAACTGGCCCACGATGACCAATCCACTTTCCAGGAAACTGTTCATCTAGGAATGCTCGGACCTGGCACCCATAATGTGGTGGTGCACCATCCTGCTGGAAAATCTCAGGGAACGTGCCAGCTTCAGTGCATAAAGAGGGAAACACGTCATCATGTAGCAATTTCAAATATCCAGTGGCCTTGAGGTTTCCATTGATGAAGAATGGACCCACTGTCGTTGTACCCCATATACCACACCAAACCATCACTTTTGTTGGTCCAACAGTCTTGGAGGGATCCATCCAATGTGGGTTAGTGTCAGACCAATAGCAGTGGTTTTGTTTGTTAACTTCACCATTCACATAAAAGTTTGCCTCATCACTGAACAAAATCTTCTGCGTGAACTGAGGGTCCTGTTCCAATTTTTGTTTTGCCCATTCTGCAAATTCTGTGCGCCGATCTGGGTCATCCTCGTTGAGATGCTGCAGTAGCTGGAGTTTGTAAGGGTGCCATTTGTGAGTAGCTAATATCCGCCGAAGGGACGTTCGACTAGTGCCACTCTCCAGTGACATGCGGCGAGTGCTACGCTGTGGGCTCTTGCTGAATGAAGCTAGGACAGCCACTGATGTTTCTTCATTAGTGACAGTTTTCTTGCGTCCACATTTTGGCAAATCCAACACTGAACCAGTTTCACGAAACTTAGCAAGCAGTTTGCTGACTGTAGCATGGGAGATGGGTGGTCTCGTAGGGTGTCTTGCATTGAAATCTGCTGCAATGACCCGGTTACTGCGTTCACCAGATATCAACACAATTTCGATCTGCTTCTCACGTGTTAACCTCTTTGACATGTCAATGGCTGTGAACAAAGAGAAACTTGTAAGTAACTCATGAAAGAATAAAGTATAATACATATTTGTGTAATAAAAGATATAATATTAATGTGTGATTAAAAAAGATGTGGCAATTATGAATATAAAATAATGAGGTATATAAGCATCAAAGATTTAAAAAAAATTAGATAAAAATATAGAAACAGATAACTATTCATCCTTAAATTAGTATCATCAATTAACCTAATCCCACGCATGTCTCAGACTCTGGGAAGAAGCCACAGTTGAAGCTTATAAAGTTGGGGAAACCTGCAGTCTGCTGAGAGTGAATAAGTCTCTTGAATGAGTGACAAAACATTTCTCCCACTAAAAACACTAATGTTTTCTCTGCAACACAAAAAAATAACCTCTTTTGATGAAAAAAATATTCACTTTTATTGTTAAAATGACACGCACAACACCTGCAATGTTGTTGCTGCTGCAGAGCTCATTTGTCGTGCTCAAAGGTGACACCTGGTGGAAGTTGAGCAGAAACAAGACATTTTAAAATAAAATGGTAACCCTTGAGGCTAGCTTACATGATTTTTTTTAAGTGATTATTTTGCAAGAAGCATGTCTTGCATGTAAAGTATAATTAATTATTAATAATGCCAAAGTGAAAGAACATGTTAAACATACAGAAATGTAAAAAAGGATAATATAGAAAACATGAAAGCTTTGTTGCACTCAAGGGACACATGAAGTTTGAATATACTGTTGGAGCTCTGACAGGAGATTTGTTGCAACTTGTTATATATTAAATATTAGATAGTAAGTCAAAATAATAGGAAATTTTGTGTGCGTGGCTGTCGCTAAAATAACTGTTTTAATGGGAAAATTACCAACATCTTGTTATGCTATCACAAAGAGGGACAAACTCTGAAGGGCCTACAGAACTGGGATGGTGATCATGAAGGACAATTAGAACCTTCTCACAGAACTTTGGTCTAAAAGGAATTTTTGCCTGATTCGAGTAAGACTGACTCATCATTTACAATTCAAGCAGTGGTTGCACTAAAGTCTAACAGTACAGTCAAAGTTCATTTCAAATATTCACAGTAGCCTTAAAGGTTATAGTCGAGACCCTGGAATGCTTTAATATAGTTTTAAAAATATGATCACCAGATCAGTATCGGTTTCATGTTTATTTAGTCCTAACTTAGCTTTCATTTCCCCACATACTGAATAATGAGATGCTGTGATGGGTTTTATTGTTGTTGTTTTGAATGTGTATATGTATGAATCCGGGTTGATATGATTTGACTGATTTGTGTATGGCTTGGTGAACAGAAGACAATTTTCCATTGATGTGGAAACCACAACCACAGACTGATGAACTAATACTTGGGAGAGATTATAAGGAAAACACGAACCCTTAACAACTAAAATGAAAAAGAAAAGTATATAATATCAGGATTAAATGTCAACAGTGGGATTTTTGGTTTTCATCATTTTCCGTTGTTAAGATGCTCACAAGATGTGATACAAAGCTCTCTAAGGTTAAAAATTAGAAAAATGTTTCAGCATCTTCTTCAGACTCGTTGAAAGTTTAATTTGAGTAAGTACTCAATAGATGCTTTAAAGAAACTGGGTGAAAAGATTCCATAATTATGGGGTTTGGGAGATCACAGTTGAAGGGGGCTATCTAAGGGAGTAAAATGTCCTGTCAGGCTACTGATCTTATCTTGAAAAAAGCTTAAAAAGTCATTGCAAGTTGGAGAAGAGATGATGTTTTTCACTGTATCGAAGAGAACCTTAGGGTTTCTTTTTCCTACTGCAGGTTATTTAGAGAAATAAGTGGCTCTTGCATCTTTCACTATGTCGTTAAAGGTAGATAATAGTTCTTTCAAGTGGAGCTTATAAACCTCAAGTTTTGTGGCTTTCCACTGGTGCTCAGTTTTACAGCAAATTAACCTAAAGCTGGGGATAGTTTCTGTGAACCAGGGTGGGGATTTAACAGTGCCACCTTTCCTGATTTCAAGAATTTTTAGACATTGTGAACTGAAGGAGGCCACATGCTGTTCCATATCATCAGTTTCAGGTAGATTATTATCAAATAATTCCAAATTCTTTCACCACAGAGTCAGTATTTAGTTGTAAATGCTTCACATGAACAAAGGGCACACAGGAAATAGAAATATATTTTTATTTTCCTTCTTTCTCTTCAGATCACAGATAAAGTAGAGATCAAATAAAAGACGTTTATGATCGCTTATAAAAATGTCCTCACGACAGACTGGTCTGATATCCAGAGCCGGTGACATAATCAGATGATTCTGTGAATCTGATTCTGTCACTAAATTAAATTTAATAATATGGAAATTAAAATCCCCTAGCAGCAGGATTCTTTCCAGCTTGATGGTGGACAATAAAAAGTCCCCAAACTCCACAAAGAAAATCCTAGCTAATCCAAGTGGTCTATAGATTAATATCAGATAGAAAAGGTTAGTGCTATTTGTCTTCTTCATCTGAATATCAAATTAGTTAAAAGAAGGGGTCTTCACTAGATGACATGTTTAAGGAGTTTCTAGCTATAACAGCCAGCCCATCTCTATGTCCTGAAAGTCACGGTGTGGTTAGACAAACACTTATAACTCAAGTATTAATAAATGGTGTAAACAGGAAGTGGAGCACTCACTCACAAGTTTCATCCACATGAAACTACAGCATGTGCTGCAAACTGAAACCTTTGTTTATGTCTGTGGTCCATTTGATGACTCACTCAGTTAAACTCTGCCAAGCTACAGAGATGCATTTATCAACTGCCTAGAAAATGATTAAACTTGCTGTAACTTCCTGTTTTTAGAGCCGTACTAATGCTCTTCTAGCAGCTACAATGTATATCTTCATTTGGACACATTTAAATAAAAGTAAAGAAATATTCATACTTGGTGTCAAACCTAATTTTAATGTTACTGATACAAAACAGTGTCTGTAAACATAATCTTGAAATGGACTTTTGAACTGTCAGGTTTCTTAAGAAGTGAGTCGTAACTCCTGCTTAGTAAATGATTGACTTCTTATGTGCTGAATAGATGTCAAGTCCTCGTTTCACAGCTGGAGACTTTAATTTTTAGTAAACAGAAGGACAGGTTACACCCAGTGGATGCTTTATTAGAGTCCTTGCTGTCTTAATTCTTTGTGAAACATACTGAACAAGGTGCGTGTAACAGAGACTTTGGTTCATATTAACATCATAGCCTTACGCAGTTGCTACACATTTGTCGTGATCTAAATCTCCCATTTCATCACATCCCCCAAAAAATAAATGAGTAAAATTTGAATTACAAGTTTGCAGCTCTCAGTATATTTAGATATCAATCTAAACATTTGTGAATGTTTTTTCTGTAACTGTAAATTTAAAACACAAGTGTGTGAAGATGAAATTTGAAAGTGAAATTTTAAAAATAAATTCTCATATTTACAGCGATCGTGGCTCAAGAGTTGGGAGTTCGCCTTGTAATCGGAAGGTTGCCGGTTCGAGCCCCGGCTTGGACAGCCTTGGTCGTTGTGTCCTTGGGCAAGACACTTCACCCGTTGCCTACTGGTGGTGGTCAGAGGGCCCGGTGGCGCCAGTGTCCGGCAGCCTCGCCTCTGTCAGTGCGCCCCAGGGTGGCTGTGGCTACAATGTAGCTTGCCATCACCAGTGTGCGAATGTGTGTGTGAATGGGTGGATGACTGGATATGTAAAGCGCTTTGGGGTCCTTAGGGACTAGTAAAGCGCTATATAAATACAGGCCATTTACCATTTACAACATTTTTACCTTCACAAAGGTTCTCTAGTGGATCTAGATTTCTGTTTAAAAGACACTATAACTGCATAAAAGTATTGCCAGGAATAACACAAATCATGGCACTGCATCTGGCTGTCTTGAAAATTAAATATTCATTGCAACTAAATTATTTAGAGAAAAAATATTAATGGCTTTTTCAGGCAGAGGTTTGATTGTGACACTCTGTGACAGTATTTAGCAGTATTTGTAGCATATGAGAAAACGAGGTCACTTCTGTTTGTAAGAGAACTGCAGGTTGTGACATCAACTCAAACAGACATGGAAAGTCACAGCACCAACAACAATGGTATGTTGTGTCATCACGTTAAAGACGCAGCTCATAGCTTCACCTCGAAACACTGCAGCAGGTTGTGGCATCACCCTAAAGAGCAATGGGATCATCCCCAAACATAATGGCACCATTTTAAACACCCGTGGTATCATCTACAAATGCAGCGGCATGACCTCCACAGGCATCACCCACAAAATGTCGAGGATGTCATATCCACAGTCAGCAATGCCAAGGGATGTCACCCCCAAACACCGAGGCGAACACCGAGGCATGTTGTAGCATTTGAAGGCACCATCTCAAGTCACAGCTCAGTGTTCATTATGATCTCGACACACCCTTTCCAAAGAAATTCGACTGCACAATAATCACTTTTGATTGACCACTATTATGCTTCCACATCACAAACAAAATGCAATCTGTGTGTTTTTCTGCCCTTTGTTCATGTTTTACCACATCATGAAAAATACCTTTAGAGCAGCGGTCCCTAACCCCCGGGCCTCGGACCGGTACCGGTCCGTGAGTCGTTTGGTACCGGGCCGCGAGAGTTGAGGCTCAGGTGTGAAATGTATAGTTTTCAGGGTTTTTATCGGTTTTCAGAGTTATTTTGTTATCGTTTTTATCGTTAACTCGGTTTTCCTGGGTCTTTTCACGTGTGTTATGAATAAATTTTCTTTTTTCGGTACCGGTACTGGTTTTATTTTGTTGTATTTATCCGCGACACCTTAAAGGCCGGTCCGTGAAAATATTGTCGGGCATAAACCGGTCCGTGGCGCAAAAAAGGTTGGAGACTGCTGCTTTAGATGGGTTATGATTTAAAGCACTGCTGTATTCCTGAAAATGCTTCGGTGTATGTTTGGGTTGTTATAAAGGAAATTTCATGCCAAACATTTTTTGATGTTTCTTTTTGTTTGTTCTTTCTTCTTGTGGATTAACTTTAAACTGGACGGCTGCTTGATCTGAGGTGTGGATCAAGAAGCTTCATGTACCTCAGATTGAAACCTGTATGGTCCTGTCTTTGTTCATGATTAACTATGAGTCACACTGATAATCATAATCTGGCTGACTCACATCTACAATGACAACATTTACATAGCTCAGATCCTTCATAATTTTCTGATTGGTTGTAGTACAATAGCACAATATATATGGACCCTAGACCAGTAGGGTCCACTAAAGACAATGGGACTGAATAACGTCAATCCAAAGCCTTACACATCACAGTATATCTGCTCACTGAGCCAGATTAATTGAACTAGTGATATGGATGGTGACACACACAGAGGAAGTAAGAGACTAGGAAAATAATCCAGGATATGTCTTTCATTTCACAAGTGAAGGGAAATGTGTTTTGTTTATCACAATGTTCCAGCTTCCTCAATTACAGCTGTAGCACCGCCCACTAACACACATTGCAACAACTGTAACTGTCCTGGAGGGTGGACTCATTTCTTCTGAGACATTTGCAGGGTTTCTTCTATTTCTCTTAGAGGGACTTTCAAAGAGGAGATATTTTTCTTTGTCAACTCAGATGTTCAGGTTTATTTTGATTCTCTTAGCTTTCTGATTCACATTATTAGATGTGGTGTGCAAACATTTACTTTAAGGTAAGAAACTGTTCTTACTCAGTTGTTTTTGTCAGTCTGTGTTTAATATTTGCCAGAGAAATGTTGAAATCCTTTTCAAGTTTATATGACTTACCATATATGACTTACTGTCTGGAGATATGGGGTAATGCATATAAAACGAACACTCTTCATATTTTCAAGTTACAAAAAAGAGCTATAAGAATTATAAACCAATCAAACTATATAGAACCAACTAACATTTTGTTTATTAATCTGAATACCCTGAAATTTTATGATTTAGTTGAATATAAAATGGCACAGATAATGTATAAAGCACAAAATAACTTGCTTTGCCCCAGTACTCAGAAGCTGTTCAAAGTCAGAGAGAGTCAATATGACTTAAGGGGAACAGATTTCTTTAAGAAAAACAAGATGAGGACAAATATAAAGCAGAGATGTGTTTCTGTTAGAGGAGTTAACCTGTGGAATAGTTATGACAGTGATTTAAAAAGGTGTAGTTCATTTTCCTTGTTTAAAAACATGTTTAAAAATAGAGTATTAGAAAAATATAAATATCAAGAATGAAAAGAACAAAAAGGAGAAAAAAAACAACAACCTCTTGATTCTTTACTTTGATGTAGTTACTTATCTAAGGTGGAAAGGTTTTTTTTCTTTGTTTTGTTTGTTTGTTTGTTTGTTTGTTTGTTTGTTTGGTTTTTGCTTTGTTTTATTATTTTCTTCAAGCCCTGTGTACAGGAGCTGCATACAAAAAGATATTTTGTGAAAAGGGTTGGCGTAATAAGCAAATGCTTCAGCCAATACCTTTTGATTAGCCTTGTCTCATGCTTTCTTTCTTTATGGTAGATTTTTGTTCTGTTTTCACTGTTTTTTTTTGTTTTTTTTTTCTCACTGTTTTCACTGAGATTTGAATTTGAATGCTAATCAATAAAATCAAATCAAATCAAATCAAAGTTTAATGGATAAAACTGAGAGCTCTCTAAAACGGCTTTCCCCCCTAATAGTTTTCCTAGAGAAATCCACATACACCTCATGCTGGCTCTGTCCACCAAAACTGCATTTGTAATCAAACAGTAGTTAAAAGGCGAAAAAGTTTTAACCTAACATTTATGTCCAGCAATGTGTCGGCTGCTCAATACTCGCAAATCTATGAATGACAATGACATTATACTCTCAAGCATCTTTAAAGCAAACACTTTCAGTGTAATCTGCCACTAGAAGTCTACATGCTGGAAGTATATGAATACTTGCAGAAGTAAATAAATATTTAGAGTGCCAATGGATGACCTGGGTATCACTGTGATATTTATTTGACAGATGTGGATGTGGATTCTGATTAGTCTTAACATCATCTCAAAGCTGCATGGGTATTCAGGGGGTTACTTCCCAGAAGCATGTGACTCAATGTTACCCGATCATAATGGTGCAGCTCCTCAAACCACAAACCCCCCCTTCATGGTTGAATATGTGCCCGGCAGCTATCCTGGAGAGCCTGTTACAGGTACAGGGAACGCTGTAGTTTTTATTTTGTTAAATTTGTTTATCACAGCAATGTCTGGTGTAATTATAATTTACATTTTTTTTACAAGTTATTACAATCTCTCTTCATTCTCTTTTTCCCAAATCTTTGCTCGGATGAATTTTTGAAACAATTTTCAAGTTTTGCTCAAGAGCGAGGAATCCACATATTTTAGAGGGTTTATGTTAGAGGCTCGAGAGGTTGCAGATGAAACACGTCTTACTGGAAGATTTGTTCTACTTGAGCCTGACAACACTCAACTCCTGAAATGCGGTGTTTTGGAAGTAAGTAGTTGGAATTTGATTTATTGTTTTCATTTTTTGTAAATCTGAAGCTCTCTTATGTTTTGCCACTCTTCTCAGGATTCAGCTGTTAGTCACACAATTAATCACAAAAGAACTTTGATCCGAGTTAACTGGACTGCGACAGAAGCAGAGCAGGACATCATGTTCAGGTGACTTTAAAATTTCTGATATTCTATGGCTGACGTCCACGGTGAAAATCGAACCTGACCTGCTTCAGATTTCTGTAATATTACAATGCAACAGAAAATGAATTATATCAGCATTCATTCCCTTCTAACATATTTCAGAGCAACATTTCTTCAGCAAAGGGTAAAATTCTGGGAAAATGTGAATATCATCTTACCTCAGCGCACTACTACTACAACTACTACACCGGAAACAACTACTACACCGGAAAAAGCTACTACACCGGAAAAAGCTACTACACCGGAAACAGCTACTACACCGGAAAAAGCTACTACACCGGAAACAGCTACTACACCGGAAACAACTACTACACCGGAAACAGCTACTACACCGGAAACAACTACTACACCGGAAAAAGCTACTACACCAGAAACAGCTACTACACCGGAAACAGCTACTACACCGGAAAAAGCTACTACACCGGAAAAAGCTACTACACCGGAAACAGCTACTACACCGGAAACAGCTACTACACCGGAAACAGCTACTACACCGGAAAAAGCTACTACACCGGAAACAACTACTACACCGGAAACAGCTACTACACCGGAAACAACTACTACACCGGAAAAAGCTACTACACCGGAAACAACTACTACACCAAGCACCACAAAGGGCAACACCAACATAGAAGAAGTAAGAACCCACAGGTGGATTTGATTTTGTAACACTGTACACAAAGTGACTCATTAACCTTGCAAGAGCTTTTTTTGACAACACTGCTCCCTGTTTCTGATTTACTTTCAGCGAGCAGGTATTGCACTGATGTGTTTTGATTGTGTTTTGGTGGCAGAGATGAAAGTAAGTAGCATATTTAACGATACTCAAGACACGCACTAAATGCTATTCAGCCCCACCTTAAAAGAACAAAAAGAAATGTAATTGTGTTCTACTTCATGTCTTGTTAGGTAATATCCAATATAGGCAAAGTCTTACTGGCCAGTGAGGCTGTTTTTCATCATATAAATAAGGTAAGAGCTGGGGGCCTTTGGTGCTCACAGTGTTTTATTTTCTTCTTGTCCTGCATCTTTGTATTGCTTCCAAGAATTCTTTGAGTATGTAGTTAGTTTGAAAGCCGGGGGTTCACGGGGTGCTGGAACTTACCCCTGCTTTCATAGGGTAAAATATGGATTTTCAGGGCTTTCAAGACTGTCTAACTTATTATATGCACTGTTGTTTTTATTTAAATTTTGTAGGTGTGTAAGGTAGCAGGCAACGTCCTCTGTGTGGCTGTTGAAATCTCATCCCTGATCTTGTTTAGTATCGGTGATTCCTCCAAGGTGAGAACAACTGGTGGTGTAAAACCCGTCTCATTAACAACATCTGTTTAATTTTTCCCACATGTATTTTTAATGTGTGTGTTTATGTATTTTTTAGGTCATCTTCTTTGCTCTTGTGTGTGTGATGATAGTGATTAATTTCACTGGAACAGTAATTTTGTCTCTGGGGATTAGAAGTGGTCCTGAAAGGTACGTTTAACTTCACTTTGCATGTGCAAACATATCAACTGACATTTGTGCAAAATGTTTATTTCATTTTTCACGTTCTCTTCAAGAAGGAAGATTTGTGAATACGCTGCCAATGTTTGTTTTGTTATCCATAATATATTTACAAGTAAGAAAATTCTTATACTTGTAAATTTAAGAGTATTAACTTTACACCATCAAAAAAGAGTTTGGACTTTTTTTGTGGAAGTAGTTGCCACTGCCTTTACATTGCTCTGATATTATTTCCATGTTTGTTTTGGGCCAGTTGCTGTCATATTTCTTGGTGTTATGGAGAATGAGTGCGGAAATAACGTGAGGGACTCTTGGCTTCTGAAAGTGATGATTGCTTTCACAGTATGGGATTTCCTGAATGTAATCTGGATTGTCATTTTGAGCAGTGAAAAACGAGGTGAATGCCTTGTGCCTGTCTGAATATAAAAATCTGCATCAGATACAGCATCAAATCTAATGAGGAATAATAATATTAGTATTTTTCTGTTACAGGCCATTTAGGAATGAGCGAGAGAAACAAGCAGCAAGTTCATGTCTGTTTTTCTCATTTCCAGAGGAGACTCAGAGATGTTGTTGTTAATATTGTGTCAGTAATCCTCTTCGCTGGAGCCATTTCTTTTTCTATAGCCATCATTGTTGGTATATTTACTTGTCAGAAACAATAGTTTTGTGGTTTGTTTGAATCACAATCAGATTTCTCTTACAGTTTATATATAGTATGGTTACATCACACTGATCATATCACACTGTTTACCTGCTGCTTCCTCATTTAATGCAAGTAGTGCTTGAGGGTCTTATTTATTGTATCTCGTAATTTTTCAATACACCAGGCAGACTACACAGACTGCATATTGCTTTAGCACACTACAGGGGCGATTCTAGGATCAGAGCTTTGGGGGTGCTGAGCACCCAGAGAGCTGCCCAGCCAGGCAAGATAAACTTTACTCGTCACAGTGAGACTTCTTCCCCGTCTCTGTCAGTCCCTGCATCCCTAAATGTCTCCAGTTGTCCCGAGTTCTCTCTGACTGTCTCCTTGGTGCAGTTAAACCCCTGTTCCTCCCTGTCCTCATCGTCTGTTGTCTTCGTCTCTGTTATCAGTCATCATAATTTTACCATCTCTGTGCAAGTCTGCAAATTTCTTTATTAAATCATGAAATTCTTAAATTCATCAAGTCTCTCTGTGCCTGGGTCCTCGTCACAAAACATGACATCACTGTTTTGTACATTTTAACTCAATTTAATCCCCACATTTGTAAAAGAAAAGCAAAACACTTTTTTGAAATGTCTGTAACAAATCTGATAAAGGTTATTTAAATGCTGCAAAAGAAGAATGGATTGGAATAAAAAAAAAATATCCTAACCTTAATTACTGGGGAGAATAATGAATGATGCTCACAGTGAGCAAAAAGTAAACTGAGTGTATTTTCTGGACAGAGATTCACTTTTAATGTGTGTGTATCATATAATACAGATACATAAAAAAATACACTCCAAAAATAGAAGAGTCCTTAAAATATTTTTATATTTTTAGTAGTGCGACAGACAAACAGCAAAAAAAAGTAAATCTTTGGGCTAAAAACGCCCCTGGCACACTATATAGCTTGTTTTTCATTTTCAAGGGAAGTTTTCCTAACGTAGGTTAAATTAATTCTCATCAAAGTTAAGCAGTACTTTGAGGATGAAGTTAGATCCACCTGTGTATTGCCATTTCAAAGCCTTGCCGTGTCTTGGAGGCATTTTCTTGCAGTCAGATTAAGAAAAAAAGCCTAATGAAAAGCCACACAGAACAGACATTATTAGGCAGTGTATATTTAACAGTGGAGAGAGAAGACAATTTCACATACCCGGGGCTTGACATCACACAGGACCTGTCACACAAACACTCTGAAGATGCTCAAGAACTTCTACTCACCATCCAGAGCCAAAGTGACCTTCCCAACACTGCATATCACATCACTGTACATGCACTCAATAACAAAATAATGTATTTCAATAATTTTTTTTACTGTTCACTGTAAATCTGCACACTGCTGATTTGCAAACCTTTTTAATTTCCATATTTAATTTGAGGTCATTCTTGTATTTTTAATGGTCGAGAATTGCACAGCAGTAAGCGTTTCACTGCATGTTGTACTGTGTATGATTGACAGGTTTGAAGGAGGGGTTGGGTGTATTCTTCGTGGTCCACCATATCTCAGAATTCATAGCGCGGCTCAGCCAATTCCAGTTTCCAACAATGGCGGCAGCTACTTAGTTTTAATATTACTCTGTCTGGATCACAAAAAAAAACCTCTTACGATATTTTCAGGCCAGAATGTAGCTGTGTAAACTTCAAATAAATGCTCTTTTCATCAAGACCACTTGAGGAAGTGGAAGTGGAGCACTCACTCACAAGTTTCGTCCCCATGAAACTACAGCATGAGCTGCAAACTGATGTCTCATGATTCAGCAGTAAAATGGCTTTTCTTTTGTGGTATTTCACTTTGAGTTCAAAACAATAAACCCACTGCTGTGTAAAAGGTAGCCTTTGTTTATGTCTGTGGTCCATTTGGTGACTCACTCAGTTAAACTCGGCCAAGCTACAGAGATGCATTTATCAACTGCTTAGAAAATGATTAAACTTGCTGTAACTTCCTGTTCTTAGAGCCGTACTAATGCTCTTCTAGCAGCTACAATGTATATCTTCATCTGGACACATTTAAATAAATGTAAAAACATATTCATACTTTGTGTCAAACCTAATTTTAATGTTATCGATACAAAACAGTGTCTGTAAACATAATCTTGAAATGGACTTTTGAACTGTCAGGTTTCTTAAGAAGTGAGTCGTAACTCCTGCTTAGTAAATGTTTGACTTCTTATGTGCTGAATAGATGTCAAGTCCTCGTTTCACAGCTGGAGACTTTAATTTTTAGTAAACAGAAGGACAGGTTACACCCAGTGGATGCTTTATTAGAGTCCTTGCTGTCTTAATTCTTTGTGATTTTGGTCCATATTAACATCATAGCCTCACGCAGTTGCTACACATTTATCATAATCTAAATTTCATTTCATCACATCCCCCCAAATATTTAATTTGAATTACCAGTTTGCAGCTCTCGGTATATTTGTGTAGATATCAATCTAAACATTTGTGGATGTTTTTTCTGTAACTGTAAATTTAAAACACAAGTGTGTGAAGATGAAAACTGAAAGTTCACTTTCCTCCCACACATTCTTGCATTTAGAACATTTTTACCTTCAAAGTCCTGGACTGGATCGGGATTTGGTAACTGTGGAGGCAATCTGAGTACAGTAAACAAGTTTGAGGTTAACAGCTTTGTTACATGGTGTGTTGTGTTTTTTAATGCAGGTGGCTACATTGTGGTCATAAACAGTTACAACACTCAGGTAGACTGTGGCATTTAAACAATGCTCAACAAGTGTTAAGACTCTAAAATATGCCAAGAATTATGTCGCCACCAACACCTTGACCGTTGAGAGAAAGAAGGATGGATCCATGCTCACACGTTGTCTATACCAAATTCTGACCCTACTGTCACAACATTACAATACACTCATCAGACCAGGCACCATTTTTACAGTCTAGTTGTCTGGTTTTGCTGAGCCTGTAAGAACTGTAGCCTCAGTTTCATATTTGTAGCTAACAGTAGTAGCCTAGCTCATTATTAACATAAACAATTAGACAATTCACTCCTCTATGTATCAAAATTATCTTTATTGATAATATTCAGGTGTTTATGAGTGCTCAGAATAACAAGAGGAATGAGATGTATGACAGGAAACAGCACAAACAAGTTCACATGTTGTCATGTGCGCTAGTATAAATGACTGGAGAAAGTTTTTACTCTAATTAAATACAGTGTATTCTTCATATGTGTTTAAGGCACAGTCTGGGACGAGCTAATCAGTATTTATCCAAAATATTTTTACAGATATAAACCACATTGCGAGTAGCTCACAATGTGAAGTGACAACATGTTCAAAAGACCATTTAATATCAAATCCACATATACACAGCTTTAAAAAAATACCTCAATCCAGGAAACATGACACAAATATACATATTTAGAAAAAAGCAAAGAATATAAAATATTCACCTTAAAAAGCTGTTGCTCAAAAAGACAGACACTTAAGTCAAAACCAAGCATTTCCAGCACTCACACAAAAAATAAAGAATTAAATGAAGTCACCTGGTTGTCTTGGACAGCAGAATAAAAGATGAAATATGAATTTTCACTGAAAACAAAACTTTTTTTTTTTTTTTTAGTTCCAGTAAAGAAAAGCTGAGGATGACGGAAAAAATGAGATGGTCATTAAAAGCTGCTGAGAAACGATGCAGGCTTTAACAGGCAACAAAAAATTAAACAGCTCAGTCAGTCTGTGTTTCGTAGATTGCATGCACATGAGAAAAGATTATCGCCACACTTGTGAAGTGGAATGATGGTGTAACACTGTAACCTCTTTTAACATGCATGCATGAGTAAAAACTGTTTAAATTTTTGTGCAGTCGAACCAAATCATATGCGTTTGACTTCAATTTAAGTACAATGTAATCTCTGAGAGAAAGAGAATAACACAATTATCGAATGCTGTAAATGAATTATCACAGCACACATCATACTTCCACGTTTTTCCTTTCTCGTAGCTCCTTCTACAGTGCAAAGAAGAATCAGGCAGCTTGGTTTTTTTAGCATCCTTTCTTCTCCACCTCAGACACCACAGGCAGGACAAGATGGGAGATGCGACTCCACAGACCACCAAACATATCATTATTCATTATATTATACGTTTTGCCACTGGTGTCCACCAGCCTCTCCTTAAGATAGTCTTGCACCATCTCTTCCACCTCTTTTAAACCCTTTTCCTTCGGGATCTCATCTTGAGGCAGCAGCACAGAAAACAACAAGAAAACCCGCTTATATGCGGAATTCTCGTGGTCGCAGTAGCGATAAAAAATGAGAGTGGAGCCTGGTGGCAGCTCTTCCAAACGATGAATGATGGCCACAGGTTTTTCTCCCTCAAACGCTGCTTGCAGCTGACTGTCAATGTCTAACTTCACCTTATCACTGTCCTGGCCTGCTTTGCTTTTTCCATCAATGTCAAGGAAAGAGGCATTGAGGGCAGATGAGAAGGAAGCAGCCAGACCCCGAGCAAGGCACTGCAGTGTCCTCTCAGCCTTCTGTCCTGCAGTGAAAATCAGACTGACTGGCTCAGAGGGATGGGCTGTTTTAAGGTGCTTCTCCAGGTGGATTTTGCTCAACTTCCACAACTCAGGCCGCTGACTGGGGAACTGAGTCTGAAGATCAGACAATTGATCAGCAAACCTTTCTGGCTTCACAGCCCTGGATGACTGCCCTCCACCACGTTTCATGTCTTGGAGTAATGGGATGATCTTGTATATCAGCAATGTCCCGATCACAAATAGTACCAGGAGAACTAACAGGAGAACTACCAGCCGAACTAAACCCCACAAACACCACGTGAACCCTTTAATAACACAGAAACAAAAGAACACACAAAGTTAATAAATAATGTTTAAAAAGCATCATCAGGTCTAAAGATAATAATTAAAATGACAAACTTACCTCTAGAGGAATTTCTGGGGCGTGTCTTGGTAGCAACAGGTTTCTGTTTGTCTTTTAATAAAAGAAAACATGATTATATTAATGCACAGATGTCACCACTATAGCAGGTGTTGCAGAGAGAGAATACTGAGATAAAGCAGCAATACCAGATTCTTTGGAATGAATAGTCTCTTTTCTTGGAACGTTATTCATACGTCTCGGATGCACACTTGGGGTAAGGTGGTTAACTTTGGATAAATCTGAAGATGAGGCTAAATTTAGAAAAGAAAACATCTTTTCAAAGATCAAAAGTCATCACGCAGACGCTCAACCTTTCTATACAGAATATGAGCAGCACAATACCAGCGCTCTGGGCTTTGAGCATCATCGTCCTCTTGTAGTCTGCCATGCTGGACGGCTTGAGAGCCGGTGAATGATGTCTGTTCACTGTCGCGCTGATCTGTGCGACAGGCTTGGTGGGGGGTGCAGGTGCTTTAGGTGCTGGTGTTGCTGAAACTAAACAAAATAGGTTAGGTCAAATAACTTAGACCATAATTTAACACTCTGAATGTCAAGGAAGATGGAGCATTTTTCTACCTTTCTTGGATTTCATCAAGTTGGGATCCTCAGTCTTAAGACTGGGTCTGTAGAGCTCATCAAGCACTACACGGGGATTTAAGTTCCTATCTCCGAGAGCATCTGTGTTAAGCAGAAGATTTTTAAGATAGAATCCTAATAAAGTCATAAAAGAAAAGTAACTTAACACAAAGTGTATTTGTATATTATTATATGGCTTATATAGTGAAAATAAAGTATTGGTCCAAGATGTTTGCCTTTGTTTTTATTTTAATTTTTTTTTATTTAAATGTGATGCATTCTCAATCATCCAGGTAAGTAAATCTCCAAAGTCTGATTCTGTTCATCTGGACGTAGTGTTTTCAGAGGGAGAATCTCCAATTTCAGCTGACTGCAGGTTTCCCCAACCTTATAAACAGTACATTTGCATAGTCATAGTTTCAGTCATTTAGCAAATGTACTGTGTAGAAGATTTTGGAACAGGTTGATGAACAGAATCAATCTTTGGACATTTAAATGTGGTGTTTTGATAACTTAATTCAGTCCTGTTTTATTTACACTTTATACAGCCTCCCTATGTTTTAAGTTACTGTATTATCCATTTGTTCTTTACATTTAATAAAAATAAATTAAAAGGGAATATTATCTAATCTCTATGATTTATTTCATAATGAATGTTCACTAGTTGTAGTACAAACCTTTGTGTATGTTTGGCAGATCAGTGACTTTAAAGGAATCCCGTTCAATATCCATTTCCTGGTCTTCATTTTTCTGAATGTCTCCAGATGATTCCTCAACATCCATCTTACTTTCAGCGCTCTCGTCAAACACTGCTTCTTCAGCATCCAGTCGGCTCTTCTTGCTAGGGGACTCTGTTAGGTAATAAATAATAGACACGGATTGTTTGTTTTTTAACAGTGCCTTGAACAGTGAGGGTAACTAAGGGTAATCAGCCATTAAAATTAGGCAAATACTTAATTCCAGCAACTAACCTCCATCTTCAAAGTCAGGCTCCCCATCTTTGGTACCATTAACTGATGTAGGAGCATCAGCAGCGTCAGCTTGTGCTTTTTTTCTTTTGGTCCTCTTTATAGGCTGCCTAGGAGTTGCCTCAAAACTCGACCCTTTGGAAGACAGGATTAGAAATGAGTATATCACATGGACAGCTCAGGATAAGTTATTTAGAGAAATAGCGAGGCAAGGCTGAGATAGTTTGGACAAGTGCAGAGGAAGGATAGTGAATATACTGGGCAAAGGAGGTTGAAAATGCAAATGCCAGGCAGGAGGAAAAGAGGAACACAAAAGAAGAGATTCCTGGATGATGTGAAGGAGGACATGCAGAGCTAGGGACAGGGCGAAAAAGACGGAGATGATCCCCTGTGGGGACCGCTGACAGGAGCAGCCAAAAGAAGAAAAAACCCTGAAACAGAACTGGTGTCCAGCCAGCCTCCATTTTGCTTTGTGTTCCCTATGTATTCTAGTATTACGGCAAGAGACGCGGAAACCTGATTTCAAAATAAAAACCACCTTCAAGTAAATGTAGCTTCAACATTAACCCTCATTTCAAAATAAAAGCATTCGAAACCTAATTGCAAAATAAAAGCTTCGAGTTAATTTGCAGATATGTTAAGTACATAATAACAAATATCATTTAGTCTTGTTTACACACTCTAATGTTACATCCAAATGACACACCCGTGTACTCCAGTAGCCACGTCAATGCCATGTTATTTTGGATTTCACAGTAAAAGCCTGTGAATTTTCATTTTTGAACTACTCTGTCATTGACTTCAGAATGCTCTTAAAAGGAAAACTCATATTTCCACAGACTAGTTGCACTCAATATCAAGTCAGTCCAACCTTGCTTTTCACAGTTTGCCCATATATCAGTGTGTTTAGCGGCTTAATGAAACGTTGATCCCTGTCACTGACCGCCAGTGCTAAAAGCGAAAGTCAGTTTGTGATTTTAATTTCGCTGCTGCTGTAAACTGTTTCGAGACACAGCGCTAAAAAACAAAACACAAACAAACAACAACAACAAAAAAACCCTCACACAGATAATGGCTAATATGTAGCAAAGCATTTCAATGTAAGGAGATAACTCATTGGTTTTAAAGTTGTGCCTGAACTCGTACCAGGAACTGAAACATTAAGTTAATTTTAATACAGATTCCTATCTGAGGATCATTTACACCGGTGAAGCCTGCTAACATTAGCCAAAGCACCGATCCAAATCTGATTTTCTTTTAAACTTGTGAGTATGAGGGAGCTAATTCCGATGGCTAAGCTAGTTAATTGACATACCACTCGAACAGTGCTCACCTTTACCTGACATCCGTCGTGTCGATCTAGTCATGGGACGAGAGAGCTTATCTTCAGAGTCTCTGGTATCCATTTGTAACTCAAATTCAATTGAGCAATGCCAAACAACTTCAACTAAACAATGCGACGTAGCATCGCGCGCACAAACAAGCTACAATCACTGGACTTCCCTGTAGCTGGGGGGACATTTCTTGACAGGACACCGTTGCCGCCCGGAAAATAGTGCAACGTTTAGTTATCTCGATAGAAACAAAGGCACTGTTAAACGTTCCGCTTCAGAATTTAGTCTGCTATGAGTGCCACACATGCTAACTGAAAGCTAAGGAAGCGTATGATCTACGGCGATATGATCCGTGACATATTTGGTATGGAGCAGTAATCAGAAAAGCGTATCGTTATGACTTTTGAGTTACACGAAGGCATTTTTTTTTACAATAACACCCAAGTAATGCTTTGGTAACTGTTGGCTAAATTAGCATCACTCTGGCTGGGCTAGCTTAGTTATCTTTTGTCACTTAAATAGCTAGTTCTCTTTAATTATGGTTACCAACAATTTACGTTTCGTGCATGTCATTAGAGCTTAGTTCCCGGCGAGTAGTTATTTCTCTCGCAATAATTTATACTAGCTTTTCTTCGGCTTGCTTACTGTCACCTCGCAGCAAGTTCAGTTTCGATTTAGTAGCAAAACGTTATTTAGCAAATCCACGAAAGCACAGCCACAAATTAATACTTCCAAAATGCAATGTACATATTTCCTTTTTATTTAGTGACAGTTTGAAAAGTTCAGGAGCGTAATGGTTGTTCTCGTTCTTCTTTAACTTTAGCGAGACTGCCTTTGAGCTTGGCTCTGTTGACATGCACGTAAGCAGATTTACATTATTTGTTTGGACCTTTGAACATGTGACGACAAACTGTAACTCGTGGCTTCGCATAAAAAAGAAAAACATGTAATGTTTATTTGTTTTATTCACGCTTGAACCATCCAGTGAACCCTAAGTGAAGAAAAGGAAGACCATCTACCTAAAGACATGGAAATGGAAGTCCCCAGTCCGAACGCAGCAGGTAAAATTCTAATATTTCTACGTTGCTCAGCCAGTGTTTGCTGTTTGGTGGTCGACTCGCTGCATTATTAAAGCAGTACAGACATAACTAATGTTTATCTCTATTTCAAGAAATACTGAACACATGTACGGTTAATATTTGGCATTTACTTCAGTTATAGCATGTTTCTGAACTAAAATGTTATTTGTTTCTCGTGATGAAATGTAAATAAATACAAAAAAATCAGTTATAACCAAGATCTGTATAGAACAAATATGTTTATCTTGAACATTTTTATCACTATTAAGTTTTACTTTTTTGAACCTTTTGAAAAGATTGAGAGAGAGAGAGAGTGAGTAAGCATTGTAAGGATAGCACATATATTTATTGCACCAATGTAAAATAATTAATGAAAATTCAAACGTGTTTTTTGCAGAAAGGGTGCAAAAAAAGGTACAATGTTGTAATGAAGAACATAGGATTTTGGAATTCGTACCATAGGTGCATCTAATAAAACCTTGGATGAGTTTGAATCTCAGTGATCTCAACTTAAGGTCAAGGTCGGAGGTCAAGTTTTCTGAGAATGTTCCATATCTCACCTATTGTCAGTCTTATTGTTCCAAGATTAAAAGGGGAATTACTGTTGCCCTGGGCTTTGTTAAAAGAAATCTCCATTAAGGATGCTGCAGATGCCTGATCCAAGATGATTTTTGGGGCACAGTAATATTAAATATGTAGAGATCGGAAGTCCTAGGTTGCTATGGAAGTTAAACTATTTTTATTTCAACAGACACAAGTCAAACCACGACACAGGGAGCATCTGAAACAACTGTTCCACCAACCCAAGATAAACAAGATGATCGGATAGATGGAGGCGAAAGTGAGAAAAAAGAAATCTCAGTCTCAGTCTGTCAGCCTGGAGACCGTGAGTCTGACCTTTCTGAAACATCACTGATTAGAATTCTTTTTTGCTTCAGTCAGCTAACTTTCTGTGACTCCACAAACAAAACTGTGATTTCTTTTTTACAGAGTTCAGTGAAGGTGAAGACGGATCCTGTGAGAACTTAGACAGTGATCAGGCTCATTTTCAGGAACACACAGTTACAGCAGGTAAATTGTTCAACCGTTCAGAGTCAAGAGAACATTTGTTACCAAATGTTTCTACTGATCAAAAATTGCTTTGATCCTGTTTAATCAGCCACAGCTTTACCATCTCAACCTGCTGACTTCAGTGACACTATTCAAGGTAAGGAAGGAATATTAAAGAGACCACGTGTGGGATCTTGAATAGATATGACAGATTTCATGGGCAATTAACATAAATGAGTCACGTGCTTATTGCAGACAGGGATTTGTCTAAAAAAGAGGTGCGACCTGTTGCAGAAGCACATTCTCCCGATAAGGACAGCATATTATTATGGATTTATTTGAAAGACAAAGTCTATATTTACTTTGGTTTAAAACATACATTTAGCCTCGTTGTTCTAAGATTAAAAAGGAAACTACTGCTGTAATAAAAGTTTTCTAGTCATATTTAAAGATGAAGCACTTGCTTAATCTTATGGGACACAAGAATCAGAAATATTTAAAGATCCAAAGTCTTAGGATGTTGTGAAAGTTAAACTGTTTTTATTTCGTTAGATGAAAGTCGCGTCACAACGAACAAACCATCAGAATTAACTTTACAAATCCCAAATGACAAAGCGAATGACCAGGGCGATGAACCGGAACCTGAGCTAAAGAAAAACAACTCAGATAATAAATTTGGAGATGGTGAGTCAGAACTTTTTGGAACATCACGGATTAGAATTTGTTCCTTAAACTTTTTGCTTCAGTCTGCTAACTTTCTATGACTCCACGAGGAAACTGGAAGTGTGTAAGTTGTTTTTTCTTTTCTTTACCATCTTTTATTTGTGTAAACTTGTTTTTTCCCCGTGAACAATTTTTCAGCTTCAGAGGAAAGACAGCAAGAACCTGAGAGCCCAACACAGCAGTTAGATGACCACGGTAATAATGTTGAAAACATCGGTCCTACCACCCCAGAGGCTTCAGGTCAGTGTTTCTGTCCAAGTGTTACAGCACATAATTCAGATATTAGTCAACAGTCAGTTATATTATATACCCCACTTTGGAACATCATCAACCAGCATTGTTTGTCTTAGTTATTAGTCATTTGTAAGTTTTGTTACTGCTGTGCTCCTAAAATGGCCATATTCATTTTACAAATCTTGTTATAGACATAAGTCTTGAGCCACCCCTCATTTTTCCTCCTTTCTTTTTTCTTCCAATGAGGCAGACTTTATTGTTAAATAGCAATGACAGAGCTTTCCGGGCTTTCTGAAGGAGTTTTAAAACGTTTCTTTGGACACTGAGTGCTTTTTCACTCATTTTCAAGGATGAGCCGCTGTTGTAACAGACAACAAAGAACTGATTTTGAATTGTATTTTAGGATCTTTGTTACTTTGCTAAAAATATATAATTTTTTTCCACCTGAGCTCTAAAATATGCTAAAGATGGGCATTTTGCACTAAAACAGGTGATTCCCAAAGAAGTGTTGAGATCAAACTTGGCATACTCAGCATGGTGTGTAGTGTGTTCTTGTAAGGTGAAGAAGTGGAAGACAAAAGAAGAAAAAGCAGGACTCTGTCTTCCTGTGTTCCAACATATCGCAGCTTTTCTTTTTGTTGCTGCTGGACTTAGAACAGATTTTCAATGATCAGGATGATTTTTATCCCTCAGCCATAAAAAGCTAATGGGGTATCATCGGCACCCTGCCGGGTGGGCGGGGCTAGCACCCAGGTTTTTGAATGTGATAACGAGAATGAGGCGACATAGGATTTTGGAATTCGTACCATAGGTGCATCTAATAAAACCTTGGATGAGTTTGAATCTCAGTGACCTCAACTTAAGGTCAAGGTCGGAGGTCAAGTTTTCTGAGAATGTTCCATATCTCACCTATTGTCAGTCTTATTGTTCCAAGATTAAAAGGGGAATTACTGTTGCCCTGGGCTTTGTTAAAAGAAATCTCCATTAAGGATGCTGCAGATGCCTGATCCAAGATGATTTTTGGGGCACAGTAATATTAAATATGTAGAGATCGGAAGTCCTAGGTTGCTATGGAAGTTAAACTATTTTTATTTCAACAGACACAAGTCAAACCACGACACAGGGAGCATCTGAAACAACTGTTCCACCAACCCAAGATAAACAAGATGATCGGATAGATGGAGGCGAAAGTGAGAAAAAAGAAATCTCAGCCAAGGACAACACAGACTGTCAGCCTGGAGACCGTGAGTCTGACCTTTCTGAAACATCACTGATTAGAATTCTTTTTTGCTTCAGTCAGCTAACTTTCTGTGACTCCACAAACAAAACTGTGATTTCTTTTTTACAGAGTTCAGTGAAGGTGAAGACGGATCCTGTGAGAACTTAGACAGTGATCAGGCTCATTTTCAGGAACACACAGTTACAGCAGGTAAATTGTTCAACCGTTCAGAGTCAAGAGAACATTTGTTACCAAATGTTTCTACTGATCAAAAATTGCTTTGATCCTGTTTAATCAGCCACAGCTTTATCATCTCAACCTGCTGACTTCAGCGATACTATTCAAGGTAAGGAAGGAATATTACAGAGACCACGTGTGGGATCTTGAATAGATATGACAGATTTCATGGGCAATTAACATAAATGAGTCACGTGCTTATTGCAGACAGGGATTTGTCTAAAAAAGAGGTGCGACCTGTTGCAGAAGCACATTCTCCCGATAAGGACAGCATATTATTATGGATTTATTTGAAAGACAAAGTCTATATTTACTTTGGTTTAAAACATACATTTAGCCTCGTTGTTCTAAGATTAAAAAGGAAACTACTGCTGTAATAAAAGTTTTCTAGTCATATTTAAAGATGAAGCACTTGCTTAATCTTATGGGACACAAGAATCAGAAATATTTAAAGATCCAAAGTCTTAGGATGTTGTGAAAGTTAAACTGTTTTTATTTCGTTAGATGAAAGTCGCGTCACAACGAACAAACCATCAGAATTAACTTTACAAATCCCAAATGACAAAGCGAATGACCAGGGCGATGAACCGGAACCTGAGCTAAAGAAAAACAACTCAGATAATAAATTTGGAGATGGTGAGTCAGAACTTTTTGGAACATCACGGATTAGAATTTGTTCCTTAAACTTTTTGCTTCAGTCTGCTAACTTTCTATGACTCCACGAGGAAACTGGAAGTGTGTAAGTTGTTTTTTCTTTTCTTTACCATCTTTTATTTGTGTAAACTTGTTTTTTCCCCGTGAACAATTTTTCAGCTTCAGAGGAAAGACAGCAAGAACCTGAGAGCCCAACACAGCAGTTAGATGACCACGGTAATAATGTTGAAAACATCGGTCCTACCACCCCAGAGGCTTCAGGTCAGTGTTTCTGTCCAAGTGTTACAGCACATAATTCAGATATTAGTCAACAGTCAGTTATATTATATACCCCACTTTGGAACATCATCAACCAGCATTGTTTGTCTTAGTTATTAGTCATTTGTAAGTTTTGTTACTGCTGTGCTCCTAAAATGGCCATATTCATTTTACAAATCTTGTTATAGACATAAGTCTTGAGCCACCCCTCATTTTTCCTCCTTTCTTTTTTCTTCCAATGAGGCAGACTTTATTGTTAAATAGCAATGACAGAGCTTTCCGGGCTTTCTGAAGGAGTTTTAAAACGTTTCTTTGGACACTGAGTGCTTTTTCACTCATTTTCAAGGATGAGCCGCTGTTGTAACAGACAACAAAGAACTGATTTTGAATTGTATTTTAGGATCTTTGTTACTTTGCTAAAAATATATAATTTTTTTCCACCTGAGCTCTAAAATATGCTAAAGATGGGCATTTTGCACTAAAACAGGTGATTCCCAAAGAAGTGTTGAGATCAAACTTGGCATACTCAGCATGGTGTGTAGTGTGTTCTTGTAAGGTGAAGAAGTGGAAGACAAAAGAAGAAAAAGCAGGACTCTGTCTTCCTGTGTTCCAACATATCGCAGCTTTTCTTTTTGTTGCTGCTGGACTTAGAACAGATTTTCAATGATCAGGATGATTTTTATCCCTCAGCCATAAAAAGCTAATGGGGTATCATCGGCACCCTGCCGGGTGGGCGGGGCTAGCACCCAGGTTTTTGAATGTGATAACGAGAATGAGGCGACATAGGATTTTGGAATTCGTACCATAGGTGCATCTAATAAAACCTTGGATGAGTTTGAATCTCAGTGACCTCAACTTAAGGTCAAGGTCGGAGGTCAAGTTTTCTGAGAATGTTCCATATCTCACCTATTGTCAGTCTTATTGTTCCAAGATTAAAAGGGGAATTACTGTTGCCCTGGGCTTTGTTAAAAGAAATCTCCATTAAGGATGCTGCAGATGCCTGATCCAAGATGATTTTTGGGGCACAGTAATATTAAATATGTAGAGATCGGAAGTCCTAGGTTGCTATGGAAGTTAAACTATTTTTATTTCAACAGACACAAGTCAAACCACGACACAGGGAGCATCTGAAACAACTGTTCCACCAACCCAAGATAAACAAGATGATCGGATAGATGGAGGCGAAAGTGAGAAAAAAGAAATCTCAGCCAAGGACAACACAGACTGTCAGCCTGGAGACCGTGAGTCTGACCTTTCTGAAACATCACTGATTAGAATTCTTTTTTGCTTCAGTCAGCTAACTTTCTGTGACTCCACAAACAAAACTGTGATTTCTTTTTTACAGAGTTCAGTGAAGGTGAAGACGGATCCTGTGAGAACTTAGACAGTGATCAGGCTCATTTTCAGGAACACACAGTTACAGCAGGTAAATTGTTCAACCGTTCAGAGTCAAGAGAACATTTGTTACCAAATGTTTCTACTGATCAAAAATTGCTTTGATCCTGTTTAATCAGCCACAGCTTTACCATCTCAACCTGCTGACTTCAGTGACACTATTCAAGGTAAGGAAGGAATATTAAAGAGACCACGTGTGGGATCTTGAATAGATATGACAGATTTCATGGGCAATTAACATAAATGAGTCACGTGCTTATTGCAGACAGGGATTTGTCTAAAAAAGAGGTGCGACCTGTTGCAGAAGCACATTCTCCCGATAAGGACAGCATATTATTATGGATTTATTTGAAAGACAAAGTCTATATTTACTTTGGTTTAAAACATACATTTAGCCTCGTTGTTCTAAGATTAAAAAGGAAACTACTGCTGTAATAAAAGTTTTCTAGTCATATTTAAAGATGAAGCACTTGCTTAATCTTATGGGACACAAGAATCAGAAATATTTAAAGATCCAAAGTCTTAGGATGTTGTGAAAGTTAAACTGTTTTTATTTCGTTAGATGAAAGTCGCGTCACAACGAACAAACCATCAGAATTAACTTTACAAATCCCAAATGACAAAGCGAATGACCAGGGCGATGAACCGGAACCTGAGCTAAAGAAAAACAACTCAGATAATAAATTTGGAGATGGTGAGTCAGAACTTTTTGGAACATCACGGATTAGAATTTGTTCCTTAAACTTTTTGCTTCAGTCTGCTAACTTTCTATGACTCCACGAGGAAACTGGAAGTGTGTAAGTTGTTTTTTCTTTTCTTTACCATCTTTTATTTGTGTAAACTTGTTTTTTCCCCGTGAACAATTTTTCAGCTTCAGAGGAAAGACAGCAAGAACCTGAGAGCCCAACACAGCAGTTAGATGACCACGGTAATAATGTTGAAAACATCGGTCCTACCACCCCAGAGGCTTCAGGTCAGTGTTTCTGTCCAAGTGTTACAGCACATAATTCAGATATTAGTCAACAGTCAGTTATATTATATACCCCACTTTGGAACATCATCAACCAGCATTGTTTGTCTTAGTTATTAGTCATTTGTAAGTTTTGTTACTGCTGTGCTCCTAAAATGGCCATATTCATTTTACAAATCTTGTTATAGACATAAGTCTTGAGCCACCCCTCATTTTTCCTCCTTTCTTTTTTCTTCCAATGAGGCAGACTTTATTGTTAAATAGCAATGACAGAGCTTTCCGGGCTTTCTGAAGGAGTTTTAAAACGTTTCTTTGGACACTGAGTGCTTTTTCACTCATTTTCAAGGATGAGCCGCTGTTGTAACAGACAACAAAGAACTGATTTTGAATTGTATTTTAGGATCTTTGTTACTTTGCTAAAAATATATAATTTTTTTCCACCTGAGCTCTAAAATATGCTAAAGATGGGCATTTTGCACTAAAACAGGTGATTCCCAAAGAAGTGTTGAGATCAAACTTGGCATACTCAGCATGGTGTGTAGTGTGTTCTTGTAAGGTGAAGAAGTGGAAGACAAAAGAAGAAAAAGCAGGACTCTGTCTTCCTGTGTTCCAACATATCGCAGCTTTTCTTTTTGTTGCTGCTGGACTTAGAACAGATTTTCAATGATCAGGATGATTTTTATCCCTCAGCCATAAAAAGCTAATGGGGTATCATCGGCACCCTGCCGGGTGGGCGGGGCTAGCACCCAGGTTTTTGAATGTGATAACGAGAATGAGGCGACATAGGATTTTGGAATTCGTACCATAGGTGCATCTAATAAAACCTTGGATGAGTTTGAATCTCAGTGACCTCAACTTAAGGTCAAGGTCGGAGGTCAAGTTTTCTGAGAATGTTCCATATCTCACCTATTGTCAGTCTTATTGTTCCAAGATTAAAAGGGGAATTACTGTTGCCCTGGGCTTTGTTAAAAGAAATCTCCATTAAGGATGCTGCAGATGCCTGATCCAAGATGATTTTTGGGGCACAGTAATATTAAATATGTAGAGATCGGAAGTCCTAGGTTGCTATGGAAGTTAAACTATTTTTATTTCAACAGACACAAGTCAAACCACGACACAGGGAGCATCTGAAACAACTGTTCCACCAACCCAAGATAAACAAGATGATCGGATAGATGGAGGCGAAAGTGAGAAAAAAGAAATCTCAGCCAAGGACAACACAGACTGTCAGCCTGGAGACCGTGAGTCTGACCTTTCTGAAACATCACTGATTAGAATTCTTTTTTGCTTCAGTCAGCTAACTTTCTGTGACTCCACAAACAAAACTGTGATTTCTTTTTTACAGAGTTCAGTGAAGGTGAAGACGGATCCTGTGAGAACTTAGACAGTGATCAGGCTCATTTTCAGGAACACACAGTTACAGCAGGTAAATTGTTCAACCGTTCAGAGTCAAGAGAACATTTGTTACCAAATGTTTCTACTGATCAAAAATTGCTTTGATCCTGTTTAATCAGCCACAGCTTTATCATCTCAACCTGCTGACTTCAGCGATACTATTCAAGGTAAGGAAGGAATATTACAGAGACCACGTGTGGGATCTTGAATAGATATGACAGATTTCATGGGCAATTAACATAAATGAGTCACGTGCTTATTGCAGACAGGGATTTGTCTAAAAAAGAGGTGCGACCTGTTGCAGAAGCACATTCTCCCGATAAGGACAGCATATTATTATGGATTTATTTGAAAGACAAAGTCTATATTTACTTTGGTTTAAAACATACATTTAGCCTCGTTGTTCTAAGATTAAAAAGGAAACTACTGCTGTAATAAAAGTTTTCTAGTCATATTTAAAGATGAAGCACTTGCTTAATCTTATGGGACACAAGAATCAGAAATATTTAAAGATCCAAAGTCTTAGGATGTTGTGAAAGTTAAACTGTTTTTATTTCGTTAGATGAAAGTCGCGTCACAACGAACAAACCATCAGAATTAACTTTACAAATCCCAAATGACAAAGCGAATGACCAGGGCGATGAACCGGAACCTGAGCTAAAGAAAAACAACTCAGATAATAAATTTGGAGATGGTGAGTCAGAACTTTTTGGAACATCACGGATTAGAATTTGTTCCTTAAACTTTTTGCTTCAGTCTGCTGACTTTCTATGACTCCACGAGGAAACTGGAAGTGTGTAAGTTTTTTCTTTTCTTTACCCTCTTTTATTTGTGTAAACTTGTTTTTTCCCCGTGAACAATTTTTCAGCTTCAGAGGAAAGACGGCAAGAACCTGAGAGCCCAACACAGCAGTTAGATGACCACGGTAATAATGTTGAAAACATCGGTCCTACCACCCCAGAGGCTAGTCAAACTGAAGATCCACAAGTTACTAGCGGTAATCTGAGTACATTTGTTCTTTTTTTTTGTAATAGTTTTTTTTTTTTAATAATTCTTTTTGTTATGAAGTAGATGTTTAAATAACACAGGCCTTTTCTCCGTAGGAAGTGGAAAATACTTGCTAGCAGTTGCTATAGTAGTGGCAATTGTTGCTATCGCGCTGCATTTTCTTCAGCCAGAATCTCCGCCTCAGACGAATGATGTACCGAAGATAGACGTCTTCCTCAGGCAGCTGGAAAAAGTAAAGACTCTGTTTCCTAACCAGCGTGCTGAGCTCTGGAATAGGGGCAGGATCCACCTTAAGAGACACCTTCAGACCACACAGCCCACGGAGCCCGTGAGTCTGATTCTCACTGCAGGCCTCAGAGCTGAGAAGACGCTGAACTGCCTAGCTCGGGACCTGGCCTCCGCCTACTCTTCTGCCCTGAACGCCTCCGTCCTCCACATAGATGGAGCCAGCAAAGCCAGCCAGGACAGTGACCACGTCAAACTGGACATTGACAGGAAGTTGCAGGGAGCTTTTGATGGAGACAAACCTGTAGCCGTCATTCATCGCTTTGAAGAGCTACCTCCGGGCTCCACGCTAATTTTTTATCGTTATTGCGACCACGAGAATGCCGCATACAAGAAAACTTTTCTGATCTTCACTGTACTGCTGGGGGAAGAAGACGAGATTCCTGCTAAGATTAGCTTGTGTGCTGTTGAGGAGATGGTGGATGACCACCTTCAAAAAAAATTCCTCACTCATGGCCACCCAGTGTCTTTTGACATGATGGACCTGGACAAATATGGTGGACTGTGGAGTCGTATTTCTCACCTTATCCTCCCCGTGGCAGCAGAGCAGAGAATAGAGCTTGAAGGGTGCTAGAGAGCAGAAGCATTCATTCTAGTCTGAACTTTTAATCTGGGCACTAAGCTGGGTAATTCATCATTTGGGAGGTAGTAGACCTCAAGGATATTGAATATACAGAAGTGGACTTTCAGAATGAATGAGAATCATTATGGTATGGGATTTAAAGTAATTTCTCTGATCAGATGTAATTATGAACAGATAATTGTAAGTTTATTTGGTCTCTGCATTATATTTAAAATTTTGAAGGTAATTTCTGCATTTTAATAAATACTTGGAGTCACAAGATAGAAGGAAGAACAATTCTTTTGGTATCACGGCAATGGGGTTTTTAATTGTTATTGCAAATGTCTTCTGTGATTCGGAAACTTGCATGGCACCAACATGCCTTAACTGAACATACAAAGTCCTTTTTGTCTATATGTATATGTACACGTTACACTACGGGATAAAAAATGAAGATAAGTACATAAATTATATGTGCCTTAAAGTAAAAAATAAACGCTGAAGAATTTTAAATGTCTTTTGTGACTGGAATGAACACTGTTGCCACCAGAGGGCAGCAAATCCACATCTGAAACTTGTCTCCAGCGTCTGTGAAAAGGCTTGGTGGCATTTTGAAAAGCAGCATAAAGTTTGCATATGAAGTCAAACTACACCTTCTTTAATCTGGAACTGCAAATTAAATTGAACCTGAAATAAAATCCGAGTTTGGGGGTTGCATTTTAATCATGACTAACACTAACAAGCTGCACATCATGTCTCTGAAGTCTTTTGAAGCAGTTCAACTCCTCCTCGCCAGTTTGATCAGGCCCGCCTCCTGTCAGCGTAGCTCCAGCACCAGATGCCGGCTGCTCTCCCACAGGGTGCACTCTTTCTTCAGTCTGCGTTCATTGTGACTCTGAAAAAGATGACCCATAGAACCTAATCCGGATATTTGATGTCATTTTTTCACGCACTCTCTGATTTTTAAAATCAGAGGTAGGCTATGACTTTTTCGTGCACCTGAATTTATTGGTGACGGGCTATTTGTTATTTCTTTTATCTGCGCACTGTGAGCCTCACATAATGTACAAGTTAGGCTTTGTCATCGTGATAAGCTGCGCGTTTTTTCCATGGGGATCTGGAGCGCCAAAGCCCCTGGCTGAAAATCCCAGGTCCCAACTTGAGAGCAGTGCAGAGCAAAATGACAGACTGCAAGAGGAGATAGAAGGCCGACAGAACATTCTCTCCAAGGTAGGATAAATAGCTCATTTAATGTGTTTCCTTATATCCTGCATTTTACACTTTGTGCGCAAAAATTGAAAAGTTCCCGATTGCTGGTGGAAAATACATCCGTCCTCTTCTCTTTATAGCTGCTGGGTGATTATGACAAAGTGAAAGCCCTGTCGGAAGGCTCTGACTGTCGGTGTAAATGTGTTGTCAGACCCCTGAGCAGGAGCGCCTGTCGACGGATAGAAGAAGGGAGCGCCTCTGCGCAGGACTTCTACACCGTGGAGACCATCACTTCTGGACCGGAGTGCAAGTGCGCCTGCATCGCCCCACCATCAGCGGTCAACCCCTGCGAGGGAGAGTACAGGCTAAAAAAGCTTAGGGAAGCTGGGAACGAAAATGTCAAGGTGAAGTTTCCTCCTGACCATTTATCATGCCAGAGCCTCCCCGCAGGTGTTCATGCTCCAGCGACATCTGACTGTTGATTTGTAGATGGACCTGGACCCCTGGTGGCATGGATGTCTGATATTTATCAATTTCCGAAAAGGATAATCAATATTTTACCACAACCAGAGTTTGAATGGACTGGGGATGTACCTACTTCATGCATTCTATGTTATGAATTCTTTAACTTTGACGGAATTCACTTGATCATTTTTTGTTGTTGTTGTTTTAGCTGTCCACCATACTTGAGCTGCTGGAGGGATCCTTCTATGGCATGGATCTACTGAAGCTGCACTCCGTTACCAACAAGCTCATTGATCGCGTGGATCACATCGAAAAGGTAGCGCAACAGAAAACACAACAGGTGTGCGTGTAGTGGTGGCTTCTGGAGGTCCTGTTAAAGACTCCCTTAGGTGCTGTTTTCAGATTTACAAGAAGCTTGACCAGGAAGCAGTGCTCAGAGTTTCTGTTACATGTGGAACTTTATCTGCCAGAGCTTTTCTTTGGATCTTTGGATCCTTTTTCTTAGTCAGTAAATTACCAGAGATTTTTATACAGTACGTGTTTGTTGGGCTTTAGTCTATAAACTTACACAAGAGCAAAACTGTAATTACAGCACGAACATATAGAAGTTCCAAATTACCTAAAAGCAGCACATTTAATACATTACCTGAATGTTTATGCTCTTCTCACATGGACTTCGAGTGAAGCAGTTGGGAGTTTGTTGAACTCACTGAACTCCATATACTGAAATGAGCCAATAGCAACATAAACCATCAAGTTTTTCCCCTCGAACAGGTGCAGCAAAATGAACCAGAGGGTTGCGTGCTTATGCAGACGAGAGTACAACTCTCATAACTGAAAACACCTGTCAGAGCGTGCTGTCAGTCTGTTCGCCAAAAAATAAAGATAGGAGCCTGCACCTACCAAAGTTGAACCACAGAGTTGAAACGAGGTCTACAACTGGCTACAAGATGTTTTTTTATGTGTGTCATTGTTTTTGCTGCTTTAAAACTTTGATTGGTTTCCTGATTTAATTCATATTAATATATTAACAAAATACTTTTTCTTCCTCTGCTAGTGTTATGATTGCTGATCGTTAACAAAAATATAACACTTATGTTAGTAGCTTGATGTATCCATGTTTGCATTTAGGCGGTGTCTCTGAATCCACCTTTGGATGAGGTGAAGCCCAGGGAAGGTCCTACTAGTCAAACAGGTTTAACTGAAAGCCCGACTCCGCTTCCCCATCAGCCTCAGGATGGAAAGATAGTTGGAGAGGTTAGCAGAGCTGCAGCATATCAAGACCCAGAGGTAAGTGTAACATCTTAACATGGATATATCACAGCCTTAACCTATTGAGACACTGTAATAACATAGTAACTACATAACTACTGAGTTCCACAGATAAGTATTTGCCTGTCTTTAGCACCATAGCAAACTCTGTCTTTGCTTGGTAACAATTGGTGCAAAATGTGAATATTATCGAAGGGAAAACAAAATACTGTAACTAACTATTCCCTATTCAGTTCACAAACCAAGAAAGTTTGTAGTTTTTGTCATTAAATTAGACAACAAATTTTGCCTACATAAAGTACATTTATCTCTAACTAACACTTTTTACTCCACTTAAGCATTTTATACGATGTGCTTCATTCACACAAGCGTTTTTTTCTGTCTAATATTCACACTTTAATGAACCCATCGAAGAGAAACTTGGGGTACAGTATCTTGCTCAAGACTACTTTGGCATGCAGACTGGAGCAGCCAGGGATCAAACCACCAACCTTTTAATTAGATGACCTGCTCTACCTCCAGAAATACAGCCCCAAACAGCTTACTCGCCTGATGGCTTATACTCAGGCACATCTAATGTTATATTCATAGCAATTATTTTCATTTATAGCAAATGAATAGGTCACTTGTAGAGAGATGTGTGTAAATGTTAGAAAATAGAGAAAAGTGAATGAGGCAAAGTGTATAAAGTGTTTTGAATACTCGAGAGTAAAGCGCTCTATAAGAACCAGTCTGTTTACCTTTCACCATGTTTGCATGCAGTTGGTGTCTCTGAATCCATCTGTGGATGAGGTGAAGTTTTGGGAAAGTACTTCTGTTCAAGGAAGTGTGACTGAAAGCCCACCTACTCCTCTTCCAAATCAGCATAAGGATGGGAAGACAGTTGGTGAGGTCAGCAGGGCAGCAGCCAATCAAGACCCAGAGGTAAGTGTGACAATACTGATATCACAGGCTTAATCTATGGAGACGCTGTAATAACATAGTAGCAACTAAACAATTACCGGGTTCTACAGGTAATTATTTCCCTGTATTTAGTGAAATAACTGTTTTCTTATTAACTATTTAAATACAGCTACAATAAAATTATTTTCAACTGCAAATGTTTGTTACTAAAAATGAGAATACCTACATGGTTCAGTAAGTATTGCATCAAGTACTGCATGATTGCAGTACATCATGCCATCATGGGTAATATACTGAGATAACATTGTATCAGGAGTCACTTTTAATTTGCACCACTGATATTTCATATTGAATGCAAGGCTTTGGCTGAAGGAAACACGTATCAAAGAAGTGATCACAGTCAGATGTTTCTGTTTAGCCTGCTAACATTCCTCCAAAGCAAAAGGAACAATTACGTGTTCTTTCCACAAAGTCCTTCATAAAAATCATTGTCTCCATGATTAAGGCCCAGAAACGTGTAAAAGAAAGTTATTGATGTAATTGAAAGGATTGGCAGGACGACAGCAGACCTCAGACCACAGAGCATACTGCTGGGCCCTGGTCCCTGACAGCTTGAGTATAAACTTGAGAGCCCATCCAGGAGGATTGCATGGTCTTGGACTTTAAACACAGTTGATTCACTAGAAAATTTACAGGAAACGTCCAACAAGGTTATTAAAGTGACAGTAAAACAAGGCAAATGTTTTAGATTAGGTTTTTGATTAAAACTTTCCTCTGCACTGTGGGATCATTTGGGATCATTGTAGCTTGTTGGAGTTTCAGCTCTTCTATGCTATTCTCCTCACTAGATCTGAACACAGTTTCTTTGCCACACACCGACTCATTATTTACACAACTCCAAATTCTCTTTTGCTGGTAGTAAAAAATAAAAAACATAACGTACTTTTTGAATAACATGTTATGATTCAAGATTTCACAAATGTCTTTCTTACACCAATCCAAATTCTTGACAGCTGTTTGTACAGTTTATAGCCAAAGGGTCGTAATTGATCTCTTCTTAATACAGAGTGAACGATTTCCTCAGAAGTTGTGTGTACCTTGTCTAACAGGAAAAGCTTGACGGGAAGGTCATTGCGGAAAATCAACCCTTCTTACACACAGACGGCTCTGGTCAGATCACTGAGGTCAGACCTCAGGTGACCCTCAAAAGTAGCGCTAATAAGGAGGCTTCTCAGGTGTCAAAGGCTGGATCATCTGGAATGATTATCAGAGGAATGACTTTTTATAAATCTGAGCCTGATCCGATGGTGGCAGATGATGGGGAGCCTGGAGAGAACTGTGAGTGCAATCTGTCTGTTACCTTAAGCGGCATTAAAGCAACGAGAGAAGTGTTTATTAGTGTTTAAAGTGTTTAAAGAGAGAAGTGTTTATTCTGGATGTATAATTATATTCATTTGTACAGTTCAGGATGTGTCGTAGCAGTGAGAGATGGTCACAGAAGCTTTGCTGGCTCTCAGCTAACAAACAGCAGAACTCTGATTGTATTTCAACTCTGCTTCTAACATTTTCTTGTGGTACTCAAATCTTTTTCCTCTCTTTCTTTTAGTTTTTGAGTATCATGGTTTGAGCGGTGACGGCCCAGATAACCTCTTTATCGAAGAGAATCTGCTTCAACCCAGATCTCCTCGGCCCTGGACCAGAGAAGGACTGAGATTGTTTCGAACAAAAACAACAGGTCCTTTGCACGCACCTAAGAAGACCAGCCAATCAAAAAACACAAAAGAAACTGAGCCCTTAAAAACTCATCAAAGGTTTATCAGTGCCATGGGAACCACATCAGTGGATGTGTCTTCAGTTGCACCGAGTGACACATCCACAGTGAGAAGCATCAGCCTTGGACCGCCTATTGCAGAAAACAAACAAAGGACCACAAACTTCGTGCCTCAGACCACTCAAACAGTCACTGCTGGAATCACCAACAGACCAGTCCCTTCGCTGACTGAAGCAGCAAACATTTCTTTAAGTATTAGTCAGCAGAAAAAGAACAAAACCTCAGTCCAAGCCTCTGAAAATACAACGATGGAGGAAAATGCGCAAGCATTCACAACAACAAATACACCCACCAGTGTGAAGGAACCCTCTGGTCTGGAGCTAAAAGACCAATTGCAAACCATAGCTGGCAGTACTTCAGCTAATCCAGGCTCTGTTGAACTAAATCCAACAACAAAGCCTTTAACTACCAGCCTGGAGTCTACTATGACCCTCACAACCCACGCTGACCCGACCACAGCACCAGTACATCCCACAACAGCTGCCACAACTGCTACCTCCACACAGGCTGCTACTACAAAACAACCAGAAGAAACAACATCCACCAACTTCTCAGGCTCAGATTTGCCACAGACACCAACAGCTTTGCTTCCTGCAGCATTAACTACCTCGTCTTCAACCACCACCACCACAACTACCACCACTACCACCACTACCACTACCAAACAGGCTGCTCAGGTCAAACAGAGATACAAAATCAGCTGGGAAGAGGAAGGACACATGGAACTAGACGAACCGATGCAGAGGCATGAGGAATCCAGGCCAAAGAAACCCGGTAAATAATAAAGAACGTTGTGCCATCTGTGTCCACCTGCAGCCAGAGCCAGAGTATAGCCAGAAATTATTGTCAGCATATGTCACTTCAAATGTACGGACTTACCTCACATTTTCATTTAGAGAAACAGAAACTGATATTTGTTTGTGAATGACCGAACTTTACAAGACAGGGCTCTCTTCTCTGTGTTACCCCTCCCCTTTCCGTGATTCAAGCTGGTTAAAACAAAAGCCTTTAATTGTTTTCAGACCCTTTGACGTAGGTCTGGATGATGTTAAAGTGCCTTTAAAACTTCCCTCAGAGCTCTCTGTCTTCTTTACAGAGGAGTGCAAGGACACTTTGGCAACAATCTCCGAGCCAGTCACTCACAACACCTATGGCAGAAACGAGGGAGCATGGATGAAGGATCCAAAATCTGATAATGGCAAAATTTATGTGACAAACTTCTATTACGGAAACAACCTTCTGGAATTCCGCAACCTGGAAGTTTTCAAGCAAGGTAAGAATGTGTGCTTTTTGGAGTTAGAACTAGCTTTAATTTTACATTTTTTTGATAAGATGTAATAAATCTCATCGTCTACGTATCTTTTCAAGGCCGTTTCAGTAACTCCTACAAGCTTCCTTACAACTGGATTGGCACAGGCCATGTGGTCTATGGCGGGGCCTTCTATTACAATCGCGCCTTCTCCCGTGACATCATCAAGTTTGACCTACGACAGCGTTACGTGGCTGCCTGGACCATGCTGCACGATGCCCTGTATGAAGACTCATCGTCGCCTTGGGATTGGCGTAGCCACTCGGACATCGACTTTGCTGTGGACGAGAGCGGCCTGTGGATCATCTACCCGGCACTGGATGATGAGGGCTTCTTACAGGAAGTGGTTGTCCTAAGTCGACTGGACCCCTCAGACCTCAGCATGCAAAGGGAGACCACTTGGAGAACGGGGCTCAAGCGAAACCACTTCGGGAACTGCTTCGTTGTGTGTGGCGTCCTGTATGCTGTTGACAGCTATAACCAAAGAGACGCCAACCTGGAATATGCCTTCGACACACACACAAACACTCAAATGATTCCCAGAATGCCCTTCATCAACAACTACACCTACACCACACAGATTGACTACAATCCTAAGGAGGGTGTTTTGTACGCATGGGACAATGGACACCAAGTCACATACAACATAAAGTTTGCCTATGTTGATGCTCAGTAAGGATCTGTTTTAAGTGTAATTGTTAATACTATGGTTTATGGATTGTAGATCAGTCCACATGGCTTCATGTATGGAGAGAAGCGAGGGGCCAAATGTATAAAATTCAATATATTGTGTTCAAAATTGTTCTTATTAAGATTTTTTTTGTATTTCTACTTAAAATAAATTAATAAGAATTACTCCTCAGTCGACACATTAAGTTGCGCTCTATACTCTCATCAGCCACTTTACTAGGTATACACTGCTGCTTTAATTCTTCATGGCACAGACTCAAGAAGATGCTGGAAACATTCCTCAGATTTTGGTCCATATTGACACGGTAGCAACATAGTTGCTGAACATTTATTAGCTATACCTGCATGATGGCATTCAACCACATCTCAAAGGCACTCTATTGGATTGCGATCTGGTGGCTGTTGATTCCATTTCAAGTTAACGAGTGAGCAGTGAAGTAACAGTGAACTCATTGTCATGTTTAAGAAACTACTTTGAGTTCATCTGAACTTTGCGACAGGAAGCAGCCACCAAAGGATGGGTACACTGCGTCATAAAGAGATGGATATGGTGAGTAATAATACTCAGGGGCACATAATTGGAAGAGAGCTGTGGAAGAGAGCCTTTTGGCTCCTTCATGTTGTTTACACCACATTTTGACCCAATCATCTGAAAGTTCCAGCAGAAATGGAGGCTCAGACTAAGAAATGTTCTTTTCAATCTTATCTATAGTGAAATGTCGATTAGTCTGTGGAGACTGTAGCCTCAATTTCTTGGTCCTTGCTGACAGCACCCAGCATGGTCTTCTGTTGTTGTAGTCCATCTGCTTCAAAATACAACATGTGCAATCAGACATGCTCTTCTGCATAGCTCGGTTTTAATGAGTGTTTGTTTGAGTTACTGATGCCGTCCAACAGCTCATACAGTTCTCTGATCTCTGGTATCGCTAAGGCATTTAGAACTGCTGCAAACAGGATATTTCCTCTTTTTTTGGAGCATTCTCTATAAAGCCTACATATGCCTATGTGGGAAAACCCCAGTAGTTCAGCAAAAATATACAGACCAGCCAACCTGGCAACAACAACCACGCCAAGTTCTGCAAAGTCTCCTAAATCACCTTTCCCCATTGTAATGTTCAGTTTCACCAGTTGGATAGGGTCGTTTCCCCAATGCCTAAATGCACTCAGTTGCTGCAGTTTGATCGGCTGCATTAATAAGCAGCTGAACAGGTGTACCTAACAAAGTGGCCGGTGAATGAACATCGGGATGCTATAAAAGAGTAGCTGAATAATGTCGAAATGTTTCTGATCGACAGCTCTGTTCAAAGAAACAGAATTCATACACGGTTTTGTATCCTTTTTGAACTTTCAGCCTTATACGCCACACATCCTTCCTCACATGAAAGCGCTTACTCCCTCCATATCAGACTGCTTTGAGGAGACTGCAATAAAGTTTTGAGATGCTAACAGAAAATGTCTTCATTGTCTGGCTAAACACGGATAACACCTAATTGGCTCTAATCATAGCTTGCAAGTATTAATTAAAGTCAAATGCTGTGAGGATAGAAGGAAACCAGGCAGGAAAGGACTAAAAAGAAAAGAACATAAATACAGACATAAAATGAATGACTGTTCAAACCTGTAATTTAAACCACTGTTACTGGTTGTAAAGTTATTGTGGGCGAAAATACCCTGGAACAGCTTTTCTACCTGAGGAAAAAAAATCAAACGTATTCTGTTTAGGGTTTCCCTAACAGCTCAACAGGTACGAACACACGGCTACAGAAAATCCAGTGTTTATTTTGGTTTCTGCACATACAAAAAAATAAAAATAAAACAAGTTTTTTTATTGTACTTTTTCTTTGCCCCCATATACAGCAGAGATGCAGCGAAAACACTGTGGTGACCCAAATGTACTTCTGTAAGCAGAAAGGAATTTACAGACAAAGAGAAGGCCTTTGTTTGCAAAGAAAGAAAGAAAAGAAGCACAGCACAATCCTGCAACGACAAGAAACGCACAGCGATACAGAGACGACTTCGCTTTATCGCCATATTTATTATATGTGATTTATTATATAAGATCTGTCTCTATTCATAGCTTGACAAAAAACAAATAAGAAATTAAAAGCCAGAACAGTACATCCAATGTTCTGCATTAATAGTGCAAATTTTACCCTCAAATTAGCAAAACAGATCATAGACCATCATAATTCTGCACAAAAATGCAACTGTTCTCAAACGCAGTAAATAAAAGCAGGAGCTGTGTGGACGGAGAAGTACTCACAGTTTGTTTTTTGAAACCAGAGGTTAAACATCAGGCCTTTAGTGTAACTATTAAGTGTTTATGCAACTGAAAAAGGCATTTTTTGCCATTATATCAATTAGGATTTATCGTCTCATAAGTTCGAGTTAGTAAGTTGAAATTTTGATACAGAAAACTGAAACTTGTTGAATGTTTTTTTTAATTCAGTGGCAAAAACGAGCTTTTATAAGATATGATGAAGCTTTTTTTTATGCTCCGGGATAATAGAAACTAGTTTTTATGCATAAATAGATTTTCTATCTGCTATTTTTTATTTCATATATAAAAAAAACATGTTTTTTGGAGTCAACAGGAATAACAAAAAAAGCTATTTTAAAAAAAAATCACCAAAATAAAAATGAAAGAAAATAAAACTTGACTACTGAATTTTTCAAAGGAAAAAAAATGAGGGAATTGGATTAAACCACAGATGTGTGCTGTTACATAATAACAGCAATAAATATGTACAATATCCAAACCTGTCCATGAATATAGAAACACAGCGAAGACCCGAAAAAATTAACTAGTGAAAATCTTCATCAACAGCAATAGAAACCAGCAGATAACAGAACAATTAGCCAGATAGGGTTCAAAGATCACTTAACTTCCTGAGTTTGTGCCTCTGTTGCTGCAGATAACTCATCTGTCATGTCTGATACATCACTGATCAGATTTGCTTTATTCAGAGACAGAAAGAAATGATTATAGCACTCCATTTTATAGCAATCAGATACAAACAAACAGGTCATTTTAAATAAAAATGCATTTTTATAATGTATTTAATGTTTTTTAAGCACACACACACACACACACACACACACACACACACACACACACACACACACACACACACACACAGAGCTTTGGAGCTTGTGCAGAAAAAGAGAGCCGACTGAAAGTAAGCTGTAAGGGGTAAAAGTATTTGTGTTATGATGGGGTAACTCAAGGTTCAATGCTCTGCCCCCTGCCGCTAAACAATTACCCTTACATAAAGCATCTGGGGTTACACGGGTAAGTCAATGTTGCCACACAAGGAGCTAGTCTGCTGCTGCTTGGACCCTATTACAGTCCAGCTCCAGAAATCAGCCAGGAAGGGGCTGAACTGTGAGGACAAATTGAGCTTCCTCTGTAACCTCCAATGACTAGTTTTCTGCAGAGCACATTCATACAAATAAAAATGAGAAAAATTATTAACTGAGGTGTTATCTTGTGCTTCCGTTTATGAGTTTTAATGAGGAGGTGTAAAGAACGCAGGAGTCGCTGATGATCTTACGCAGACCCCATTAGCACGCCGACAGGAGGCGCAACCTTGTTCTCTGCTGGGGAGTTCTGGTAAAACGTGTCAGAGCGGTTCACCCGGAGCAGAGGCGGGATGGTGGAAGATCTGATGTGGAGGATCCTGGTGTCTGTTACTACACAGTCAATCTGCATCATCACCTCAAAGTCTTTGTCCCTTATAATGCTGTCTGTAAGGCAAGAAAGGGAGAAGAAGGTTGTGAAATAAATCTGCAAATAAAGTTAGCGTACCTTCATTTTGGTGTTTGCTCGAGTGGAGCGAGTGGAAGTGTACCGAGTATTGTTTGAGACAGTTGACATTAGGTAGGGGGGATAACTGCAGGGAGTTTGGGTGGAGGCTGGGCTACACAGATGGAGTCCAGAGGTGAGTCACACGCTGGATTTCTCCATCGTGGAGATAAACAAAACATCTCTAAACAAGAGCAGGACATGCGAACTGGAAAGAAGAAAAGTCTGGCGAGAGTGTGGGAGAAAGAAAGAGTGATTGCAGATGATGAGTCATTATGCTTCTTGCTGGGCTGAGAGACGAAGAGAAAGTTTGGCAAAGCTGAAAAGTCAGAAAGTTTTTGCCGCTGATGAGTCAGGCTGTTGTGTTAGAAGAAACCCGGGGAAAGCAGATGGTGTACAGTGCAGACAACGTTAAATACTGTATGTTTCACAGAGTCATCTGAAAGCTTGACCTACAAACAAGCAATCTGCTTTTATTTTGGAAAATTTAAACTTGGAAAAAGATACTGGACTTCACACAAGTGGTTCATGGTTTGTGGTATCCAGCAAGATATCTACACTCAGCCTGGGGCGGAAAAAACACCCTTTAAAGTGGACATTCTTATAAACTTTTTCTGGGGAGAAATGGGAATTAAAACATGTTGAAGGATCGCTTATATATTCACACTAACAAATAACTTGCGGCTTCTTTTGTGTGGGGGTTGAGATAAAATTCCCCATATGCATCACACCCAATCCAAACAGCCTGCAAAGATCTTTTAAAAAGCTTTGGTCATTTTTCCAGATACCCGTGTAAGCCATCAGCTTCCTAATCGTTCATCAGGACATACATTTGGAGGCAGTGGGAGTTCATCTGATTGTACAGAGGCTATAAAATAGCTCCTTCTCAAGACGGAAGATTCCACTGATGCTCATAACATTAGACAGCTAGTACCGGTAACTCTGACTTCATCTGCTGATAAACCTCCGATTTTGCACCTGCACTGAAACCAGAGCTTTTCCAATAGCTTCAGTGTTTCAGCAGACATCTCTGGAAGTCATTCTCTGCATCTGGATTTGTCGCTTTATGACCCTCTCAATTTAGGTCTGAAGGAGACTGGAAAAATGAATCATGTATATTGCGGCTGGATCGGTTCAAGGTCCCGTGCCTCTGAGAGGCTGGACTTATCACAGTGAGTTTACACATTTTTCGCCTTTTACGTTCAAAAGCAATAAAATCCACCCATGGCAAGGAACGCGGCTTTTGCTGCTACACTTGGACTTATGTGACCACTTGCTTGCAGAGTTCAGCTGCTGTTAGCAGACATTAGATGAATAAATAAAGTTTTTTTTTTTTCAGCCAAGCGGTTACTTGAGCTAAATGCTAAAAACAGCCTGCTAACATGCTGTGTTTACCATTTTAGTTCTATTTGCCAAATAGTGCTCCTGTAAATACAAATACTCACTATTTCAGTCGCACTTTGTTATTCCTTAATGAAATCAATACTTTTTAAGTGTACAGCAATGACCCTGTCATTTCTGGGCTACTGCCTAAACCATTATCCAAACTCAGGACTTACATGTAATACTCGACTCTGTTTACATCAGTCTTTCACCAGAATGCCAAACTGTGTAACGTCTTTTTAACTAACAGCTTGTGAGGCCTGAACAGTGAAAGAGGAAACACACAAACACACAGCTTTCAAATAGCAAGTCTTTGAAGAGGCTGCCAGATCTGCCATCCTGCTCTGCGTGGTCTCATTTCCTCCTTATACTGGTACCATCTGGATCTGTTTCAGAAACCTTCAGCGTCACAGCGAGCTGGTCTACGCTGATAAAGGCCCGATGTCTGGCAGCGGTGCATCTGAGGAAACCTGAGAGTGCATCTCAGGAGGACGTTGGCTGCCAGATTGGAACAAACTCTAAGGATATGTTCATGAAGGAAGGCCTTTTATTTTGTTTACATCAAAAGGAAGCATTATTCATCAGTAAGTATGGTCCCAAACTAAATAATGTGATTTGGGACAATGAAAATAAATGGAGGGTCACATTCACACAAACCATCAGTCCAGTTTTAATGAACTTTTCCAGTATGTTCGGCTTTAACTTACTAAACTACAAGCTATCATTCTACAGTAGAATGTAAGAGCCAATTAGAAGCAAAAAAAGTAATGCTCACCATTAGAAATAAAGAATAATACGCTTAGATTTGACTTAGTAACTGCCAGTTGTGAGGGGGAAAAACTGTCTGGTGAGAAGTTGCTAGCAGTAGCTGCAAAATCAATTGCTAAAGCCCCGATCACGGAGGCCTGCAGTCTGTGAGCCCTTGGCCATTGTTGATCACTAGGGAAACGTTTATATTCTGCAACTGGTTTGTGAGTGGTTGCTGGTAGTGCTGTGGTGGTGCTGCAGCGAAATCCTCCTTTTTAACCCGCTAGCAGGTTGCTGCGGTCATTTCCATAGAAAATGCCATTTCTGCCAACCGCCCTGGATACAGAGTCTGTCTGCATTCAAAGTAAAAAAGCTGCACCTTTCAAAATGTGTTGGCTGCTGTGGGACAGCAAAACTTTTATTTTGAAGGGAAATGTTCTCCATTTCCTAATATTTCAAGTTTTCAAGTTGGGGAATCCACATTTTTCCCTAGCAACCAGAGGTTTCCAGGGGGATCACTGACTGGTCTCTATGACTGAAGCCTTACTGAATTCAACCAACAAGTGGTTAAGATTCATCTGAACCGCAGCGCTCAATGATGGACCAAACAAGTCATTTCTAAAGGCACATAATCACTATAGTCACTGGAGTCTTATTTTTCTGGAGTGGCTTGAGTTAAACATTTGGTTTGGTGAGAGTGAACTCCATTTCTGAGCCCTGCTGTTTAGATTAGGGAAGTAGGAAAATCTGACCCTCAAGTCAATCAGCAGTATAGAGCTGTACATTGAACCCCCAGTGAAAGGCAGCCTGTTGGCTACAGTGCGCATGTATAATCTCACAGAAGTAAAAATAGACTGCAGTGCGTCTCATACGTCCATCCACCTGTAAGTGATGTCAACCCTGAAAAATTCCCCCCTTTCAAACACGTCGCTTTCAATTGATTGAGCTACTTTCAAACTCAGAGGATTACTGAATAAACACACCCCACAGCCCTTATAAGGAGCCACTGCTGTGGCTGATACATTTTTAGAGAAAACCAAATATGTCTAGATTAAATAACTCTATGACGTGTGGACGTTAGATCAAAAACTCCATCTTTAATGTTCAGTTATTGACCAAGACAGACTAAATGATCACTCCAGATTAGCCAAGCCTCTCCATCTCCTCCAGATGAAAACTATTTAGTGACTAGAGAAGGAAGGCATTCTTAAAGCAGAGCAGCAACAGGGAGCTGGAAAGAATTATCTTCCAGTACAGTATTACTCTCCAGTAAGAGGACAGTGTTTCTCCTTCTCTAAGGGTCTCACCCAACTAAATATGCATACATTTGCACTTAATCACTTCAAAGGTCCAAACAAGGACAGCATAAATCTAAAATGCTACTTGAAGGCTGCTATCTGTGCAGCACATGGGGCTCCATATCTAAAAGGAAAGAGGGCCGTGTGGAGATTGTGCTTCAGGAGAATTACTGCAACCTTTGCTTTGTCAGCCTTCCCTGTCTTGGTTTTGCATTAGTCCTAACTTTTCAGTCACAAGGCAGGAGCAGTTGTGTTATTTCTGAACATAAAACGGGTGTTAGCCCTCTCCCTAGGAACTACCACATCATCGAGCCAACTTATTACACGCAAAGACACGAACAGACAGGCATTAACCCGCTGTTTTGAATTTGTAACTCAATTCAAGCGTCCATGACAGATCATGCAAATTTGAGACCTTTGTTGAGCAATCGAGAATCTTTCCAGACCTGACGTTTCTTTATAAATGCCACCTTTGTTTGGCCATTTCAACAATTAGCTCACAAGCACATCTTGGATTTCACTATTTACTGCTTATTTCAATGGTTTCATTTGACTGGCCTGGACCTTAACATTCCTCCCTGACAAGACCAACCGAGAACAATGTTTACCTTCATCTATCTTCACCTAACACCCATCTCACAGAAAAAAAAATCTAAATGGCCTCGTCTCTCCTGCTGAGTGAGCGGCTCACATTTCACCCACTCACTCCTCCCAGGGTTAGCTGCTGAAACATTAACCAAATTGGATGCTTCTCCACTCACAAGTATGAAGTTAACAGGAAAACAAAAAGGTTCTCAAATAAAAATGACAGTTCAACTGTTAACAACAGTGTGGTGTCTTCCTATTTGCTTACATCAGACATAAACACAGCCCCTCTTGAGCGTGTTCTCTCTCAGCTCACTTCTACACGTGCTTTGTGAAAATCAGGCCACCTGTTACTGAAGCATCTAATGACCTGACTTTGATAGAACGCACTGATAATCCTGCAGATCTGACAGCCGTGAAGCAAAGTCTCGATAACGTCATGGATGTCAAAAACACGCATACACCAATTGTCAATCATTTGAGAATATGCACAAGTGCAAGTCTACGCTTTCTGCTGATCCAGTGTTTGTTTTTGAAGGCAGGTGGTGAGAATAAATGAGCGACTACATGAGCTGGAAAGCAGCCCCCAGAACGCAACCAAGCGCGCTCTGATTGCCACCCACTCTGTCCACAGCTGTGGACCGCAAGAGCGTTTTCAAGAGTAAATTGAGTCAGATGAGCTGTGTCTCTGCTCTCCCATCTGAAGCGGACATGAAATTTGCTTTAAGTTATTTGATTATGAAATGACAAGTTATTATGTGACTCAGTAACAATGAATGAATTGACCAGTGTACTCTGAGCAAAGTGCTTAGACTTTCAAGTAGGTTTAATAGTCAACTGATGCACTCCAGGCAAGAAACCAATGTTCTTCACTTATTTCTTTGCTTAACTGCTGCCTGTTGTTTAATTTGCTTCTAAACTAAACCCTTGAAAACACAACCACAGAAGTAAAACACAAAACTCTTGTTCTAATAGAATTTCTAACCCTTTTTTTCTGTAAATGTCTGAGGCCACAAGTAATGCATTCTTGTGGGCAAACGTGATTGAGAATGTGAACCTGGGCTGCCTTTTATCTGCCACATCGCGCTGCACTTCCAAACTGTGTCTGTGCTGCACTTCTTACCATTTATGTTCATGGCTGGCAACACGACAGACATCTTGGGTGGACTTCCTTTATTGTGGCTGGTGGCAGGAAGTAGGAGATGATCCTGAGAACAAAGAAGAGAAGGTTGGAAATTGGAGAACGCAACAAACTCAAAGCAAACAAAACATCCGACTTGTATGTGTTTAATGATAAAGAGGCCTTTCACAATGAGTTTAGAGCCTTTTCTTAAAGAATACACACGATCAGCTTCAGCAGCTTAACGAGGCTTCTGTCATCACGGGCAAGATAATAGGTGGAAGAAGCTGGGAGACGTTACAAGTTGCTTGTATTATTTATCAGAGCATGAAGCCGTTTGTTCCACAAAATGACTCCAAGCTGAAACTTTTAAAGCTATTAGAACCACTGCTGTGTAAAACTAATCTATATCCAGTGCACATTTTAACAGATGAGTAAAACTAGCAAAGCAAATTAATTAATTAATATTAATAATAATGATAACAAAAACAAAGAAAATGAGGAGATTAAGACAAAACAGAGTCTAAGAATGAAACAGGATGACAAAAGATGGTTCTTATTCTTTTCCCAGTTTGTGGGGCAAAAACATATTTGTGAACCCATAGAGGCTGAGAAAACCTAAACAGCTGCATCGACGCCTGCTGAAGACAATATCATGTGACCGGTGTAACGTTAACAACAGTGAACCTGAGCAGGTAACTGTGAGGTTCTGGTGTGAGTGACATGAAGAATTAAGGTTGCTAAGGTGACGGTAGACAGGAATATGGGTCCAGCAGATGGATTACAGAAAATAAACAGGATAGGGCAATGACAGTTTCTATTTCATAACAGTGAATACGAGAATGTGCTTCGTAGTTTCTGTAACGTTTCATCAAAATGGTGCAAAAATTCATAAAGAATTTTGTTTCGGTTAAGTGTATGTTGTGATCTGTGCTCATGGGAACTAAATATAAGCTGAAAAGGTGAAATTATGTGTTAAAATGACGGCGTGTCTGTGATTGGAGAGTGGAAGGAAAAACAGAAAACACCAGCCACATTACTGCTCCTCATCAGGGGCTTGACAAGTCCACATGACAGCTGATGCTGCCATAGCGATGGCTGAAAGCTGGCAGTGTTTCCATCACGTCGCCCCAATGCACACTTACATAAAGCCACAGGCGCCACAACAGCATCAGAAGTGACACAGGGCCACACAATGACGGCAGAGTAAGACACACCTGGACGATTCTTTCTTTAGCTCGCTGAGAGTTGTGTTTTCCATTGTCTTACCTCATTTACTACCTAAATTAAGACACAGGTGGTAACGCATCTGCACGGCCGTAAGCTGCCTTGATCGAAACGTGACCTTTTTGCAACATACTGCACAGAGTGACTTCAACTGCTGGAAGGTGCAAGAACAGACCATAATGAAAAAATACTTTTGTCTCAAGGGACAAAACTCAAAAATTTTGTGACTGGCTTTAAAATATAAACAATTTAATCCAGAACTTTGGCAGTCTTGTAATAACATCATACCAACTGGAGCAAAAAAAAAGAAAAAGCATTCCTGCTTTGTCAGACACACACACCCCGAAACCCAGGAAACCAAATACAGGCAAATAAACGGAGAGAGAAAAGCTAACGAGGTCTGTGAGAATTAAAAGAAGGTCACAGTGAATACCTGGCCTGTAACTAAAGACTTTACATGAAGTGTCTATTTATCATTTCGTCCTTATGTTTTTGTCATATTCATTAAAAAAAGTATTTTTGAATGCTATCTCCAGTTGAATAAAATCAAGATAAGATCAGATAACACACAGAAAGAAGAGGAACGGGCTAAAATGTGGAAAATGCAAGTGTAAGAGAAACACCTGAATAAAGTGCAATTCACCTTTAAAGAGTTCAAAATCTAAGAAACAAATTCCTAAATCTAACAAATCCACTGAAGCGCTTCATTATTGTTATTTTCTGTCTTTTTAATGCCTTTTTTTTGTAAGGAATGACTGGTTAATCAAACTAAAAAGCTGCCCTAAATTTACGTTTGAACTATTCAATTGTTTGTAAAATATCCACAAAGTTTCCTTTTGCCAAAAAACTTTTGTGAATGAAAGTTAAAAAGAGAGAGAGAGGGAGAGAGATTATTACCTGTAATGTTAATGGTTTCTGACACGAAGTTGGAGAAAGCAGACCACCCTCCTCCCCCTGCATCACAAAGCTGCTACAAACTAAAGGCTGGCTACTTGACCTGCAAAGACCTTCACCTCGGGTACACCATTGTTCCCTTTGTCCTTGTCGTCACTATGCCAACCTAAAGCCGAACCTTTGTGTCTCGATCTTTGGATACATATGTCAAAATTCTCACCGCCCTGACTAACCCTGAGCTTACCTTCACCGAGATTATCCAGCAGTCTAGAGCAGGAACATTCTTAGCCTTTCCAGTTAGACTCAGTCCAGCTTAATTATCACCAACCACAGAAAAAAGAAAAAAATGAAAAGAGAGAACAAAAAAGTGTTTTCCAGCTTCAAAAGAGTTTTTGATAGCAAATTTAATAATATCTCAGCGCTATCACTTTGGAAGCCGCTGTGCGTTTTTGTTGTTCAGTGAGATGGCAAAGAATAAAACTCCTGTAAAACTCAAAGCAAAAAGTTTACCGTGAACCAAACTAATTTCCCTTTTTCCTGGTTAGAACGAAGGGATGAAAGGCAGATATGAATATCATCAAGATAAGACTACAAGCCACATTTAACCATACATTTATATAGTGCTTTGTTCTATAAACTTGCAGGCCAATTTAAAACAAATAAAACCAAACAAGCACGCTTTCCAGAAAACTGGAATGGCCGATGGAAGCCCGTACCGGCACCGGCAAACTCCACACAGAATGGTTTGAGCAGAGCTTCTTGCTGTGAGGTAACAGTAATAACCAGTACCCCCCTGGCACTTAGTCTCAAATGCGCAACAATTAATAAAGATCAAGATAACTGACAGTAATATTTGAGTATAAACAAATATTGCAAATTCAAAACTGGCCTTTGGTTCAAAAGAAACCTCTCTGCTGAAGAAGAGAGACATTGCACTAAATTTGAATCCCTTGCTTAATTTTGGTTTAATCACAAATCTGACCAGATTCAAACAGAATGAAATCGGTTTAGTGTTGATGTGTAAAAACTTCCAGCTGCATTTTGCTTCATGTGCCTAATTCCCCCATTCACCTCAGCTAGAAACAAGTCCAAACTTACCCTACGGAAAGACACGACATAGAAGGTGTCGCCGCGGCGGTTCAGCTCATCAAAGAAGTCGGTGTACGTGTGACGAGGGGCGTAGTACACCTGCAGCTCACTGCCAGGACTCCTGTGGAAGAAACGCAGATAATTATGAAAACACTCGTCAGAGGAATATGGTAGCAATGAAACCTACAAACATTCAAGCATGCATACTTGTAATTAACTGCAGATAGTAAATGTAGGATAATCTGTAATATATCCATATTTCAACTATATGATTTATATCACAGCGTCCTATTTGATTTCTGCTTGTTCAAACACCAACTCAAACAGCAACTACTAAAACATCCCAGTGGTCTGTGCCTCAGTATAACAGACTTGCCCAGTAATTTGCTGCTGGAGCACAAAGTAAAGCCTAAAAACTGCTACTTCGCTATCTCACTGCAGCATTGAGTACTTCCTCCTATTTTTGGTGTTATGTTTTTTTCATCTGGCCTTAAAGAGGTTAACTTCTGAAAGTGATTTTCTTTCATTTTCCTATGAACTCAGATATTTTGTAGCCAGATTTAAAAGCGCCAAAAAGCCATTGACACCATCTGTGTGATCTAAACTGTGCAGCAGAAAAGTTTCTCGTTCATCGCCAAACTTCTAAAGCGGTGTGCAAGGGTCATCCTTTAAAAATCACTGCATCATAAATCGAATATTATAAAACTGTAAAATATAAAAAAAGGGGACAAATGCCAAAAACGCTCCAGTTTCTATTTAAAGCAACGCTTTGGTCAAATTCTACTAAAACACCAAAACATGGCAGGTTATTATGTCTACAGGTGCATCAACTAATCAACCTTCATTAAAACAAAACACAAACACCTGAAATTTTCTGTAGCCGGCCTTTACTTACTTTTCCGCAGTAGTTTCTGTGTATTGAACTGTCACAATCTGGCTGCCTTCATCCTCCTTATTTCCTGTTTTCTGTCAGGGAAAAACCAGACAATTAGCTATAATCTGTGCAACCACATCAATGCCCATGAAAGAGAACAGTAAAAATAAACAGTATTGCCTACATAAAAGCAGACTATCCTTTCAAAACTCCTAGAGATCCACACACACACACACACACATGTGTCAAGGTTTTCTCCTGATAAATTACATCTCGTTCAGAAATTTTACAGCTGTCATGAAGAAATAAAGACTCAGGTGGTGATCCACAGGCACATGTTACATCAGAGTGAGCAGATTTACTGTTCAACTCCAAAGGCCGAAAGGGTAAAACAGCTGAATACAGACAGGCAATAAACACCTCCACCTTTTCTGTTAATACAGATAAGAACAATGTGTGTATATATGAAGTGGGCAGATGGTTGGCTTTAGTAGACTGGACCTGCTGTGACAGATTTTGAAAAAAAAAGAAAAAATATGGAAAAAAGGAGCAGGGGGCACTAATCCCATAGCTCCCCTCTAAGTGTTATGTTTACTTTCTCAGGGCTGCCGGATTAAATTCAGCCCAATAAAGAGAAACGAGAGGCAGAAAAAGGGGTAGGTGTGACTGGAGGTGAAACAGTGGTGAAAGACAGGCTCTGGGTTGCCAAGAGACTTTTAAAGTGGAATGGCTTGAAATCCAAATGAGGTTTAGTTTGCAATATGTATTGCCAGCAGCAAATATCACGTAAATTTGTGCACGGACCATTACGTGTGTTTTACTGTTTTGCAAAACACACTGCTGTGACTTACCAGAATCGTCCTGGTGGGTTTGTGGTTGCTGTTATTCTCTCGTCTCGATTTGGTCTGCTGAACTTCGTGACGGTGGACCCAACCCCTCAACTCATGGGCCAGCCTGCCAAATTAACACAGTGCGTCTTTGCATTTTAGCATGAGGGGAAACATATGGACAGTAAGCTGTATATGAAATAAAGTTACTTACTCAATGCACTTGGTCCTGTTGACAGAAGGCTGGCAGGGCGGAGACGGTCTGACAAAGATGGGATCCTTTACCACCATCAGGGCTTTATCTTCAGATCTAAAACAGAATAAAAAGCACAGAGATGTGAAATAACCAAAGAGCCAAATCTTTGCACAGCCACTAAGATACTCAAAAATCTACGTCAACCTGCTAAAAATATTGTGAATAAAGAGCAAGAACTAATACGGCTGCATGCAGTTCACTGCAGGCAAAGTACCCATGGTGGAATAAGTAACAGGGAACAAAGTGGCACCAAATTGGAATTCATCTTGGCTTTAATGTGGTGATAATTACACTAGGAACTAATAAAAAAATTTTTTTGGTTCTTTTTGATCAACATGTGCAGAGGTGGCAGTGATCCAATCGCTGAATGCATGCATGAAGACATATACTTGCATCAAAGGGGCGAGTGCAGCGACGCATGCTGCTGTAAATCCTGCGCACAATTATCATAAACATGCTACAGAGTTGAGCACTGCCACCCAAATGGTCACATATAGTCTGACTCTGAGCACAGACAGATGAAAACAATCAAACGTTACCACATTTAAGTTCAAATGATTAGCACCACGCAGCACCTCCTGACTTTACTCTGCAGATTTTACTCCCTGACTCTGGTTGGAGAGTTACAGAGAGTGAATGTAACTCTCGAGGTGCCGATGTAGACTACCCAAAGAAAGTGCCCACCTGTGCGGGGCTTTGTTAAGAAAAATGTAAGTCAGCGACGTAATCCCTCCCCTGGGCCTCACCAACGTGAGCCAATTTGTTGACTATGCCTCATTTTCCCGTCTCTTAATGTCCTGGAAATGGTTCCATGAGACAACATGTCAGACCAAAGAGGCCTGATAGTAAGTTTAAAAGAGGGGCCCATTTTAACCTTCAAGCACATGAGCAGCTTCCTGTTCAGTGGGACCCTAAGATTAGATCATTCTTCTCACTGCTGGGTTTGGTGCTGTCACCCCTTTTTCAAAGGCTAATGTGTTCCTTCCTGCCTGCGCTGTGTTTAATGCTGCTGAGAAACTTGATACTACACAAGAACAGTCTGCATTAACATGTGACAAAGCCTAGGCAGAGATCTAACACACAACGCAGGATGCCTTGGAGACGTTAGATGTTTGACCACCTTGCAAAACATAATTTTCATGACATGGGGAGTCAGGTATGGTACCAAACAGGAATGTTATTCATGCAATTTACAAATGTAACTGCAGGATCTGGAGTGCATTTAGAAAAAACAAAGAATATATACATAAGCACATAGAAAAATAAACTATTAACAATATACAGCTTTCTGTCAAACAAGAACTGACCCCAATTTCTCACCTTGCAGTTCAAAGCGCAACTACTAGACTACAGCAAGGACGCTGGAGGCATTCAAACGGCTGTTTGGACAAGGTAGGTGATCAGCTGCCACTTGTGTTTACATGGGCCTTAATGAGCTTCACCGGTTCAGACTGAGCACAGGTGCATCCTGGTCTAGTTACATACTGGATAAACATGCTGTTGTGAAGGCAGTTAGGGGGTTTAGCTCATTACCTGTCGCCCATCTCAGACGGCCTGCTGCCAAGAGTGTCAGGACCCATCAGGCGTTCAATTTCTGCCTCTGGTGAGAAACCCAACAGGTGTCTGCCACTGTGCTGCGTGGAAGCAACTTCGAGCGAAGAGCCCGGGCCACCCTGAAACAGACTGATGACAAAGAAAAAAGTCAGTTAAGAAAAACAAAAAACCCGCAGGTGAGGTAAAATCAGGACACTTGAGTTAGAAAAGAAATGTAAAAAAAAGAACTTGGTGCTGGACTGAAATGCACGTGACCCACATCCTGTGCACAGGAGGGATTTTTGTTTTTAGCCATGAGCAGAATCTGAACTCTGATCTCGACTGCACTACCCAAAGGGCGCATGCACACAAGCAAAAATACACACAGTTACTTTGAGTGGTATTACTACGCTGTGTGGCATTTTCATTTCAAAGGGATCTAACCTCAAAGCGGGCATTTTTTACATTCCAGAGGAGAGCCCAAACACAAAAAGCCACAGATGTGAGCACAGGTAGAGGCTCACACACACTTCAGATACTGTGAATGCAACCGCAAAAGCAAACTCATTCGCATGTTTCCATGTTTAACCTCTAGATAAAAAGGAAAGAAAAAAGTGGATTTTAGTAAAGAGAAGTTTCAGATCCAGAAAAGATATGCTTGGATCCTCGTGGAGAATGAAATTCCCAGTAGGAAATAAACATTTTTATAAAATGAGAACAGAAAATTTTTCAATATACTTGGAGGTGAACTGCGCTCTTGAGTTACACAACCCCTCCATCTGCTAGCTGAGAGGAATCAAGTCCCCCCCCTTTGGTGTAGTTTTATATAACTCATTACAATTTGTCCCAATTGTTAATATTACAAGCAGAGATAAGAAAAATGACCATGTGCAAATGCTTTTTGCATTTCTTTCTTATGTTTGAAGCCAGAATGATTTTATTTTACTTTCACAAGTGGTAACAGTTTACTTTTGCCCCAGCCCATCACAGTGTTTTGAGAGTTATTCATCCATTAGTCAAGAAGTCCTATAAACTCTGGCAGCAACATCAGAGGACTGAACTGTACACACAAGAACAATACGGCACATATGAACTATTAATCGCCACTTTCTTTTCCAAGAGATTGGCTTTGGTCAGGATAAAGGTGGGCTTTTATAGCATGTGCATTAATGGACTACATACTACTCAGTACTATGCTCTGGTGCTTGGCTCCAGAGCATAGTAGTAAAGTCTTACGGGGAAACCCCCAAAAGTATTACCATGCAAAGTCAATGACTTTTAATATACACAAATATTAGCTCAACCGATGATCACCTTTTACTTTTTGTTCAATATACTTGATAAAAGAGATTTTTCTTCGTTTTGAGGGAGTGGGGCGGTTAAAAAGTTGAAGACATCGTCTGAAAAGGAAAACGTTTTTTGCATAATATCTTACATGTAGGGCGTGCTTCCCACTGTGAGTCACGGGGCTTCCCATTTCTATTCAGTCAATAATCATGGCAGAAATATTCATGCAGCCTGACAATATCAGCGTCATCAGCACTCATTTGGTTTGAATTGAATTTCAGCCATCGATCACTGTATCAAATGACTTTTTATGGCAAGTGAAAGCATTCATCTGTTCAGTGTCCCACGCTCACCTCATTGGTGCAACATTAAGAACGAGGAACACCACGACCACCATGAGGCACACCGCTCTCCTTTTGGGTGCTGTTGCTTTCAGCACTGTGTTCTGCAGAGAAAGCGAGGAAACCCATTGTAGTAAAAACGACTTCCAACACGTGCACATGTGCCTGTACTGTGAGGGAAGCGCTGGTCGTATCTCACCTTGCTCAGAAGGCCCTCCAGCTGTTTCTTTAGGTTGCCGTTCTCATTCTTGAGCACCTCGTTCTCAGACAGCGCCACCTTCAGGCGAGCTTCCAGCGAAAGCAAATACTCTTTCTTCTTTTTCCGAGACAGGGATGCTGACTCGCGGTTTTTTATCATGCGCTGCTGTCTCTGGGACAACTTGGACTACAGTGGGAATGTGAGAAAAAAACAGAAACAAGGACATCATTTATTATTGAAGTTACGCCAATATTTTATCCTTCCTCGACTCCAAACAGGAAAGAGAAGCAGTTACTTCCTAAGCCACCCGTTGGACTGCAGACCACAGGTTCTTCTGACTTAAATAAAAAGTCTTTTGAATCACATGAGCAGTTGTTTTTAGTAAAATGATCCAAAAGTGTCTTGGGAATGAGGAGAAAACTAGAAACATCTCGTGCTTCCAAAAAGTTAGGTTACGGCTGTCTCATCCAATATGCATTACAGATATCATAAATACAGCATCAGAGGAGATTCACTCAATCACTACATCTCTACTGAGTCACCACCAGTACAGAACTTACTTTCTGTTCCAGAGTGATCATGCTGAATACCGCTGGCAAAACATTATTATTTCCCAGAGTAGTTGATCTTTAATCTTTCGAGTGTATTTTTTTTTGATAATTATGGGAAATAAGCGTGTGAACGTGTGCTTTGTGATTTCACAGTGACGTCGACCATCAAGTCCAAACAAGAACCGAGGATGGGATTAACAAAAAAAGAAACAAAAAAAACCACACAAAATAAAAACAAAACAAAAAAAACTGCCCATAAACATAATTACTCTGACCACAGCGTCTCTGGGAAACTAAACATCATTTTACAGTCAATTCTAAAGACGTATGTTATATTCATTTGTATTTACTGCCATTTCATTTCACATACATGTGCTCCGACATCTGCTCTGTCCATTTCTTGAACCAACACTCATTCATTAACACTTGGAACACATGAGGTATATTGAAAAATACTGAGGAAGGAGAGGTGGGAGAAGGCAGAGGTTTGAATTGCAGAGATTGGCATGAGAAAAAAGAAATCACAGGAAACGCAGAAAATAAATGGAAGCAGGAAAGATAAACCCAACATAAAAGCCGGTGCCGACTGTGTTATTCTCACCCAGAGACTCCCTCTGTTGCTGGTGCTCTAGTTTACCTCAGTGATAGAATAATAAACAGACACATTAAGGATGTATTGTAAGGTTAATGACAATTCTTCAGCAAATCCTGGCATTAACATCGCTCCAAAGAGCCCTTAAGTGTATGCTTTAAGTAAAATATTTACACCAGGATCGTCTAGGGGCATAAAAGGTCACCTGCAATGCTTCTATTCTATATGTGTGTTTAGAAAAGGTGTCACTCATTGATAAATGGGTTCACATCAGGCACATAAACACAGAAACAGTTTATATGTTAGTGGTCTAAATGTGGAAACATAAGAACGGCCACAGCCAGCATCTATTGTTTTAACTCTCAAGGTAAACTATAAATAAATAAATACAATTCTGGCATTTTTTTCAGTTCAGATTTGTTTATCTGAGGCGTTTGTGTGAATCAAGACTTTAAAAATATCAACATAAACAAATTAATAAATAAATAAAGACACGCTCAAGTTGTTAGATTCTTTCCACTTGACGTCAGTAAGATGAGAACTGAAATCAAAGTCTCGCATGCTAACCCAAATAGTGCATATGTTAACATGACCTCTCTCAAATTAGCAGAACCAGTGGCACAGATTACCCAAACACCTTCATTGTCCACCCACTCCCCAGCCATCTCGCCGCCCCTCTTCTCCAAACACAAACGTCCTCCTAAGGGTAAGTCTCTAAGATCCAGGGTCTAATAGCCCCGCTGGTGATTAAGTTATTTGGATCCCTGTATTTGTGTTCTGTCTCCTGAGAAACTCTTCTGTCTCCCAGCCGAGGTCTGGGAGCCGTGCCACTAGCCCGAGCCTGGGAACACTGCAAGTAAGCAGTTACCAGGGAGTGAAGAGCACGGGGAACTTCACGTCGCGTCCACAATGAGGCTGGGGAGGAAGATGTGGGGCAAGGGGCAAAAAAAAGGGGGCTGAGTGGCATTTCTCAAGAAGCTTGGCGGGTTGAGAGGCTAACAGTGATACTTGTTCACACTCAAACTATTTGAATGCCAGTGGGAAATGCAAACAAGGGGGGAAAATGCCCATTAGCAAAGCACAGCTCATACAGCAACAGCTGCAGACAGCTGTTGGTTTACTGATCAGCGCCGTGTGAATGCATCTAATTGCATGATCATCCCAACTCCTGGTCAACAGCACTTCAACAGATGAATATGGGTGAAGAGAGAAAAGCATACAGGAGTCTGATCGCCACAATGCAAGTGAGGAACCCCTCATTCAGTTCAACAGTTCAAGGATTATTCCAAAAGGAAGTTTGTGATTAACCATTAATCTATCCAGATGATAGTGGCTTCCTCTAACGGGTCAGGGTGTAAATGTTTCATGATTTTACTGTGAGTCATAAACCCTCATAACTGTGAAATGGTTTCCATAGGTGACATTTCAGTCGAGCGTGACGCAGACAGTCGCCGAGATCACAAGTCCCCCAACAGTCGAAAGGATGCGCACAGTACCAACAAAGAAAACATCTTTGCTAATGCAGGAGGAAGCCGGGAGAGAGAGGTGATGAGTTACAGATCTGTCGTAGCCAATGTGGTTGCAATATGTTGAGCAAAGAGCAAGCAGAATGATGAACCTACTTCAGCCATAAAGTTTGCTAATAGGATGCGAGTGGATCATTATTATGTTGTGTATTTTCTAATGTGATTTTTGTTTATTTCGTTTTGACTTCTTTAAGTCTATTAATTCAGTTTAGTTTGAGTTCGTTTCCAGAGTGCGTTTGGTTGTTTCAGTTGATTTTTTGTTGTTTAAAAATGTTTAGCTTTAATTTAGTTAGTAATGATTATTGTATGGAGGGCATGAGCCAGAGGCAAGATTTAGGAAAATTAGTACAGGCAGTAGAACCTTTGGAACTCAGTTGACTCTCAATGAACACATCAATTTTAGTTTAGTTACTATAATAACCCTGGATCAGAGTTCTGGCAGTTTAAGGACAAAATTTTGGAATTATATATAAACAGTGAGCGATTAACCGTGCTGTGCTTCTGAAAAAAATATAACAGCTACTACTATTTTTCCCCATCAGCAGTATGCAGTGTGAAGTGCACAGTGCTTGGACGGTGAGACTACAAAAAGGGGTCTTAAGTTAAGTGTTCATGTGTTATTCACTCACTGCCTACTTTCTTCAACTGCTAATGGCAAAGAAAGGTGATTTAAGTGACTTCTGAGTATTTCACAAACTGCTGACCTACTGGGATTTTCCCACACAACCATTTCTAGAGTTTTTAGAGAATGGTCCAAAAAACAGTGAGTGCCAGTTCTCTGGGTGGAAATGCCCTGTTAATGTCAGAGGCCAGAGGCACACTGTGGGCCTGTTAGTACCAAGTGTGAATGCCTAAGCCTACCACACTATTGTTACTGAACATGTTTTTACCACAGTGTATGCATCTTACGTAAAGTATTGGAACAAGAGATTTGCAACATTGAAGTGCAGCCAGCAAATCTGCAGCAACTGTGTGATGTTGCTGCAAAACCTCAGAGGAATAGGTCCAAGCACCTTGTTGAATCCATGTCATGAAGAATTAAGGCCATTCTGAAGGAAAAAGGGGTCCAAGTACTAGAAAGGTATACCTAAAAAAAGTGGCCAGCGAGTGGATTCAATGTTTTTAATCAAGCTCAGTCTCAGCTGTCCAGCTTTAGAAATATTTCTGATGAAAAGAAGTTAAACATGCCTAAATATCTGAGTTAGCTGTACGCAGGGACCACCAGGCCTTCCTGGGGCCCACCCCTGTAAATCCTTCCATCCTACTAATGGGAACCTTTGTTGAGGCCTGCAATTTCAGACGGGATTGGTTTCCCTTGCATGCATGCACATGCACACAAACACACACTCACATACATCTAAATCCCTTGCCATTTGGGAGCCCATTACACTACACTGACCCAATCCCTGATGGCTATTTACAGCTGTCGCACTGCACAACACCTGTCTGAAGCATGTAATCCTTTGCAGCCGTTTAACATCCAGGCTTACGCAGGCCAAAATACAGCACTGTGGAGACCAGAATCAGCGACACACACACAGACTTACTGTACAACATGCAGCAACACCTGGCACAAGCATGCCATCTTTAACAGGCATTTTACACATCCACAAGCCTATCAAGTCCACCACTCTGCTGCAGCCAAACCACGATGAGTGAACGCAGCTGCAGTGCTCTCTCACGAAGAGTCGAGCCTCTTACATTCTCCTTGTTGTGCCACAGAAACAACCAACTCCATTGAAATTGCTCTAAATATAAAAACATTCCATCCTTAACAAAAATGTGTAAAAACTGCCCCAGTTGTCCTTTAAAAGGCTCTTCAGATGAGCTTTTTAAATTTCCACTACCTTTTTCTCTTGGTAAATAAGGTGAACTTCAAAACTTTGGATCTCTTTGTCCTGCTCACAATTAGAATAGAATAGAATAGAATAGAATAGAATAGAATAGAATAGAATAGAATTCAACTTTATTGTCATTGCACATGCACAGGTACAGGGCAACGAAATGCAGTTTGCATCCATCCAGAAGTGCTTTAGTGATATAGATATATTACAATATATATTAGCAATAATATAGATATGTGAGTATATTACAGAAATGGGTCTATTATGGTATGTTATAATGTACACGGTATGAAGTATGTTGTGAATATTCTATAACTATAAGTATGTACAGGCTGTAGTGAGTACAAGCTATGTACAGGATATGAACAGGATATAAATATGAAAAACTATACAGAATATGAAATGAAATAAATAACTTTACAGAATCTGGGATATACAGCTATACAGAAATGGGAACTATGCAAGTTGTAAACAGTTGTAGGATTAAAGATTATCGAATGTACAGAATGATTATTTACACAGAGCTATACAGTAGTGCAGTTAAGATAAGTGAGGGTGTAGATAGTTTCTACAGAGGCTATATAAAGTGCTAGTGGTTGTGAGTGGTGGTTCAGTCCATGTTATTATTGTGTTTGAGGGTACAGTTGTCCATTGTGGGTGTGTGTATGTTCAGTCCATGAGTTAACGTGGGTCAGATATCAGGAGGCAGAGTTCAGGAGTCTGACAGCTGTGGGGAAGAAGCTGTTCCGGTACCTGGTGGTCTTAGTCCGGAGGCTCCTGTGGCGCCTCCCAGAGGGCAGGAGGGTGAAGAGTCCATGTGATGGGTGACTGGGGTCTTTGATGATTTTCCCAGCCCTTTTCAGACACCGCTTCCTGTAGATGTCTTTTATGGCAGGAAGTGGTGCTCCGGCGATGCGCTGGGCAGTTTTCACGACCCTCTGCAACGCCTTCCGGTCCGAGGCAGAGCAGTTCCCGTACCAGACTGTTATACAGTTGGTCAGGATGCTCTCGATGGTGCAACGATAGAAGTTCACCAGGATGTCTGAGGACAGGTGGTTCTTCCTCAGAGTCCTCAAGAAGAAGAGGCGCTGGTGAGCCTTCTTGACCAGCTTGGAGCAGTTGGTCGTCCAGGTGAGATCCTCGGAGATGTGGACTCCCAGGAACTTGAAGCTGCTCACACGCTCCACAGCCGTCCCCTTAATGTGGATGGGTGGATGTGGGTCAGCATTCCTCCTGTAGTCCACGATGAGCTCCTTGGTCTTCTCGGTGTTAAGCAGCAGGTTGTTTCTGTCGCACCACTCAGCCAGACGATCCACCTCCTCCCTGTAGGCGGCCTCATCGTTGTCACTGATGAGGCCAATCACCGTGGTGTCATCTGCAAACTTAATGATGGTGTTGGAACCATCAGCAGGTCTGCAGTCGTGGGTGAAGAGGGAGTAGAGGAAAGGGCTCATCACACAGCCTTGTGGTACACCGGTGTTCATTGTGATGGTAGATGAGCAGCGGTTATCCAGCCGGACATGTTGGGGGCGGTTGGTCAGGAAGTCCAGTAACCATTTGCAGATGAGGGAACTGATACCCAGGTCTGTCAGTTTCCTGATGAGTTGTGAGGGGTGGATTGTATTGAATGCTGAACTGAAGTCTATAAACAGCATTCTGGCGTAGGTGTTGTTGTTGTCCAGGTGTGAGAGGACAGAGTGCATTGCGATGGAGACTGCATCCTCTGTGCTCCTGTTCCGGCGGTATGCGAATTGGTGGGGGTCCAGGGTGGGGGGGAGACAGGATTTGAAGTGTGCTAGGACCAGTCGCTCTAAGCACTTAGTGATGATGGGGGTGAGTGCTACTGGGCGGTAGTCATTGAGGCAAGATGGGTTGGAGTTTTTGGGTATCGGGACGATGGAGGTGGATTTGAAGCAGGCCGGTACCACAGCGTGGGCCAAGGACAGATTGAATATGTCTGTGAGCACTCCTGCAAGCTCCCCAGAACACGCTCTGAGAACACGCCCGGGGATGCCATCAGGGCCTGCAGCCTTGTGGACATTGATCCTGCTCAGCACCGCTCCTACATCGGTGGGGGAGAGAGTCATAGGTTGGTGGTCTGGCGTCATGTCTGCTTTGGTTGTGGTTGTGGGGTTCCCTCGCTCAAAACGAGCATAATTAAATGTTTACAGACCCTTTCTTTTAATCACCTATTATAAACTTTATTGACTTGGTTGGGTTTACAAATGGCTGAGAGGAGTATTTGTTTTGGCCTCTGAGGTTTGGAATTCTTCGACATTTCTCTCGATGTCTGGCACAAAAAGTGCTTCTCTCGACTGAATTATGCCCGCGATAATTGGACAAGTTCCTCTACGCCCTTTTAGGGGTGGGCGGCTTTTACAGCTAGAGGTCAACCATTACATTTTATTTTTAAAAAAAACACAACAAACCCAGACGCTTTTCAGAATCTTTTTTTTTTTTAATTACCCGATTAACCAAGTTAATATTAATTAAGATGAAGTGAACTGTTTTTCCATGTTCACATATATCACTGCCCCATGAGATAATAACAGCAGAAATCTGGATACATTTTCCCACTGTCACCACAGAAATCACTACACATGGTTTTAGAGACATTCCACAAATGTGACACATGGTTTTCCATAATTAACAAAGGTTCAAAATATGTTAACTTTTCAATTTTGCAACTTTGCTGTTCAGCCTAATGCTAAGGAGACATGCTGGGAATGTGGAAGTCCTGCTAACAAAACAAACAAGTCTGAAAGAGGAGACAGAGCGAGAACATGTTTCTCAACCCAATAAAGGTCAGATGAGAACAAGACATGAGTAACTGCTGTGCTGGAGACCGAAGCCCGAAACAACAGCGAATTTGCTAAAAGTCCCAGCGAGTCGCTAGCCTCAGGTCTTTAAAAGATCACGACAAACATGCCCACACAAAATAAGACAAGCACTTGTAAAAGTTGGTGACCCTTTATGAAGAGACCAAGAAAATGTGCCATAAACAATAAAAAATACTACAAGTTTACTTTATGTCTTTTAAATTGCTGGGGCAGTCTCTGCTGCAGTTAACGGGGCCTCGGTTGCATGTATACGCTGTCGTAAAAATCAACCAGGGAGAAACGAATGCGTGTGGGGAAAGCGCAGCTGTCCTGGCATCACCCCTGAACCCATCACACGAAAGAATACACCCTCTGCCATTAATACTGAAAGCAATGTCCCGTCCTTTTCAAACTAATCTGTTCTACTGTAGCAAATTTAAAAAAAAAACCACTCATCATCTATTTGTATTTTTACATGTTTGTGTCGTCTCAGTGCTCTGCAGCATTCCTTAAGATTTATCTCTGATTACAAAGTGAAAATCATTCCTTTCAGATCATAACGTGGTCTCAAGCCACGGTTCTCAAAGTGTGGTCTGTGGTCACAAATGGTGGCCGTTGTTAACATTTTATTCGGCCCCTGCGCACAACAAAGAAAGAATGTGATTCTCTACATTTCATACTATGTATAATGGTGCAAAATGAGACAAAAGGAACAGTTTTCTTCTGTTTTAACTTCTTAGGGGTGGCTGTGGTTTAGGAGATAGAGTAGGTGGTCTCCTAATGGGAAGGTTGGTGGTTCGTTGCCCAAGCGTACTGATCTGCATGCCAAGAAATCCTGGGGCAAGATACTGAACCCTGAGTTGCTCCCGATGCATTCACCAGAGTGTAGGTGTATGCGATCGTTAGAGAGAAAGCACTAGTCTAGAGGCAAGGCACAGAAAAAGGTGCTTGTGCGAATGCATGTTCTATAAAGCACTTCAAATGCTCATGTAGAGTAGAAAAGAGCTGCATAAGAAAAAGTTCATGTAACTTTCAGTTCTGCTCTAGCCACCATAAGTCTTAAGAAACAGAGTTGGTTTCAAGAAATGCCACTTCATCAGTGGTTTAAAAAACCCGCAAAACAAAACAAAACCCTCCAAAACTACAAAACTCGCACAAAAATGACAACCACCAAGACAAACCACCCTCTGAGCAGTGACATTGCAAAGTAAGTGTTTCACGTGTGGATTTCTATAGCCCTCCATCATAAACTGGCTCCCTACACTGGCACTTTGAGTGCCCCTGGTATAAAGTAAATGAACGTGCCTGGTACTCACTCTCTATGCAAAAAAAAAGCAGCAATTTGTGTCTTCGGTGACTGGCATGGTCCATGCAGAGTAATAACTTTTCTCTCAGTGTGGAAAAATGGATTCATTATTATAAACAACAGCTATAAATGCTTTTTCATTTCCACCATTTTAGCCAAAAATCAAAGTTAATGGTTTGTGAGATTAAAATTAATACAAAAAAAAAAAGGTTTAAATGGGGGAGTTTGGGTTGGACAGGATCCAGTTCAAGCGTAAACACCCGGAGCACAGCATCACAAAGTGAGCAACTGCACGCACACTCACGATGCAAAACAATGCTGCTCCATGCAAGCGCACACAGGCAAGTACTTGCATGTCGATACACACACGTGCACACAAACACAGGTGTTGAAGGCACCATTTATTCCTGTGAATAACTTGGGCACATTGCTAGTTAGGTAGCAAATTAAAGACTACGACCATCACAGCGTTTCGTGAGCTTAAAAATCCTACCTATCCTTAAGATACTCCTCCACTGTCGTTGAAATACTCATTAAAGGCCTGCATGCTTCTAAAACACACAGGGTAAAAATAAAAATGTTTTACAAGCTTGTAATTTATTTATTTATTTTGGTAAACTTGCTCTGAACGATAATCAGATATATTACTCCGGTGCTTTCTTTTAATTTTATATTTACTTTTAACTCCAACTCTGTATAGTTTGTAAAGCACTTTGTAACCTGTCGATGAAAAGTGGAACAAATAAGAATTATACTACTTATACTTATATCACCACATGTGCCTGCATTTAATGCACCTGATTTTAGAGTAAACACCCAACAAATCCCCACAAAAACAAGTTAACAGTCAGCATACAGAGAAAGATGAATAATCATGACACACAAAATAAGAAAGAATTTTTTTTCCCTGTATATTTTATGGATAAGAGCTTTTAAACCAGAAGTGGTAACATCTCAGTGTTGGGTGATATATAGAAACTCTCATAAAAGAAGATTCTTAGAGAATGCTCAGAACTCACATCATCCTCTGAGGATGGGGTCAAAAGTGTGCCCGAAACCACTGGTGGAGCAGCGACGGGTACAGACCAGTCCTGGCTGAGTGCTGGCATAGTGACCACGCTCCCAGAGATGGCCTGTGGTGTTTGGATCTGCAGTAGCTGGCTTGGCTGAGACAGCAAAAGAGGGTGACCTGAGAGAGAGACACAGGCTTTTTCAAATTAAAGGTCTTAACCACGCTAATCATATTTTTATTGTGTGATTAACATAGACTAATGAAGATTACTTTGCTTTCGCATTTATTTTTTCATCCAGCCTTCGTCTTGTACAGTGACAATACACAAAAGAAAGATGAGCCCAATGTGCCCTGTAAAAATGATGCAGATGCAGGTTCCTCCAAACTCCTCCCTGCCTCTGGTGACCCACATACACCTCCTTCTCTTTAACAGGACTTTTTTGTTAAATTACAGGTGGAGAAGGTGTTTGCCATCTTGACCCATGGTCTTAAACTTGCACATTCCACCGTGATAGGTTTGTGATGCTTATCAGCTTAAACAGACATAAATGTGCACGTGTCCCCACACTTGAAGTACAACATAGCTCAAATGCAATAAACAAGGAAAACATAATGCGAGACTGTCACTATAAATTAAGGTCTTACTAATGCAGAAGCCTCCCAGAGCGGTGTGCCAGGAACCACTCATCAAGCTGACCCTGCCACCTTCCCCTTTAATGCTAAACCTGTCAATGCTAATTGTGCAAGCGTTTGCCAGTTCTGCTAATGAATGTGTGCAGTGCCAACACCAAGTCCTGCGCCCAAGTTCACCATGTGTAAGAAGTCATAGGCCTAAAAAAAAACGTCAAACGTTTGGTTCAGCATGTTTGTTTGTTGGAAAATAATCAATAAACAGTTTCATTTCCTTTCTTTCCTTTTTCAAATCGTCCCGTTGCTGAGGAGGTTTACTCCTCAGCTGCGAATGTTGATGAGCTCATAAAACAATACCCTTCATAGCACTGAGCACGCTTGAATAAATTTCCATCTGGGGCTTTGCATTTGAATGTCTTGGCCTTAACCATCTGCCATCTTGGCCGTTACAAGGCAGACAGCGGAGCCAAGTTCAAATTCACTTCGAGAGAGGTCAGATGCTCCACCCATTTGGGACCCAAGCAATGACATAAGTATTTACATTGGCTTAGATGCTGCTGATGTAACAAACACAGAGGGCCTGACTGGTCACCCAGAAAGGCTAAACCAGAAAGAAACAACAGCAATAATGACTCTAATGCACGAAACACATAGCAGCCCATAAACAGTCTCACTTTTTGGTTAGAAAGCAAGTTTGTTCGGCTATTTATTAAAAAATAATGATTTAAAAAGAGCATATTTTTTTCCAAATGTTAGGCAAATATGGACATATTTTGATTAAGATAATCTACTGTCTAATTTCATTCTTATGTATTGATCATCAAGCAAAATAGTGAGAAACAGCCTCACACAGAGCAAAAACTGTTGTTAAAGCACCACCTACTGGCAAAGATACAACAATTAAATTATTGCTTACAAAAGATTCAGTAGCACTGACAACATAATCCTGAATATCATCTCTAAATTATGAGTTACAAAGTATTATGAGTAAGACATATCAAATTTCCAGTTAATATGACTAATGCATTGGTCTGATGCAATACAGTGCAGGGAGGGAGAAGCATGTTTTGATGTGTTGCAGTGTGAGCCCTGACCTGCAGGGGGTGCTGGTTTGATGCTGACTGGAGCTGGTTTTACCACAGGGAGCACAGTGGTCTGCAGGGGCTGGATGATGATTGTCTTGGCCTGCATGGGAGCTGCTGCTTGAGCCAATGGCACAGCTGTAATCAGTGGTTTGGGCTGGATGGAAACCTTTGGGCCAATCTGAATCGGCTTCTTGACCGGCTGCACTGGCTTGGCTGGTGTGCATGTGTGCATATGTCAAAGGACAGGGATGGAAGTAGTTAGACAAGGAAACGGTATTCATATAAATATCCTAAGCTCAGGAAAACAAATATGCATTTACAGTTATAAGTTATTCTTAAAGGACTTTTTTTTTTCAGGACTCGACATCCCAGAGTTTTGCAAACCCATACTGTGGTGCAAAAATAGCAAATCTTCCCTGTTTTAGTAATCAAATATCTAAATATTGAGAAAAGCTGAATAGCTAGCAGACGTGTGGTGGCAGAAGCTGCCTCACCTCGTACAACCTGATTGGTCCTCTTTGCAGCTTTTCGAGGTGGGGAAGAGATTTCAGAAAAGCCACTGGACTCTGAGCAGACTGAAAGAGGAGACGGCTGCGATTGTGGAGACAGGGCCTCATCCTGAATGAAGAAACAAATGAGATTTAGATCGTGTATCTTCAAGGACATGATCAGTGTAGTCACATCACTGTTTAAATACGTTTCACCCGTGACACTATAAATTAATTTGTGAAGCCATTTGTACTCTATGTGTGCTCAAGGCACGCCAGATAAAAACAGATAGAGTCCTTATCAGTACTCAAAGACTCCAGCAGACAAATGTGTCCTTGGAGAAGTCAGGACGATTCTTTTAGCAGACAAATGCGTGCAGACTGTGTTGAGGCCAGAAAAAGATGTAACCCTTGTCCTTGTTTTGACACGCTGTGAAAACATCTGCCTGCTAAATTATGCTAATATGCTTGAAGCTGTCAGCACCTTTTTTTCTGTTTTTAACGAGACGTTGGAGCACATTTCAGATGGATGGCAAATTATTAATCTGACAAGGTGTTTAAGGCTTTTGGTAATAAGTGTCTCAAGTGTGTGCATGACCATCCAAAAGGAAAGAGCAGCTGTCATTGTTTGAACGCCATCTGGATGAAAATTTTTGTTGCTGCAACTGCTCAAAGGAGGGGCAAGCATGTAAATAATCACATTGTGAAACAAAGTGCAATTTGCATTGGAAATGAAATTCAAATGCAGAAAAACCAGGAAGGACAAAGAGTTGAAAACCGTGTCTTACCTGCAAGGAACACGGAGACAAAGCTTCCACTGAGGCAGGAGAGGGCACCGAGCTCAGAGTGTGGGCAGGTGACAGAGAGTCCACGCTCACCTCACCATCTGGATGCACAAGGACATGGAAACAATGGGCAATATGTGCGAGTCTTATTCAGCATAAGCCAATGCGTCTCTCAAGTATTGAACCATTCAATACTTTTGTATTGTTGGACCATTAAACCTACTGCATGGTGGACAAGTTTGAAAAATAATGACGCACCAATGTTACATGCATGTAGTAAAACAGCTATATTATCCCTGAGTAATATCCCTTTTAGATTTATTTATATAGTCCTTATTTTGTGCTGCAGTGTGACACCACGTACCTGTGGAAATGCTGCATGTATCCATTTCATTCCATGGAGGAATGTCGATGTCAAAGTCCAGAACTGGAACACCATTGGCCTGAGAAATCAAACATATGGTTTTGAAAAAAATGGACTTCCTGAGAAAGCAGAATGGAAGCAAATGCATGTAGGGAAATCCAATCAATGTGTCATTTATAGCTGATAAAATTAAACACGTTTGAATTCTGGGACATTTATTTGAGTCTACAGTATTTTTTTTGCATGCACGATGTAGGTGGAATTTTTTTTTTTTTTGGTGCATGATCTATCCTTGCATAACAAAATGTGGCTGTAGCCATCTTAGGCTCTACCTTCAGCACCACACAGTCAATTTTTTTCAGATTTCCACTGGGCTGATCTTTCACTTCCCCGTGTATTTGCATATTAAGAGGATGAGTTACTCACATAGCCAGCATTATCAAGAGCTTCAAGCAGCTCATCTGCATCCCGCAGCTCATCGCCTAGTTTCTCCAGCTCATCGAACAGGCTTAAGTCTGTATGTCAATGAGAACAGAACACAGACAATTGCTTTCCATTAGAAATCTTTATCATGAGATTATTGAAGAAGACAATTACAAAACAATTACAAAAAATATCTTCAAAATAAGTAAGTGGCACATTTGGCTTTTGCTTTTTTCTTGCGGTTAACTGCCAGTAAAAGAGACAAGCTGGTATGATCAAATTTACTGTATTTGGTTAGTTCTGCCATATTCAATAAATAGCCCATACAGGCAATGTGTAATTTGGAAAAGTAATCAATACAGTTCAGACTGTGCCACAAAAACATGCATGCTCAACACGCACAACACAGCATAACACAATTACAGACAAAACTACTAACACCAAAAAATGTACCCTTAAAAATGTATCTTTGTTTTTTGTCTTTTTCAAAGCATAAACTCTAACAGGCCAAACAAGTTTATTATGGTCACACTTTAACAAATCTGTTTCACTTTCATTTTTAACATCTTATTTGTTTCTTCTACATTTTCTTCCTCGGGTTATTACACAATTCAGCATAAAACACAAGTAAGTGCAAACAGCAAGTCTATTATTAGTAACCTAATAAAAAATAGCATTAATAATGATAATAATAGATAACAATAAATATATAAATTGTTAACAAGTTGTACTTTTCGAGACCTTAAAAGCGATTATTAAAATAAATCAGTAAAAATGAGAAAAAAAATCTACAATCTTCGTGTTTTTGTTTTTTTAGGGTAAGTTGTGCACTTTATATATTATCAATATTTAGTATTACATATCTGTAATAATGATCAGACAATGCAGTGTGAAGTGTGCCCTGTCTCCAGTTACAGTGCTGGTTATAACTCCAATTACCTGCTGTTACATCATCACAGCATCATGGCTAATGCTAAATGGCTAACTTAGACTTAGGAGTGTGACAACAAGCACAACACATAAACCTCCTACTTGTGTCTTTAAAACAACCGACTTATAAACACTCCTCTTTTATACGTGTTGTCTCTGTTGATATCCTGGGTCAGCTACACTGCTTCTCTCTATAGGTCTTTCTAGAATATGTGAGCTCCGCTGTTGCTTACCCCACTCTCCCTCCTGATCGATGGAGATGATGCCTGCCTCACTATCCATCGCAGGGTATTGCCGATGATTTTCGAAGTCTAACGTTAAGTCGGATGACATCCTCTTTTGAATTCATTAGTATATTATCACACTGTAACAAAGCGCGATCATACCACTGTTGATCAAGCGGCTGTTTAGGGATGAACTTCCCATTTAGATACACGTCTGACTTTACCGTCAGTCTACGGGTGCCGCCGAGGGACCCGTCGCGCAGCGAGCATGGGCGCGCAGCTGGGAATTTTATTGTAATAATTTATTTTATTGCTCTCTGATTCTCAAAACAGAAAAAAAGTAACAGATACACAGAACAGAAGACTGAGTTATAGCTATCTAAATGACAGTAAGCAAAATAAGAGATCTTAAAAGAATTACAAGTAAGACATGTATATATATAAATACACACACACATATATAGGAAGAAAAAATGAACAAAAACAACAACAAACAATGCGAGAGCGACAGTGACATTAAACAAAGACACTAAAAGTATTACAAATTGCAACCGTTTTAATGCTGCTGGAAAATTTACATCGCAGCTTGTGGTTCCTAACTGCGCCACTAGGCAGCAGGATCGTACTGCAGGCTCCACGGTACGGCGTGAAATGTTTAGTGTTCAAACGCTGATTTCTGTCGACACGGAGGAGCTGAGATCATGAGGCAGAAGTTGAGTAAGTCACTTATGTTAAGTTCTAAAGCAAACTAGTAATTTTAAAGACTACACCTGCATTTCTGCAGTTTTAAAAAAACCGAAAAAATCCTGTATTGGCCGAATATGGTTAAATAAAGGTAATGTTTTGGCAAGGGGTCATAAGGGGTCATTTAAGAGACAAAAATATCTTGTTCATCAAAGTGTATATACAAAACGCAGTCTGCTTTGTGGTAGACACCAGTGTATTCTTCTCAGTAATTCGTCTTAGTTTAAAGTTCTTTACTTTAAGTTGACATCCACCGCCAGCTTTCTCGCTTTCCCCCCTCTTTTTTTGACAGAGAGGCAAGGCATTGGAACCTTTTGCCTCATGCACATGATGATGTTTCACCATGAGTCATTAAGGCCACATGCACATGGTAGTCACATGAGAGTTGTCAGAAACACAAAAAATAAGGTGAAAAGTGATATCTAATCAGACCAGATTTTCACTGATACTTCCCATATGTTGGGTCTTATTGAAGCCAGAGTCAGTTTTGTGGGAGAGAAATTTTAAAAAACAAACAAACACATAAAGGTATTTTTTTGAAGACAGATTCCTCAGTTTAGACTGGTCATTTTACCCCAGCTAGCTACTGATAGGGCAGCGTTCTTAAGACAACCAAACTTGGCTGTAATAATGGTCAGAGGAGGTGTGAATTGCATGGACAGAATCTATCCACTCTGTCCAATTCCTGGGGTTCTGTGCTGCTGTGCAGGTCCATTCTGATGTGAACTGTACTTGAGTGTCAGAGATTTCATCTTGGTGTGAAGCTTTTTTTTAAAACACACATACACACCTTGACAGCTACACAACTCTTCACACAGATTATATCTGCTACAATAATAGCTGGACACGCATAGACTCTGCTAGATGTTAGAGTGCATTTTCAGTCCTATTTCTAGTTTTGTAAGTAAAACTTTATTTTTAGAGGTGGACGTAAATCAGATCATATAAAATCATTCCAATTTTACAAGGAAAAAAAGCATGTTAAGACATTAAAAATGTGCTCTGCAAATATGGACAAGTTAAGGGTCATCAGTTCTGTAGCTAAACTCTAAGCAGTCCTGCATCAGAGATTTATGTATCGTTGAATAACGCGGGTAATTAATCAGCTCTTAAGAGTTATGTTTATAATTTGTGATTTTAAAATAACGCAGTCACTTTAAGTGACATTGTGTGCTAAAAATCAGCGGCAGGTGTACACTGGACTTAATCCTTCATGGGCATTTCAGGTCGTAGTGAGATTAACCTGAGGTGGTCTGGTTGATTCCCTGCTGGATTGGTTTGAAGCTTCTCTCAACAAGAAATAGCCACTGGTTTTAACCTAATACTTCAAGGTGGAGACTTACATTGAGGTCATCTACGTCTAAAAGTATATTGTGTTTACTTAGCAGGATATAGTTCTCTATGGTTCCAGTCTAGGGTTTTACTATTAATAGAACTCAAAATGCTAACTTTGTGGTGTCTTGATTATGGTAACAATGCAAGCATGTCTGTTTGGAGTCTGTGGACAGTTTGGGACTTATAATATTGATCGTGAGAAAAGCCCCTGAGAGCCAGACACAAAGAGCAGATTAACAGGTTAACCTGATATGTTGGCTGAATGGTTTAACAGAACATTTATGTAAAATGGATTAGAGGCTTTGGTCATATTGCTGCTGCTGTTGGTGTACAAGCTGCTACAACACATCTCCTCCCTTTGTCTGAAATGCACCATTCATGCTGATGCTCTGCTAATTTTTTTTAAAGTTTGAAACAGACTTAATACATTTTTTTTTAAATATTCGTAGTAATTTTAAATGAACACCAGAGTAGAAATGATGATAATTAAGGGTGCCCTGTGTAATTTTGGGACAGGTAAAGCAGTTACATATATTTTATACAAATATGAACAGCTGATATAAACAGTGTATGTTGCCACTATAAATAACACACAGCAGAATAGGAACACTATGTTATTTGAATATTATGCCCACTTTAACACACTCACAACAAGCTTTTTTTGTTGTTAATTCTTCACAAAATCCCTTAGAATAAAACAATAACCCGTTATGAAACCAGTCTTTGTTACTTTACTATTAGCAGCCTGTGAAACACATACTTTGTTTCCATCTCTTGAGTTGAATTCATTAAAAAAAAGCTAAAGACTGCACAACTTGACAGACATAAAATAGTACTTTTGCTCTATAAAAATAATTCCCACTGGCTATTAGAATTGCACAACGGGTTGTTATTGCAGCATGGTGTGCAATGTTTCCTTAAATCTGAGGAAAATGGACAAAGGAACAGTGGACCAAAAAAAAAAATCAGTACCAGAGAGATGCTAGCCATTCAGCTCATCCATGTACTGTTCACTGAAGGGTCACCATAAATGGTCTCAGTGGAGAAGTGGCTGTCATAAAGCCATTCTTAAGGAAGGGAAATGGGTAGAAAAGGCTGATGTATGCCAAAAAATTATTGAAGCAATGTAAGATGACAAAAGTGAAACAAAAAACTGGAGAACTTTTCCTGAAGACTACTTAAAGAAATTACAAGAAAGCTTGCCTATGAGAGTTCAGGCCATGTGGATTATAAAGGTGGTCATACCACATATTGACTTTCAGGCCTTTTAGAATTGCATAAACTCTGGTTTTGCCTTATATACTTTATTTCAATTTATATTGAAACATATTTCAATAAATCATTGTAAGTGCTTCTAATTTCCCTAGCAACATAAAGGAAAACGAGGGTTAGCTTAGGATGTTTCACTGTACTGTAGATCAGTAAGTAGAAAAAAAGCCATTTTTTTAAGCAGAAAAGGTTTTCAGTCTGTGTTCTTGTCTCTCAGTTCATTTTCTTTTTTTTAAATGCAAGATAAGTTTCCTCTCGTACTGCTTCCTCAAAACACTTTTGAAAACAGGGTTAAATAAACTCCATTTAGACCAATAACGGAAGATGTAGACCAGGGGTGTCAAACTCAAATACACAATGGGCCAAAATTCAAAACTGGAACAATATATTTATTGAAATATATTTATTCCTCCAGATATAAGAATGAATCTTTTCTTATGGACTCAAACACGTTTTGCTGAAAAACTGAATATAGAACAAGCAAAGCTTAATACTAAACAATATATATATATATATATTAGCTGTATAATACCAGTAGGCCAGCTCTAATAATAATTTGGTATGGCTTCGTGGGCCAAATGTAAGTAGGCTGCGGGCCAAAACTGGCCCGCGGGCCAGAGTTTGACACCTATGATGTAGACGGTGCCCATGATTTCTCTAACAGGATTTTGCTCAGATGAGATGAGAAACAAGCAACAGAGCAAGACTCGAGTCAGATGACTTGATGACTGAAAAAGAAGAAAAAGTTGATTACAGCACGTTACTATACTCAATTTATTGGTTGTTTACAGTAATTTGTTACAGTTAATGCTTTGGTGGTTACATTCTGATGCTCTTGTTATTTGTCATGCTGGTTAAAGAGGTGAAACAACACACTATTGTTCACATGGATCTAAATGCTGTATAAGTAAATTTACATTTACTCATAAAAGGAGTATCTTGTTAGGAATGTATTGCTGAAACAAATAAACACATAAATAAAACAAAGACCACAGTGAGTGAACAAAGAGCCCCACGCTGGCCATGAGACAATGTAAACTTAATCAAGGAACCAAAAGTAGATGGTGTCATTTATTTGACAGCAGGCTTTAATTAGCATTTACCACAAAACAAATTCCTATAAATGTGGCAGAGGCCTCATGCTTTAGTGAGTTAACAGCATGTTTCCAGTCAGGCTTTTCATGCCTAAAAGATAATTTTGCTGCCACTGAGTACATCTGTCACTTGATATTGAAATTGTGTCTACATATTTGATTGGGTTTTTGTGCAGTTGTAATTATGCACTGGTGTTTTATGAAAAGACAGCCATACTTTCCTCCTCTGTGGCCATGAGGAGAAGAACTTTACTTAGCAGTGAAAAGGAGCGAGAAAGTTGGGCTACAAGCCTCTTCTAAGCAAAGAGAAAACCCCTTTTGCGAAAGGGACTTTGAGCTACATTTCATCTTTTGTCTGCCAGATTGATGAGCTATGAGATGGATGATGTTCTGTAGTGCTCTGTGGCATTGTCTTATCCCAACCCGCACAAAGAGGGAGAACACTTATCATCGCAGGCTTATGTAGGCTATTGAGCAGGGGGCAGGGGTTGTCAGAATGGTGAAGAGGGGTCCAGGAGGGTGGGGGTGGTGGAAGTCCCTCGGATAAAGCGTGATGGAGATGGGCTCATGGCTGCGGAGGCAGATGGAGAGAGTCATCTCCCATGACGACGCAGCTAGAACTTCCATCCCGAAGCCAGAGAAGGACACATGCAGAAAGGAACAGGGAAAATACAGGAAGCGGGCCAAAAGAATGGTGAAAGACTGAAAAAAATGAACGCACCTATAAGCTGGTGCTGTTTACATGAATGCATGCGAAGGGGTGATTAAAGGTGACTTAAACAGACGGTTTGGTTAAGGTTTCGGTTGGCCTCTTAGCTGCACTGTGACTTGTTAGCAGGTAGCCCAGCTTTGTCGAGCTTGGTTCAGGATTAGGCTTTAGGACAGTTTGGTGGGAATGGGGCTGTGAATACAAAGGGATTAGTGCAAAGGGTTGCTTCACTGAGTGGGCTTGAATGGGTGTGTGTGTGTGTGAGCAGGATGGGTGGGTGGGGAATGAGATCTGAAGTTGATGGATGGATTAGATGATCCCCAAAATAAAACATTAGGCAATTAAATGAATAAATAAATAAAATATGATAGATTAAAAAAAGGTTTTAAACTATACATGTGGATTTGAGCAGATTTTTATAATGTGAATTTATTTTTTAATAAAGCATAAAAACCAGTAGGAACATATGTTTTTAGAATTTCAAAATTTTCATTAAAGAAAAAAAATACACATATAAACACACAGACTCTTATATCTATCTATCTATCTATCTATCTATCTATCTATCTATCTATCTATCTATCTATCTATAAATATATATATATGTATATATATGTGTGTGTGTGTATATGTAATTCCCACGTCCCCCCTTTTTGAGCCAGAGTGCAAAAAAAGCCCTACCAAAATCATTTCAATGCCTTGAACCATGTGCCACCATTAGGAACACACAAAGAGAGAGCTGACAAATGACCATTTTAATGCCTCTGTTTGACTTTAATGAATTTATATGTTATCTGGCCCTAATGGAAGGCTGCGCTGAGGGGCTGGCGCAAGGCCATAACAAATGAAAAGCTCTGATTAGTGTAGAATGAGCTGAGAAAAAAATCCCATTCATCTTGGTTAGCATCCTCCTGTGCTCTTTTATGGGTCGCTGTTACAAGGACGGGAGTGCCGGGGTGCCTGTCCTATTAGCGGGGCAGCCCAAAGGCCCGCTGAGTGGTCAGCGGCCGGGCGTTGACGGAGCGTCTGCCCGCTCTGCAGTTCAAGACTGTGAATGCCTCAGTGCGGCTTGACTCCTAAATAACCTTCTGAGGTACCGGGAGCTTCACCCCTACATGACCCCGCACTGTGAACAGGGGTGTGTGTGGGGGGGCTCCGGGGGGGTACCCAGACCAGGACTCACACTAAACAATTAGGTAAACACTGGAGAGATCCCTTCACAGGAAGACGGCAGGAGATTAAAAAGAGTGTTTTGCATTTGGAATTGTTATAGGCTGTAGTCACAGATTTAATAGGCTTTAAGCAAAGCCAAATGAGATATTTAATTGGAGTTAATAACCTACCAAATACAGATTAAACCGGATAATTTAGGAGCTGGAAGCAGGTGTTTGTTTTTGGAGTTGTGTGTAGGCTGCAAATAATAAAGCTAATTTTTTTTTAAATCGCGTGATTTTATGAGAAGAAGTTAAAGAATCTGTGTCAGATAAGTACAGACCTACAGACTCTAAAGTCAGTGGAGCAATTATTTTAAAATATAAGGATAACGTTACCTATTGTATTTAAACTGGTTGTCATGCCCAAACATATCGCCTGTCATCAATAAAATCCAGCTTGCATTCCCTTCCTAGACCGACTAGATTTATTTTCATTGGCCTATTAAAGATTGATCTGATTACGCTGCCTATAAATAGGAAGAAGACAACGTGTAGACTGTAAAACACCTTATTTCTTTCTTTCTTTCGCCAAAGTAACATTTTACTATGAAAATATTGCAACACAGTGTCGCTGCAGGAGAGATGTTTCGTCATGATCGTGTTGGAGCTTGATATCGACCACTGTTGTCATTGGGAGAAGCCCTGTTTTTGCCGCCCCCTCCCTCGCTGGGCCCCTGTGTAGAGCCGCCTTGCAGAGAGAGTTCAGTCGGGCTGGGAGAGGAATGTGCTGGGATGCGGAGCAGCACCGACTGTAGGAAATCGACGCAACAACTCGCGCAGTATGGACAGCAATGATCCATATCTACACCTCAGTGAGTACTCTTGCGTATTTTAGCCCGGGTCCGATCTTGCTGCGGTGCTCCCCGCGAAGCCGCTGCATTTTGTTGTGACTTCAGCGGCGAGCGCGTTTGTTTTATGGCGTCTTCTCTCTCCAGTCAGCAAGCGGTGCGCGAAAGTGTTCTCGGACTTTAACCACCAACTGCTGTGTGTGGATCCTGTTGTTACGCTTGCTCTTAAATAATCGCGTTAGAACAGCGCGAATTGAAACGAAAGATGCGGTCACTGCAAAAGTCAGGTGATCATGGCTGTGCCGGTCGGGCAAGGTCAGAGGTTGGCACTTTAATTGCGCTTATGTAATTTATGGTGCTTGTCGCGCGTCTCTTGCTAAACAGTTTGAGACAGAAACACAATTTATTGGTCTGGGTAGGTCGTCAGATCCAGAGAGGGGAAAAGCGTTCAACTGCGCAGAGGAATGGCGGATTTCCACTGATAAACAAACTTATAGGCTCCCTCTTTGTGGTAGAAAGGAGTGCAGCGTGCTAGACGCGCCCTGGTCACCGCCGTGGCCATATTCAGCTGAATGACAGCGTGATGTGATTTTGCTCAGTAAAGCTGAAGTCTGATCTGACTCGGTGACTTTGCCCTTGAACCAGTGGATTGGATTTGTTCTGTTATCCTTCTTGTGGCCGCTTAAAATCATCTGAGACAAGGAAATAGGACGTCTTGGAGCAACACGTGGGACACACTACTTACAGAAATACCCTGTGCCATTTAAGTGTTTAGTTGAAACCAAATGTGGTCTAATAGGCTTGCGCATATAGTCTCATTAAGTCACACACACTTATCCTTAAAATCTAATAGCAGGCTAACTCTTTGAAGGCAAAACTGTACCGCCTGTTTATGCTATCACAGATATCTTTGCACCATTTGGAGGGGCTGAGTATTGTTTCCATAATGAATGTGGCTCCCAGGGGAATGACATGACATCTGGATAGGAGAGTGTGTTGAGAGAAACCCACAGTGTACAGAAGTAATGGAGCAGTCCCTCAGGGCTAAACTCTTTCTTCTTTCTCTTTAAAGATCTGTTATGATTGGGCAGTAATGGCATCCTAAGATTTAGATATTAATAGATATTAGCCAATCGTGTTTCTGCATTGAAGTTCCACAGTGCGATTTAAACACTGTTCTTTTCCAAAATTGCATTGGTCTTTGTTTAAACAGAGAGTCTGTTCTCCACAGTAATGCTGCTGTAGCATTACTCACTACCCGCAAAGGCTAGAGGTCTGTCTTAAACGCGAAATAGTCATAATTTTTGGTATGAAAAAATGTATTATGAATAAATCTTAAAGTAGTTCTCATAAACCAGGATTAGCTGAATCCTCCTCTTCTGGTGCATTTGCTTTTGAATGTTGGTAGTAAAGCCACAGAGCTAAATGAAAACCACAACCACTGAAAGTCATTCCAAATCTTGTTTTGTCTATGTGTTGGCTCACAGCTATGGTTTAGGATGCACCAAAGCACGTACGAAAACAGAGCCATAAACAGTACTTGTATTCTGACTTGAAAATGGTCACCCTTTGTAATCTGTCAGGAGCGTGAAGCTGAGGCGAAGCAGTGTGGAGTCAAAAAAAACAGTCTGGTGATTATGTGCAGATTGCTTCATGATCCACCTCTTCCTCCACTTGGCTTTTCCCAGACTTGTTATGTTTCAGCAGGTTTGATGCAGGCCTGCTCGGAGCTTAAAGTAGAATCAGCATTTTTTTTTTCTCTCTCAGCACTTCAGCATTTTTTTTTTATTTTCCATCAGTGGAAGTGATTCTAGACAAGCTGATGAGCGCGTATTTTGGGAAATTTGACGGTGAGAACTTATTTGGCTCACACAACAGGGAGGTCATGACAGAAAGAAGAACTGGATTGAAACCAGGGTGAGGGGATGGATGGGGGTGAGGGGGGTGGTTTGAAAACTCATCACTTCCTAGGGATCAACAGTTGACCTCCCAGTGCACGCACAGACCGAAGCAGGAGGACACCCACACACATTCACACACCCATGCCTATTCTTCACAGCTGCGCAGTAGCTTGTATGAGTAACTCCTTTACAACAGACTGTGACCGTGATGGCACGTGACTTAAAGAATGTGAGTTTTACCTTTTGACTGTCAAGTCCCTGCAGTAATAAAACCTCCTCCCCTCCCACTGCTGCAGAATTAAATACATCACACAGGTAGAGAAGGTGTGGCTCTTTGCAGGTATTTGCTCAAGGATCCCAGCTTGAGACATGAAGTACCCCTGTGTTCACACATTCATTAGCACACAATACCTACAAAAGGTTTATTTTCAGGCACTTTTTAAGTGAGCGTGTGCGTATTTGTGTTTCCGCGTAAAATAGTCAGCTTGCCTTGATTGTGTGTTTGAGTGGGTGCCAATTGTGAGAGCAGGATGAGGGAAAAGAGGGGGCAAAAAGAGGCCATTCTCTGGGCTAATTGCCAGTAATTAGTCATTAGTGAAGAAGGTCAAATCCTTGATTTAATTCCAGCTTTAATCAAGCAGAGAACCTTCAAAGGCTCATGTGCTAAAGCAATGTTTAGTTATGAGATGCATTGAGCTATTTCTGATTTCAACAACCTATCTAATTTGAGTTTTTAATTTGTTCACTGCTTGGAAGGCATCTTAACATCTGGCTCCTTTTTCCATCTGATATTCAATAAATTGTCATTTCCTGCAACAGCACTTCTCAGTGTGTGCAAGCTTTAAGTTGCACCTGCGCACACAGAACTAAAGCTGTTGATGCATCTGCAATATTATTCCTAGAGGGAACATTACTTGATTACTTAATTGATAGAAAACTGTTTGCCAGCAGTGCTACTATTAGTTTGAGAAATGCAGAGTGGTTCACTCTTACTGCTCTGCTAAAAAGGCTGGAGTGCAGTGAATAATAGTAATAAATATATGGAATCAAATAAGAATTAGAAAATAGTCACACAAGAAAATATTTGAGGATTCAGTAGTGAAAATGCAGTAATCTGCTTGTGGATTTGTGCAGTTTTTTTTTTCAATTTAATTTAAAAAATGCTAAATGTGTGTTAAAATCTTCCACTGGAAATAGGCCAAACATACCCTAGTTTACTACGTGCATGATGTGAATTATTTCTTTGTTTTGTCTTTCTTTGTCATTCATAATTGCAGTTAAGTATTTACTGGTATTTGCACAAAACAGGCATATAGAAGCCATAACCTTGAGTTCTAGGCACATTTTTAGACAGAGTTGTAAACTGACTCTGTAGGCAAAGGTGCTGGAAGTTTCTTAGCTTTACATTTGTAGCCCCAAGTTCTTCTCACCAATCACGTTCAGGCAACTTTGTTTGCATTTCAATAACTTTTAAACATTTTCTTCAGTTGTGTGCATACAATCACCTGTGAAATGAACAGGAAGGTTTGACCCGGATTTCCAGTATCCGCTGTTTGGATATCCTCGCCACACAGGAAGCTGCGAAAATTGGCCGTTGGCTTTGCAGGCCAAGTCGGCAGACTAGCTGATGTGTTCCCATGTTGACAGAATAATGTATGTGGAGTCAGTTTCAAAACAAGCACAGGCTTTGAAAGTTTAAGCACTGTGGAACTCATTTATACTATTATAGGAGTGTGATTAATGAGCCCAAGTTCATAACTCAATAGATGCTAGTTTGACTGAGCAGCCAAAATATTTCTCATGGTGCTTTTTTTGTCCTGTGGGTGCACAAATAGCAGCAACAGGTAGCAGCTAAGAACATTAGATCTCATTAAACCTCTCCATGAAGAACATGCTGGAAACCTCGCTTGGTTATTTTTAATGCTTTGAGAGTGCCATTTTAGTGTGCTGCTCCTGTCTCACTTCTACAGAGCATCAACATGTAGCAGAAGCACACATTAATGTAGCATAATTTCCCTTCTCTTTTCTGCTTTTCCACTGTATTTTCCTATAAATGTCTACACAGCTGAATATGCCACATGATTATGTCCTCAGTGCTGTCAGAAATCACTACCGGCAGGGAGAGCAGGCCATAAGGAAACCTTTCTCCTGAGGGGACAGTACGCTGATTACATTATTAGAAGTTTAGATTTAAGAATGTAGCCTAAATTTAGGGCTGCCAATTATCTTCTTCCCGCGCCTTAACAAACCATAATACATCTGTGATTACTAATTATGGCTCTCGGGGTTAATTTCATGTATTTTATGTGGGCCATGACACACTAATATAACACAGCGTGCTTTTCAGAAGGATTGCATTATTTTAATTTCTCCCTCTGGGATTTCTTAAAGAGACGCTAGCGTTTCTCCTCTTCCGTCATGTTCTCCTCTTATGTGTCGGGCCGCTGAGTCACGGGAGGAGGACAAAGCCAAACGAGTGTCACTGAGAGTATATGGTTACTAGTGGTTCTCCTTTAAACACTGTGTAGTCGATCCAATCACTTGCTGGGTAGTCTGCGCAAGAAGGCTCTGAGTTGTGTAAGGCAAATGGATGGACACAAGAAATGGGAAGTTTCTGGTGCCATATCTCAGTTTGAATATCTGAAGAAGGATAAATTAGAAGGAACACTTTAACATTTACGGGTTGGTCTATTTTGTGGTGATAATAACATGTTGCCTTGCCTCTGTCATCACTAAACAAGTAGAACATCTACTTCTTGCATGCATATTTTTAAGTCTAAAAATTATTACCTGATTTAAAAGCCTGCTACAGTAGACGCAGTCTTCCACCAAGGGTTACTTTTGCAGATCAAATCCATCTCTGCATGGTTTATTTAGCTTCCCTCAGGATTTCTCATGTATTGTTCCTCGCTGCCTTTAAGTTATATTTTTGGCCTGTGTGTGCATCTGGATTTTCACTTTGCCCTGTGTTTTCCTGGCTATCCTAGAGCACCTAAAAAAGACAATTCCTGACTTCCTGGAATGCTATCACACTTGTTAAACACACAAACATATTCACAGAGGCGACTCAACTGAACATGCTGCTAACAATACCTTTAAGCTTGTATGCTGGCACAGTTATTTCACAGCGTGATATGGTGTTAAGTTATTTTTGGCAAGACAAAATAGAACTTCAACCTCTGACCACTTCTTGTCACCCACTCAACACACGTCATTTATAAAACCTGCAAAACAGAAAGAGAATTTGTGATGTTTAAAAAAACAAGGAGAACGTAGTGAAGAAATGTTACTGACATATAATAACCTTTGGACTGTATTAGTGTCTTCATACTGTCTTCCCTTGCTCTTTAGCCCTGAACCCTTTTTAGAGGAAGTAATTGGAAACGTCTGGTTGTACTGTACTTTTAGACAACCCCTTCCACCATGACCTTCCCCAACCGCGCCCCCCTCTGGCCAGACCTCCTGGTTGTACCACTACAACAGGTGTTTCTGTATAGATAGAGGGGGAGATAAAGAGAGAGGAGAAACATGAGTTGAGTGGGCGGTAGAGGAGCTGATTTGTGCTGCAGTCGGGCAGCAAACAGTTCCTGTGGGATTGATCTCTGGGGAAGGATAATCTGGGTAATCCTATAACCGGCGCTGTTGGACTCCGCCTCTTTTGCTCTTCACGGAGGCCCCCCCATCCCTCCCTCTACACGCCGACCCTTCCGTCCCGTTCTTCTCTGAAAAGTGCTCGATTGAGCATCCACCAAGCCAGCACTTTGAGTCTGACACCTGGTCCTGAGCGACTCGTGTTCTTCCAGCGCTACCATTAGGGCCTGAAGACATGTGGCATCCAGTGGCATCGCCTGGAAGTGGGGGCAGCCCTGGAACGGAAATAGGTTATGGTCACTGTGAGTAGCTGGGTTTTGTTTTTAGTGTGTGTGTGTGTGTGTGTGTGTGTGTGTGTGTGTGTGTGTGTGTGTGTGTGTGTGGAATCATTCCGATGCAACGCGTCTCTTCTGTGGGTTTCAACAGAAGAGAAGCTTGAGCATGAAAAGCTCGTGGTGCACAGATGCATTTGAGTAATGCCTCTAATCCCTGTGCACTCTTTGATGAAGTTATTTTGAATTTCTTTCTTCCGAGGAGACACCAACAACTCTCATGGCAATTGCATCTGCAGATCGTTAAACCCGTTTTTTTTTTCTTTTATATATATTCTTCTCTCACCCATGTTGTATATATCCCTTGCTAAAAAATAACGAAACATTTAATTATTTTTTTAAACAAGGAACTGCATCTTTAAATCTATTTCCAGGATATTCTCTGCTAACAGATTAGTTCCTGCTTTTATCATCACTGGGTCATTTTAACAAGTTGTGGCAGGTACAAGGTTTTCCAGTTGGAGATCGGGATCTAGAACTAGTGACTCACTTGAATTCTCAGATGAGTTCAGCGGGGTTGTCACTCAGTTTAAAAGGATGCTTCCAGCTCTCTTTGCCTTGTCCTTCACTGTCTCTTTATCTCTCAACACTTGTCCCTTCCTGTTAGCCCTCTTCATCACGCTTTCTTTCTCCATTTGTGTCACACTGCCTGTCACCTTTCCATCAACAGCCTCAGTGATGTGTTTGTTTCCTTTTTTTTTTCTCCTTTCTATCCTTCCTGAAGAGGTGTGGGAAGCATTGGTGTGAGCCATTAAGTGGCTTCTCTGTCTAGAGAATATGTATATCTGCAAATTGTGCATTTTAGAGCACCCTCGTGTTTTTGAGTGTCCTTGAGAAACAAATTCTTCTGAAAATACTAAAGTTGTTCAGTGGATTTTCTTGGCCTGGGTGGAAGTATGGTCTGAGGACAGTAATATAGTCTAATACCGACTTTCAAACCTGGCAGTCCAAGTGTTTTATGTTCATGGTTATGCTTATTATTGGCTCTTTCTGTTCTGATCATTCATTAAAAGCACCGCAGGACATTCGACAAAGCTGTGATTAAATCCATATTATGCTGAGCTTCAGCTATGTTGATGAAATACAGTGTTGCCTATTTAGTATCAGGAGCAATTCAATAAAACTTAAACAAACAACAGGACTATAGCTTAATAAATGCTGGCAGTTTTGCATGTTTTTCAACAGTCCAGTACAAATTGATAGATGTGGCATTAAACCGGAGCCACCATATGGTTTCATAATGATTTTCCTTGTCTGAAACGGCGATTAGTTTATAGGAACTTTTAAAGCAACCAAGCACTGGGTTTAAATAAATTTGATCCCATGTTAACTTTAAAGATATTTCTGTTGTTTGATTTTCACATTTTAGTTGCTTTGGCAATGTGGAGTAAATCATAGCTAAGAATAATTTTTAGAAGATTAAAGGAAAATCGTCAAATGCCTCTTGTAGTTAAAGGGGTACGGTGTAGTTATTCTGAGGGAGCGAATCCTTCTTTTTGAAAACTTTGTTTTGTTGTGCTAAATGTGCTACCCCCTAGCATCATGTCCGAATAACCAGCAGCTTGCCTGACTTTAGCAGTTAACTTAAAGCAAAGCCGTTAGCATGGCTATGGCTTAGAAGCTTAATCCTATCACTACCTCGCTTCTTGTCATTTAGCATTTTTCCCGATTGGTCTTTTTATGTTTCTGTATATGACCACAAGGAACACATTGTTTTTCATGTGATACGGTACCCCAAGACCAGACTGTCTGTGTTCACTCTAGCTGCTAAGCTGGTGTAAGTCCGACTGTCTTTCTAGGATCCAGAAAGCTGGTGTAAGTGTCGTCCTCTTTCTAGGATCTGTCTTCAGTTCACGAGGTCAGGTCGGCCTGGTCGCAGCATGAGATGAATGGGTTTGTGTGTGTTTTGTGTGTCCGTGTGTGCATGTCAACAGCACATGGCTATATCTCCATTGCCCCCTTTAACAGTGAATGACTACTTCTAGGAACTAATTTGAGTTACCTCAGCAGGCGAAGCCAAAAGGGCGGATGCCCGATTTGCATTGGGACTTTCGGCCCAGCTGTTTGTTTGTTTTCCAGGACTGCTTGGTCAGCCTGTTCTGTGTTAGCTCGTGTTGTTTAAGTTCCAAACTTTTATCACTTGCAAAACAGTCTTTATCTTGTCCCTGACTCAGTTATGGGCTCATCGATTCTCTGTGGGCCTGTGTTTAAAAAACCCCCCAAAAAACAAAAGTGGCAGGTCTGTGTTTGATTCAAGAGAACTACAAACGTGGTCCGCCTGTGGGAAAACAATATATGTACTTTCCAAACAATTTGCTTTGCTTGTATGAATGCTTGCTATAGGGAAACTGAAAGAAATGGGGGAAAGAGTTTATTCCTCTTCTGTTCAGAAGTATATTTGATTTCACTGGAGGGTTTCACAGGGCAGAATTTGGGGTCAGAGAGGTTTGCTATCTGAAGCCTTTATGTTGTCACAGCCGTAAGCCTTTATGGACACAACTTTTCCCCCCCACACTTTTCTTTATGTTTCCAACAAGACAGGAATGATACACAGCTGTAACATCTGTTCTGCTTGTAAAATGAGCGGTATTAATTTTGGCTGACAAAGCAGTACGAAAATGGAACAGGTGTCCTTGAAGCAGCTTTGGACAGAGTGCTGCTTATGTAACAGTGGACTGTATCTTTATTTTCTATCACCAGCAACCATTCGTATCTCCTAAAATCACAGCTGTGCAGAAAATAAACAGGGGCTTTTCTCAACTCATGATCTAATGTCCTCGCACAGGCGGGGCGATTAGGAGTGTGTGGTGGTAGTGTTAGTGCAGTCATGAGGGCTGGGAAGAGAAGGAGAGCAGTGCCCTCCCCCAGCCATCCAGCCAGCCATCCGTTGCTACCTTCTTCCTCCCTGGGTCTATTCGGCTCTCAGTCCCCTCCTCCCCGGGCCTCCCACCTTCTTGACAGCTGGCCTGCTGAGCTGCACATACTTACCCGGGGATAAGAGGATTTACTGACACAATTGATCAGATATCAACCTCATTTAGTCAAGAAATGAATGTTAAAAGGGTGGTGATTTTTATGCTGGTGTGTGCAGACAATTTGAGGGGGGGTTTCTCCCCCCCTCTTTTAGTGTGAGCGAGTATGTGCGCATGCAAGGAGTGAGTGTGATGGTTTGCAGCCAGGGCGAATGAGCCGGACTGGCAGCGCGGAGATTTCTTAATTACATGTTCACTGAATCTAATGAGCTCCTCAGGCTGTCCGTCTGATTACTTTAGGATGCATTCTGTTCTATGTCATTTGGTCACGGCACTGTCATCTACAGACTTTAACTCATTTTGCATAAAAACACATATAGAGTAGACGGTTATTGAACGAATCCATGCACATGCTGAGGATTCCTTTTTGTTGGGGTTCATGTGATAGATATTGAAGTTTATGTTGTCATTTAGGAGTGCTGCTCCTGCTGCTCCCACCCCGTCATCCCCTCACTGTGCACTCCCAGTGCTGGTCTGCTCTCCAGACGGGAGATATTATTAGTTTGGTCTTATTGAATTACTACTCAGTGCAGCGCTCCATCCAGTTACAACCCAGTAATTAACTGCAAGGGATTTAGAGGGTTTGTGGTTTGTGATGTTTTTTTTAAACCTGTTGATCATCAGATCAATGTGATGTATTTGTGGCTTTGGGTATTCCTTCCTTTGGCTTTCAAAGTAAATATGATCATCTGACACAGCAGAGGCAGTTTGATGAGGATGTTTGAATCTTTTGCATGCAAGGGAACAGAATAATGTGATGTTGTTAAGCTCAGTAAAGGTCATATTAAGAATTATTGTTAGTATTCACTGGTCTGGTTAAGTGGTTAGTCTATAAAAATGCCTTGGAGGCAAAAAGTACTAATCCCAATTTTCCAAAGACTACAGCAAAAAGAATCAAAGAGTCTACTGCGATTGGTTTGTTATTGTTGATAACTGTGCAATCACTCTACATTCAAAGATCTTTCAAACACAATAAGCATATCAAAAGGGAGCTAATATGAAAATAGGCTGATGTGCTGTAAAACTCTATGGGTTACATTTCTTGCTAAAAGTAGCTGTGATTTACACTGGGTCAATTTTTAGGAGCCTTTCATCGCAAAGTCAGATCAAGCTGCATTTTAGCAGGTTATTGTGCGAGTCCTGCATCCGCCCTCAGTGCAGTAATTTCTGGGAACGATCAGTAGAGACCTGCGCTGCTGCAGACAGAAAACTCTTTTGAACTTGGCTCAGGAGTTTGGTAACAAGTGACCTTTGATTTGCGACACTAGTGTTCAAAGGTGCCCTTCACTGCTCTGTTTGCTCTCAGATAGATGCTTGAGTTGCTGAAGCGTTGCATAGGTTTAGACAAGACTGAGAGGGAAAAGTCAAACGACATATTTGTGAATGCTGCAGACTGCTAACGTACATTTCTGTGCCACGAAATGAATGGATGGATTATGGTCAAATATAGTCTGTGCATTTAAGAGTCTTTGTTGTGCAAGTGACTTAGATTGGACTGCCAGTTGAGGCGGGTCATTCAAGGATAGGCTTCTTTGAGCCGCTCGGGGCCCATTTGTGCTTCCTCCACTGAGCATGTTGGCCTTCTTACACACGGACACAAAACTCGCACACGCCCTTCCCAAAGCATGTTCACCTCTCTAGCAATTCCCTTTTAGGCATCCCACCAGCTGACTGTCCGTGTGCTTTTCTTTTTCCCTGTGTAATGCAGCCACGAACACACTCAGGTCTGGGCGAAGATTTGTCGTTAGTGTTGTGTCAAACATGTATGTTGTTTTTCAGAGTTTAAACGGACCCTGTCTCCAGACAAGCAGGAAATCTGAACATTCAGGTCACAAATAGAACTGCACCGACCTATCCACTTTACTTTTCATTTCTCTCCATATTTTCATCCTCATATTATCTTTTACATCTAGTCTTGTTGGTCTTCAGAGCATGTTGCTAAACTATTGGCTGCTGGAGTACCCTGTTGCCATATCTCCCACTCTGTACTAGAATAGAATGGATCTTTATGAACCCCAAAGGGAATTTGTCATGCACATAAAAGAGGGGCCATTGCACGAAATCAGACACAGAACATGTTGTACAGTGGACGTCTATTACATAAGAGTGTTGATTGGATGAAAATGCACTCGGGAAAGTTGGGAACAATGCCACATAGTTGAATTTCAATCTATGTAGTGCATTTTGTAACAGCCTGGAGTGTGAAGTATATTTCTTTTATCCATTCAGCTCTGTGGGAGAGAGAGGAAGGCCCCAATCCATTTCTGCCTGCCAGGGATCACTTGTGGAGGGCTGGAGAAAGTGGGCGAGTAAAGAAGGGGGTGGAGGATATAGTTTCACTGCTAAACAGGAAGTTGCACAACATCTGTTCCTTTGCGTACAGAGAGGGAGTGAATGGCCAGCTGTGTCTTACTGTGTGTCTTTGTGCAGAAAGTGCTGCGTCCAGCCCGACAACATGACATTATTCCCTTTTTCACAATTTCTTCATATTTCAGCGCAATGGTCTTTCATTACTCAGTCACCATTTCCTTTAATGTGGTATAAGTGGGTGCTAAAGGTTAAATATCACAGCAACATTTCAAAACTGTTTCAAAATGTTTGACAAGTTGCTCTGAGTAAAGCCTTAAAACTGAAGTCAAACTTTTTCAGGTCTAAAAGGTCAAAAACAAATTGTGACAGTTTTTCCCCCAGAGTCAGATAAACAAACAGATTAGCAGCATTAGCGTTTAGCAATTTTGACACATTTTTATCAGATCAGATCAGGAAAACCAAGTTTAATTTATATTTGTGTGTTCCATTTCAAGTCACAGTGACCATGTTAGTAAAGGGGCCTGCAGAAAAAGCAATGACAGCAATGAAATTCAAAATAAATAAGATGATGCGAACTTCAAAAGCAGAGATTAGAAATCATAATTACAGACCAAACCATATGTGTCAAGTGTTCCTCTGACTGTGAGGTGTCCACACTTGAAAAAGACCAGACTTTGAATTTCACTCAACTTTATTTAGACCAACTAGTTTGATAGCTGGTAGGTAGCAGCAGGTAAAAAACCTTTCAACACAAAAATAAAGAACATTCCATTAACCATTCAGAGAAATTACATGCATTACACAGAAGACAGATGAAATAACAAAATACACTTCAGTAAAGCCATTTACCATGTGGTTAACTGTGTTAATTTAACTGTGGTTCTTAAATATACAAAATGTCTTCTTTGCATTAAAACTTTTTTATAAACAATTGTATTTTAAAGTATACATTTTAGAGTTCAAACATTTTAATAGACTTTAACTAAGGATTTTCTTTACAAAGAATTATTTTCTTTAAATCAAAACCAAACATTTATTCACTAGTTTTACGATCCACCCAAGGATTTGGGGTAACCATTTTTAATATTAATTAACATAAATATGTGGGAACACTAACTGCACAAACAATTTATTCAAACTTAAACATTCATTTTTGTCAATATAATTAAACTTAAATGCAGCAACTATTTCCCTAAGCGTAAAACATTTGCACAACTGAGCTTCCATAGTCCCAGATACATCTGCAAAAGCAAAATGTGAACTTAAGAACTTACCGATAGCCTGTCTTGTTCAAAGTCTTCCTCACAGTGGAAAAGTGCTTTGTTTGCCATCCTCTCAGTATGTTGCACCCGGGTCAAATGACTGCTGCATGCATTTAAAGGTTTACTCGGCACGCCCACCCTTGATTGCTCTAATGTGGCTCACCTGGCAGGGCGGCGCACACCAGGCCGTGCTTAGTTGTTGATTGCACCCAAGGTCTAATCAGCGGCCATGGGTAAGCAGCAGCACCGAACAGGTAGAGGGCAGGAGGAGGAAAAGAGGAATAACAGCCACACCTACTAGGTCAGCGCGACAATATGTATAGGATGTTTTCATTCAGTGGGAGCAGGAAAACTCTTGTTTTAGGCTGATATTTTTGGTGAAATCTAAAATGCACTAAATAAATTTAAGTCAGGAAAAAGAACATGCTTTTGAAAGAGTGCTGACAAGTACATACAATTCAGATTTTGTGCAATTATGACATACAGGAGGAGCTGAGATGGCTCTTTAGATTTAAGATTATCACACAGACTAGTCACAGCGAGGTCTAGGTCATAGCTGATCCTTTTTTTTTTTTTTTGAACTGTTGATTAGTTGTCAGAATCTTTTCTGTGGTAAATCATTCTTAAAATGGTGAAAATGTCCCTTTCCCTTCTTTTAAATCTCGCAAGATTTTTCTAGATGTCTTGTTTTGTCTGGTCAACAGTCCCACAATCCTTGGACATAATCAGTTTACTGTCACATAAGAAAGGGGGAAGCATCAAATTCTTCACTTTTGAGAAGCTAGAACCTGCAATTTATTGTGTTAAATGAGACTTCACAATAAACCAAGCAAACAAATCGACTCATGGAGCTCTTGCTGCCCAGCTAATCTCCAGCATCTCAAGGGTCATGCTGTAGTCACGCTGTTTTTGACTCATGATTTTAATTGATCACTAGCATTTTCTTGTTATTTACAGTATTTTTAGCAACTCAGATTTGTTTACAACCATGAATCTCTACTAAATGAACTTTCAAGTGATAAAAGACTCCATTCTTATCTGTTGGAAAGTGCACAATCAATAATCATCTTTTAAACTTTCAACTTTTAAGTTAAATAAGTGTATTTTTTGACATTGGAGATCTAGGTTATTAGTAGTTGTGACAAAAAGACATCAAACCCTCCCTTGGGGCTCTCTCCAGGCACCCGGTTCAGCTTTGATTCAGGAAAAAAAAAAAGGACTTTGAAGATTATAAGAAACCCAAAACACAGGTGCTGTTCATTGCGTGTCTGTGCAATCATGCCACAACCCAGCTTTATAGACGCACATGGGACACAAGAATGTGACATTTAACTAAGAACAGTGGTGCAAAGCCCAGTATCACGCTGAGTTTGTGTGTGTGTGTTTGTGTGTGTAAATGGAGGCAGGCGATATACACTGACAAAAAAGCCAAAACTTCTGCAGGCTTATCCAAATATTTATGTGCATATGGTGGTCTGTCACTCTTCATCAGTAGCATTTTACTCAAGAAAGCCCAGTTTTGTTCGCGTCGTTGAGTCATCACCATTAGCCCAGAGGGGTACTGCTTATTGCATCTGTCTGTATTATGATAGCCTTTGGCATTTGTGTAAAGATGTGTCTTGGTCTCTTGCTCGTACACACCATATGTATATGATGGTATTTGCTGAATTTGTATTACTCGCAGCTACAACACATGCATGAAATTACACACCATGCCCTGTTACCCAGCTGACTGACAGCTTTTCTAAGTAGGTCATCTATGTAAATGCCAGCCTGTCAGTTTACATCAATGGCCGCTGAGCAAAGTCAGCATCCTGTGACCAAAATCAGATGGGCTTCACTCTGTGTCGCTAAATTTACACTCCAAAAGGACACATGGCACCACTGGCCAACAATATATAACCCAAACCTGGATTCTAATTAGATAACATCATCATTTTGACAGTTGCTAGACTTTACGTTTTAAAGTGTGATTATTTAGTGTATCCATTCATGTGGAACCTCTAAACTGTTTCGAACCTTGAAGCTAATTTTTATACAAATGTATCAAATGACTAATGGTAATGTAGAGACGTCCTTTTTGAACAATCCACTGATTTCCGTCATCTGACTGTAGAGCATCATCCTGATCATCAGTTTGGTTTTATCCTCCACAACTTTACTGTTCAGGTCTTCGTTCTATAAATATTGTTTCAGAAAAAAAACACTGAACACATCGGCTCAGTACCAAATGACAAACTATAGTGGAGCCAGATTTATTTAGTTTTTCTCCTAGTTGGTGGAGACTTGATAGCTAACAAGGGTTTGATGTGGTTGAATTTTATTTTAATTTATTCGCCTCTGTTTATTAGTTTTATGTCTATTGTATCTGTGATTCAGCAAATCTGTGGTGTCGAGTTCAGCTTCATGAAGTCAGACAAGTCGGTATTGGTTTCAAACTTGTTACACTGTCACCCAATACCCCGAAAGTCATGCATTTTAGATTCAAGCAGTTTATTTTGGATGCAGCTAAAAACTGGCCTTGGGTGGATATTTTGATTTTCGTAATACACAAAATTCCCAGATTAATAGGTCCTTCCTAGGACCAAAGTTAGCAGAGATACAGTACTGGGTTATATAATGTTTCTGTTATTCTGCCGCTGTGTATATACATAAATATTAGAATCGCCTTTGAATAGTCTGCTGTTCAAGTGGCTTTAGATAGTGTCTGCTCAAAGTACAACTTCGCAAAGAAAGCATGTGTGGTAGCATGGATGCATTTGTTTGTGTAGGTGTACCTTCCTAATTCTTTTATTCCTAACTCCTAAATCCAAAGTATTTGCTTGTTCTTTTCAACATGCACCTTCTTCCTTTCCAGACTCTACAGGGCCGATGAGTACAGCCCACACCCACCCCCCTTTGATGGGCAGCATGGTGGGTCACCCATCAGTCATCAGCACCTCCAGGCCCTTACCGTCCCCCATGTCCACCTTGGGCTCACCAATGAACGGCCTGGCCTCTCCCTATCCAGTTATTACATCTTCCCTGGGCTCGCCCTCTGTATCGCTGCAGTCTACTCCCAACATGAACTTCGGACCACTCAGCAGTCCACAGGTGAGACATGTGGGGGTGTTTGGTCGTCAGAAGATAACAATGAATTGTTATTTCCCTAAATGGCTCGAGTATAAAGTTGCTTTTATGTATCCATGAAATTATCATGACAGGATTATTATTATTTTTGCATTTATATTTGAAATGTTTGTTCTTCTTTCACCATTCTCTGTCAAAGCGAACTCTTAAGGCAGGTAAGTTAAAAAAAAAAATAAATGCACCACTCAGAACCCCATTTGGAAATGCCAGAGAATGTGTTTTGAAGCAGAGTTTGTGTGTTTTAAGGTAGTGAAGAATGCAAACACTACTTGCTAGAACTGTTACTTTTGGCAAGGTGCACATGTATTAAATAACATGTTTTTCGGTGGTCATGTGCCTTTATTGCTTGGGATCTCCTCCAGCAGACAGGACTTTGAAGGTTAGCCATATCCAATGTGTTTGGCAGGCATAGCTTGGCTTTACTCTCACTCTTTTACCCTTCTGCTGACCTTTAAACTTTTCTCCCTAAAGGTCATCCATGAGTTCTGAATTACTACACTCATAGAATTGGACATATAAGACACAGTATGACTATTAATGGATTCCTGAAAGACGGAGAAAGGGCAGCCTAATTTTTCCTGGTTTCTCCTTCTTCCTTTGCGGATATTTCTATTTATTTGTTTTACTTTTATGTGCTCATTTAGGCATATACTAATAATACCAAGGCTCTTTACGTCACAGGAGCTCTGTTGCACTTTTTAAGCTCAGTGATTTGACAGTCAGCCATACAAACAGAAACAAAGATGTTTGGATGCACATGGTGCTTTCAAGGCTAGATTCAGGACCGTGCTGTTGGGAATAGCAGGCGATGATATACATTTTATGATAGAGATTTTGGCTTTTTTGCTGCATGCCAAAAACAAAGCTGCTGGCAGGTTTTTTATCATGTAATGTATGTTTTTCATGGAGTGAAGATTACGAACATGACAGTGTTAGCAACATGAGGCAACATGAAATCATTATTTTAATTACAAGGAGAAATGATGTGTAAATTTTATTTATTTGGATGATTGTGACTGACTTTGTTTTACATCATCACATTTGCTTTGGAGTAGCTGATAACTGATTTTCTGATCAGTTAAATAATCAGCGATTTAATGAATTCATCAATCAGCAAAAATTTACTCAAAAAAAATCAATTTCATTTTACAGAAATCTTTACATATAGATTTAAAAAACAAACACGTGCATCACTCAGTAAACCTTGCATGTCTCATGCAGTATTTTCTTCATACCATGTGTTGAATAAAAAATGTATGAAGCATCAATAATCCATATGCAGTGCTCGTAGCCGTTTTCTACAGCATCCTGTTGTCTGTGTAAAGCTGCATGTTGTCTAAACGACAGTTTAAAAACACTTATTTTTTTAGATCATGCAAAATTAATTATGAAAACTCTATGCTACGCTGAATAGCTGCTCACTACAGACACGCCAATAAGCGAGCACGCTGTTGCTGAAAGCTTATTTAGGGTGTGACCGCCTCCCTGCAGGCAGCCAGCATGCTGACATTAAACTGAATGACGGCAAAAAGAAACACTCTTGTGTGATGGTCTCTGCTGCAAATTCATGGATATAGAGTCCCAAATTCAGACTGCCATTGGAGAATATTGAGAGTGCACTTTGTAAATAAGTGATAGGATCTGTCAGAAGGATGTCCGATACTGTATATCATGCTGCATCATATACTACAAGGTATATGTAGGCCAGGCTTGTTTTTTTCTGGTTGGAATCTGGAGATCAAGCAAATATGCTTTCCATGTGTCTCTCTGAGAGAGGATCGACAGGCTGGACGATGATAAGAAGAGAAAGAAGCAGATATGAAGAAATCAAAGGAGGCTTAACTTGTTGCTCTTTTTTTGGGAAACATATTATATTACACATTATTTCTAAATTGGCCATACTTAGTGGTTTGGAGTCTTGATGTACCATATTTGGGAGTTACTCGTATATCTCGTGGGGTTCCTTGGGATCAGGTGCGAAACCCTACGCTGCAGTAAGAGAGATAAATCATGTCAGTTGAAGTGTGCATTATTGTGCATCTACTTGGGATTGAAAGCTGCTGTAAGCACTGCTTATGATATAAAAAAAATGGCAGATAAAATACATTTGGCCTTCATTGGAGGTCTAACAGAAATGCCAACTGTCATCACAAAGCATAAAATTCACCATGAGTTCCCTCTGCTGCTGAGTTTGAGAACTGCGCCTGCTCCACGTGACTCCCCCTTCCTGCGACTCTCCCTGTCAGCAAACATTAAAAAACCTGTATGACAGGCCTCAGCCCCTCCTACAGGCTGAGCATGTGATCATACCAAGACACTTTCACAATAAAGTGTGTGGGTGGGGGAACAAAAAAATATGAGTGAGCGGAAGACAAAATGAGAAAATAGGGGAAGGGAGAGAGTGTCATGAGACTACCACAAACTTTTCACTCTTACTTCCCCTCTGCTTCCTCCTCTGCTCTGTTCCGTTCAGCTCTGGCCACCTCAGCTTTAATTCTTTGTTCTCTCTTCTCTCTTCCTGTCATCTGCAGATGAACTCTATGAACAGTGTTAGCAGCTCAGAGGACATCAAGCCTCCGCCGGGCCTACAGAATCTGGGAAACATCAACTACCAATGTACGAGCCCGGGAGGGATGTCAAAGCACATCTGTGCCATTTGTGGGGACCGCTCCTCAGGTAATGTTAGCATGCAAGGACGGAGGAGAGGGATGGGCAAGCATATTTACACTCCCACTCACCACCACAACTCCCCCCACCCAGATGAGAACAGATAGTAGACAAAGACGGACTTGTTTGAAGTCATTTGTTAAGTATTTTGTCAGGATTTGTGCCGTATGTTTCTGCAAATATCTTTTATCGGTGTGTTGTTACAAGTAGGTTGTCTATCATACAGAAAATAGTTAACACATTTCCAATCCTAATTCTAAAGATGTGCCCAGAAATTAGTCTACAAGCCAGTGCGACGCTTTATGCACTGTGACGCAAGCTGAATAGTGGTCCTAATCAATATTGATCCTGTGGCTTTATTCTCCTCAGGAAAGCACTATGGTGTATACAGCTGTGAGGGATGTAAAGGTTTCTTCAAGAGGACCGTGCGCAAAGATCTCAGCTACACTTGTCGAGATAACAAGGAGTGCCTGATTGACAAGCGCCAGCGAAACCGCTGCCAATACTGCCGCTACCAGAAGTGCCTGGCCATGGGCATGAAAAGAGAAGGTGTGTATGGAGGGTTAGAAAAAGGTTGGTTCGAAATTTTAACAATATGTGACATTTTGCAGTTAAAATAAAATCACATGTGGTTTTGTCTTGTAGTAAAACTATAATTTTCAGGTAAATTCAGTTTTGTTTATTGAATGTTCTATATAGCGCCAAATTATGACAAGAGTCGCTTCAAGGCGCTTAATATTGTAAGATGAAGACGCTACAAGAATAGAGAAAATCCCAACATTCAGACGTTCCCCTGTGAGCAAGTACTCGGCAAAAGTGGGAAGGAAAAAAACCTCATGGCAGAACCAGGCTCAGGGAGGCGCGGCTATCTGTCGCGACCGGTTGGAGGGGTTTTGAGTTATCTGCTAATATTACGGATTTTCTAGTCAACAATTCAGGATGTTTAAATGCTGTGTGGTTTTTTTGTGTGTCTGTGTGCAGCGGTGCAGGAGGAGAGGCAGCGTGGGAAAGAGCGGGGTGAGAATGAGGTAGAATCCACCAGCAGTTTCAATGAGGACATGCCTGTGGACAAGATCCTAGATGCTGAGTTGGCTGTAGAACCCAAAACAGAGACGTACAGCGACGGCAGCCCCGGGAACTCGGTAATTAATACAGACACTGGTCCATGTCTCTTTCACTGTTTGTATTATGAATCTGAGGCAGTTTTTCTGGGGAGAAACTAGATGCCAAGATGTGCTGTGCTATTAAGATATACTGATCTTATTATAAACATAAACACACAAGCTTGGCTAAATAGTTTTGAGTGTGAAGCTGAGACCGGATGGAATTGGGTCAGTTGAATATAAATAACACAAGCTGAGGAGTTTATGGGAATAAATCTAGGCTTTGCTCCAAAATTCTGACAAGCTACTTTGTGCAGTTGTCATAATCTCCTGGGTTAATCTGTTGAGATAATGTAGCCGAGCTGCCGAGTTGCTCTGGTCCAAAACTAACTCTTAAATCTGACAAGTTAGTAAACAAATTAAGTAAACACTGATTTAGCAATTTACTGGGTATGAGCTCAAGCACTTAAATGAATTTTAAAACCTAGAGGTTGGGTAACAAAGCCACAATTTAAAAGCTGTGCGGAACTTGAATTGAATTGTGCTTCAAGATATTTCCCTTCTTTGGTATGTAGAATTTAGGATTGTATTAAAACTACCGCAAGCAACGAGAGAAATTGTTGGTTTAAAAAGAGTCAAAAATAGCCACTGCTGCACCTGGTTACCAGCTGTTGCTAGAAAAGGTTTAGATGTCACTAACAGTGCCTACAATCACATTAAATCGGTCTGGCACTTGTCCTACATGTTCTTCTCCAGACCAATGACCCCGTCACCAATATCTGCCAAGCAGCAGACAAGCAGCTTTTCACCTTGGTGGAGTGGGCGAAAAGGATCCCGCACTTCTCCGAGCTCCCCCTCGATGACCAGGTCATCTTACTACGAGCAGGTAGACACGCAAACACAAACCAGTGCATGCGGCAAGCTTATGCTCACACAAATATCAGACCACACACTCATACACAGCAGTTTCCTGCAAGGGTAAACAGTCCTTTATCCTCCCTTTCCCCCCTCACTTTTTGTGTAGTATTTTCATTCAGCATAGTTGCCGAGCCGATGTCAAGCAGTCTATTTAAGTCTTTTTTTTTTTTTTTTTTTGTAACATCTAGTTTAATGGAGCAGTGAAACCAAAATAACTGGACCATTTGCAAGTCCCAGCAGTGCAGTTTGCTGCCAGTGCTGACCTCTGCTGGGAGGAGATTTAACACATGCCAGGACGATAAAGTGAAAAAGTCACAAAATGGATAATTAATTTTAAGCAAGCAGGGAAATCACAGAACATGTTTTGTGTATTTAATTTACACAAACTAAAGACGGGCTTTAAAGAGACGAGTGGATCGAGATGTCACTCGTTTTTCTTGTTCCTTTTTTGTGTCCAGGCTGGAACGAGCTACTAATTGCATCATTCTCGCATCGCTCGGTCACGGTAAAAGACGGTATCCTGCTGGCAACAGGTCTTCACGTCCACAGAAGCAGCGCCCACAGTGCTGGAGTTGGCTCCATCTTTGACAGGTAGGAAGGATTGAAAGATGAGACAAAAAGATAAAATAATGTGACATTTAGACTCCTTCATGATTAACCTCTTAATTCTGTATATTTTGTGGTTGGAGGCAACCCCCCCCCCCAACACCACCGTTAACTGGCTGTAAATGTTACTAATGTCTTAACTGCATTCATTTCAGTGTGTTGTCATTTAAGCTAAGTACATATTTGCATAGAAATGCAAATTCTTTACTGAGAAATTATTCTAATTCTTGTACTGATTTAATTCAGTCCTATTTTTGTGACTAGTCATTGTTTCTTTCTTGATTTCCTGCAGAGTACTCACAGAGTTAGTATCTAAAATGAAAGATATGAAGATGGATAAGACGGAGCTCGGCTGCTTGCGAGCAATTGTCCTCTTCAATCCAGGTCAGTCTGGCCTCTTGAGACTGTTACATACCACCCAAAACAACATTTTCACCGACATTTCAGTTGTGTTATTTCACTGCTTATTTTAGTAACTGCAGAATCACTATACTGGATTCATGAAATTCATGTGAACATATTTGTCAAGTGCAATGTTGGTCATCATAATATTATGGCTAGTTGGAGAGATTTTACTGTGCACCCATGCGTTCCTAATGGCTCAGTCAGACTAGACTAAAAATAGGATAGTAATCTACTTTATATCAAGAAAAATTAGTGATTGCCCGGATTCTTTTTGCTGATTGTAAGTAGTTGCAGCAACCATTTTCAATTGCACAGGTGTCTTGGTAGAAGAAAACAGCTTTGCTGAGCACCTGTGTCATATAAATCAGTCAATTAACCATCCTGCAGCAATTAGGTCACTATTTGCGGAGGAATTTCTGAATCTCTGTTTAAAATTTATGAGGTTCTGGCTGGACTCTAAATGTAATGATGCATTCAGTTTCCCTTGGAAGCAGGGCTGGGAGTGACATCACTCCCAAGTTGAGTGTGTTCCAGTAGTGAAGTCAGAAAAACAGGATTTATTTTGTTCCTTAGCAAGTAGAGCCATTCATACCACGATGGGGATACAAGGTGATGTTTGTTTGGGTTTGTTGTTGTTTTTTAACTGAAAAACACAACAGCAACACATTTATGGTTCGAGCCTGCACGGTGTTCTGTATATGGCTTATTTAGCGAATCAAATATGTACAACAGTATTTTCACAGATTGAAAGTTGAGAACGCTGAAATTCAGACTTACAGCTTCAAATGGAATACACAGAATTTCTGTGTTGTTAGACAGCAAAAGATTTATGATTTTTGCTCACAGTTAACAGCCATGTTATCACAAACAGACTGCAGAAAATTGACTCCATTCGATCACAAACTAGCAGAATGACTTGTGTGTTTTGTTTTGGGTCTTTTTTTCCAGATGCAAAAGGTTTGTCTAACCCAGCAGAGGTTGAGGGGCTGAGAGAAAAGGTCTATGCTTCATTGGAGTCGTATACAAAACAGAAGTACCCGGACCAGCCTGGCAGGTAGGAACTGTTCCATTACAACATCGATCATTTTTAAACACATTTCTGCACTGGATGTAAAGAATAATAAGGATGGCAGCTTGCATTATATTAGTACACAGCTCTTATGCAAGTAAAAAACTTTTGCCTAACCACAACATTGCATTTAAAAGGATGTAGGCTGATAACGCTATTTGTAACTGCAAATTGTTGCCATTGACTGTATTTTTTATTTGGGAGCTGATTGAGAGCAACAGGTATTAGAGGTAAAAGCAGACACTGCAAACTTCCTGAAAAGTCAACACATCACAGCTGAGATGCAGAAAGAACGCTTAAGAATATTTTGGTCACTATTGAGATCACAGTTATTATTATTATTACCCCATGAATATTTCACCTCACTGAAAAAACGTTTAATGGTGAAATTATGACATAAAGTGCACATGATTGAAGTGAAACTAGCATGCCACAGCCCGGCAGTGAAAAAGATCACCACTGCAACATGTAATACTTTTTCTTGTTTGTTTTCATTAATCTAAATCATAAATCTCTGAGCAAAGAATTGATTTTTGAAAGGTAAATGTAACACTAGCTTGACTTTCTTTGAAATGGCTTACTGTGTACGGTATGTTGTCTCATGAAAAGTGAGATGTTTACAATATAAAAAAAAATATCTTGATATGCACTCACTATATTCTTTATTAGGAACATCTTGCTAGTCCTTTTGGGCCATATCGATATGATCGCTGCATGTCTATGATGGGATTCTCACGTTCCACCACATCCCAAAGGTGCTCTATTGGATTGAGATCCGGTGACTGTGGTGTTTTATCCTGCTGGAAAAAGCGGAAAATGGGAACACTGTGATCAATAATGATATAGTCAGCACCAATGTTCAGATAAGCAGTGATGTTTAAAGCGATGCTCAGTTGGAGCCCAAAATGTGCCAAGAAAATATCTCCCACACACACACACTACCACCAACAGCAGCCTGAATTGTATACAGGGCAGAGTGCATCCATGTTTTCATGGTGTTTGCACCAAATTCTGACCCTATTATTCTAATGTCACAGTAAAAATTGTGACTTATCAAATGAGACATTGTTTGTCCATTCCTCTGTGGTTCAATTTAGGTGGCGCTCTGTCCTTTAGCAGGTGACCCGGTGTGGTCTTGTTGCTGCTGTAGGCCATCTGCTTTAAAGTTTAATATGTTGTGCATTCAGAGATGCTCCCATGCATGTATTTTCTTTTTTGGACTATTCTCTGCAAACCGTATAGATGATTGTCACCTTTCGTCCTGAACTTCAGCAGGTCATCTTGATCATGTCTACATGCCTAAATGCAGAGTTGCTGCCATGTGATTGGCTGATTAGATATTTGCATTACAAAGCAGGTGAACAGGTGTATCAAACAAAGTGGCTAGTGAGTGTGTGTAAAATATGGCTTTTTTTTTTTTTTTTAAACAACTTTGAACATGTGTGGAAGTGAGTTTTAAGCTCAGTTGTTCTCGCCTCACTATTTGGCACGACTTTTTATTATTCTCAGGTTTGCCAAACTGCTGCTGCGCCTGCCTGCCCTGCGCTCCATCGGCCTCAAATGTTTGGAGCATCTGTTCTTCTTCAAGCTAATTGGGGACACGCCTATTGACACCTTTTTGATGGAGATGCTGGAGGCTCCGCATCAGATCACATGACACACGTCTTCCCCTTTCCCTTGTACATACTCCCGCATCATAAGCAATATGATGATGGAATTAAAAAGACTTGATTGAAATGTAAAACAGCTTATTTTGTACCCATTTTTAAAAAAAAAATGCAATTAAAATGTTTAAAAAAAATGTGGTTGTGGGGATGGTGGAGTCATAACTCGATAAATTCCAATAAAGTTGGTTTGGAATTTTGTAAATAGCTAATTTCAGGTGTTTGTTTCAAAAGCCACCAAATGCAAAATTTGAAGAAAAAAAATCATATTTTATTCAAAGCAGAATTGTATAAAACAAAAACCATGCCTGAATTTCTTAAACGTGTCTGAGAATTCTTACAGAATAAAGTTATTTAAAAATGTACATGAAATATTTTGTGCATTGTGTTAATGCCTTATCACATTTTCTTTTATTAGCTGTGTTTGGTATCAAATATAAAGTGAACCTGCTATTTTCACTCCTCGTCCACCAGATGGCGTCCACAGAGTGCCATCAAGACGAGAGACGCTGCTTCACAGCATTTTTTTTTTTTTTTTTTTAGAGCTGTTTGCACGGATTCCTGTATCCTCCTCGTGGCTACGGTCTGTCAGAGTTACATGACTCGTCAGGGCCTCTGCAGGCTTCAGCATCACGAACTGCCAGGACCTCATCACAAAAACCTTTGATTTCATTAAGACTTCTTGGTGAAGATAATCCACGAAGAAATAGGAATCTAGAGAGAACAAAAAAGAAAATAAATCTACGTCGGAATATGTGCCTATACTGGAATGAGTCAGTATGTTGGCTGATATGTAACAAAATCCGCACGGGTTTGCAGTTGTCCGCAATAGTTGCAACTGGAGCTAGAATATAAAATAGCATACAGCCATATCTTGCTCACATGTTTCAATAGGAAAAATAGATGTTGTTATTTTGCAAAAATCATTGGAATCTCTATGATCCCATTTACTGCCAAGACTGGGCTAAAGTGAAACTTTGTGAAGCCACTAATTCGCAGAAAAACCAAACTGATTATTTAAAGCTTTTGGGGGGGAAATCATCACTTAAGTGTGTGACCTTTTAACCTGCAGTTTACTGTGTTATCAAATCACAATTTGAATACTACTGGCATTGAGGCTTGGCGAGAGAGACACACAAGCGTGGGGGAGAGAGCGAGTGACCGAGGGAGGAGAGAGAGTGCCTGGCAGAGAAGGAGAGAGAGAGAGGTAACCTGCACCTGCACATGGAGGAAGTCTTACTCTGTTTCGCGCTCGCTCTCTCTCACTCTCTTTCCCGTTCACCCCTAATAGGATAATTGATAGACAGCCCAAATAGTCAATAACTGTGGACTCAGCGAGGTCGCTGGAAGCACTAAGCAGAAACTTTGATGCGCTGCTCTCTGCTCCGAGGAGCAAGTTGCAGGGGAACTTTGAGTGGCGGAGATGCTCTGAGCAGGACTGGGAGTTCATAACCAAAATCCTTCGCTGCTGACCGGAAACTCGCATTTTACAGGTATGCCACTCTTCTTAGAAAACTCTAAGAAAAAAATCTTAGAAAAATGTTTTCCTTAAATTAAACCTTGGTGAAAATATATTTCGCAGCTTCTTCAGGGAACAGCAATGGTGGATATACCGGATACATCCTTAGGTAAGTAAACATGTATTTTATCAATATATTGAGATTAGATTCGTTTATTTTAAGCAACTTCATTTGTTGTTGTTTTTTATCAGCTCAACAGAATTACTCAGTTGCTAGAATTTAACAATTTGAAATTTTAAAAAAGTGCTAACTTTAAAATAGTTGTTCAAATGTATATCGCTCTTATAAAACACACGCACACATTTCCTCTGATTATAAAAGAGGAAAAGTTTGGTTAATTTGCCAACCTTCGTCTAGTTCAGCCACTTGGTTACGCAAACAACAAAATTTGCCAATTTTCATTTCTTCAGTTTTATCCTTCTCGCTGAACCAAAAATATTTACCAATTAAAGGATTTCCGTGCATTGCAGATGTGAATCGGAGGGCAGTGTGTGCAGGATGCCATCGGTTGATCAGAGACAGATTCCTGCTCAGAGTCACTGACGGCCTCTGGCATGAGGACTGCGTGCGGTGCGCAGCGTGCGGGGACGCGCTCACGAACTCCTGCTTTCTGCGGGACCGCAAACTTTACTGCAAACGGGACTATGCTGAGTGAGTTATTATTTATAACTGTTTGGTTCATAGGTGGCGTAAGTAGTAGTTCCTTTTTCACGGGAAATCACCAATTTCAACTTTAACCAAGACGTGACAAAATAAAATTTGCAACTTGGGCACATATAATGCAACACACGCAGGCATGTTAAGAAAAAACTACCTAATATTTCTCATACAGTTAAAAAAAAGAAAAAAAACATATTAAACGACTCTAACCATTAAAATGTTTGAATAAGCGTTTTAACACAACACTAAACTAATAAAGTTCTAAATAAGGTAGTAGTCGTTTTATGCAGCCTCCTGCAAAAATATAATCATGATATAGAAAAATATATATGACCTTTTCTGCCATTAAAAAAAACAACTATGTTATTTGACTTCAGTTTTGATCATTTTATTCTGAGGGCCAAACCTGATGGTGTATCATTAAGGTCATTTTTGCAACAGTACAGCTTTGTCCAGACTTGACCTTGACTAAGAAAGTGTGTGTGTGTGTGTGTGTGTGTGTGTGTGTGTGTGTGTGTGTGTGTGTGTGTGTGTGTATATGTATGTGTGTGTGCGCGCGTGTGTGTCTGAGAGATAAAGAAAATAACTTTCTCATAAGGCCAACATAAATATTTCTAATCCTTCTTAGTGTTGTATTGGGTAGACATGGATGCATTTTGTGTGCAGTTGTGTTTAAATGTGTGTATATGCCGTAATATGACTTCCAGTAAACTTGGCACAGTGCACTGAGAGAACAAGGTGACTGTAGGAGGAAGGGGTGGCAAGGGAGCTGGAATGTAAGAAAACTATTGTATTGTGTTGGGTTCGTCCGTACATGCACATGCACACACACAATAATGTGGTCACACCTTCATGCACAACCAGGGGTAAGGCTCAACTGACACATTGTCAAAATGTGTTAAAATTTTGAGGCCCACTGACGTGGCAACTGCAAGCTGGGGACAACATATGGTCCCCCACCCATCCACACACACAAAAAAAAAAAAAAATCACCTACTGCTCATGCCCTCCTACCTCATTCACCAGCTCATCCCCCCTCAGCTTCCAAATACACTCTGCACACCCTAAAAGGCAACAACTCACATTATTTTTGAACAATTTGGTAATGGCTGTTCTGCCAAGCACACAGGGAAGCAAGGAAATGTTTCAACACACTCATGTTGGAGACATATACCTTTAAAGGAGACGGAGTGTTTTAGAAAAATATGTAGATTTAATTTCTGTAAAACAAAACAAAAAAATTAATGTACTTAGTGTCTTCAGTGGAGATAATAACACTTGGCGAAAACACGTAGTAAAGACTTGTACTGAGAGGTAATTAGGAGTGCACAGCCATATGTCAGAAGGTCTGGTGCATCCCTACAAGAGGGACGGTGAGGATGGTGTGAACTTATTTTGGGGGACAGTGCGCTCCATGAGCCCTGGCGTTATGCGCCGTGGCATCTGGAAAGCTCTTCACACAGCAGCCCCTGTGTTGAGCAATGGGACAACGCCCAGCCGACCGTGAGTTATCTGACCTGATCAATTAGCAGGAGGCCTGGTGCCAAACTCCACCTCTGAGTCCACCCGTCATCCTTCCACCCCTGCTGTCCTGTCTGGAGTTACGACACCCAATAACACATGAGCACTACTTTTGACCACAATGAAGGTTTTAAAACTGTGCCAGTTTTTTTTTTCTTCTCACCAACAAACTATGTCCTGCTCCCCCGTTCGGCTGATGCAAAACAAGTGTGATTATTCCATACTGTGACAACATTTGTCTTTTACCACATGCTGCATCGTCTGACTGAATCTTGCTTTGTTTTTACCTTTGTTTCACCATGAAGCCTGGCCCATTCATGTGGTTTATAAGACAATAATGCTAATATTTGCCAGTACCAGAGGACCGTACAGATTTCAGTTTTATATATATTTATGCATCTAAAATGTTTCTTTTTAATAACAAGTAGGAACATGAGGATATAATATATGTGCCACAAAGGAATAATAACATTAAAAAAGGGTTGAAAATTAAAAAATTAACTTAATTAAAGTAGTTTATCTCTTTTTGGATGATCTAATATGTGTGATATAACAAACAAGATGCATAAAAACATTTTTGTTTTAACAGAACTTTACTGATTTTCATTGTCTGTCCCAGTTACTGTGGCAGACAAGACTAACTTAAGCATATTTAAACTCATTCAGTATCTGAGAAAGTCATCACAACAAAAATAAATAAATTCAACATGTTTTCATATCATAATACTTTCTGATAGTCATTTTTTCCTCTTTAATGTAATTTTTGATTATATCAAAACACTTTGAATTAAATTTTTTATAAAGACCAGCTGAGCAGAGGGGTTTTTGCACCTCAAGCGTGGGGGGGGATCCATCTGTTTTTCTTCCTCTTATCCAACCCGAGGGTTGCATTAAAAAAACACAGTATTTAAGCGTTAATTATAAAGTCATCGGCAGTATGTGTTGTATTAGCTTGCAGTCATTTCCCCACATTTTAGAGAAGCCGCTGAAGCTTTTCTAACTGTAATCATTAATTTACAATAATCTGATTCATTTAGACGACTGAATGCAGTTGTTTTTAATAATGCTTGTTTTATTCCATAGTTTATACATTGGCTGTCTGACCTGTAGTGACTCCAGTTTTCTGAAGCCGAATGCAGAATCCTGTCTGACAGCGTGTCTTCAGCTTGGTTTAGGTTAACTAAACGGTTCAGCGGGCAGGTGGACCGGACAGCAGATTGGTCGTCAGATCTTCGGTGTGACTCGCTGTGCACTTGACCTGACGATCTGTATCTGATACATAGCTCCCGCTGGTGTGTGCGTTCAGCAATGGATCTAAGTTAACCTGATCCAGAAACAAGATCTGCCTCTCTGCTTGTCCACTAGACCAGCAGTCTGAATGCCTGACTGCCAAAGGTCAGCACTGAAGTCAGAGCAAGAACAATGAAAGAGGAGGACTTGAGGAAAACTGTGAGTTTGTCTGTGTACATTTCTGCTAAACACTCATCTTTTTATACAGTGCTTCTGCATTAGGAGTGCCTCACCCAGACCATGTCAGTGTGGAGGAGTGCAAAATTTTGCTGACTTACTCCTCTGTAATGATCTTGTCACTAATTGCCATGTCTAAATCCAGCGTGACTGAGTGTTCCCGCTCTCCTGGCCGAGCCTCTGGGCCAATCATGTCAGCGGAAACTCTGAAATATTAAACACCTTGAGCCACTCCATAAGTATTGGAGGTACTCTTACCTTTGCATTAACGACGCTTAAGAGTACTGGGGATAATTAGACGAACTGGATAAGGCGTATAATGGAAAAGCGCTTCTCGAAACACGAATGATCTCAAAACATTAATGCCCATAGTTTCTTCTCCGCTGGCATTAGCATCATACTGAGATGTCAAATCAAATGCTTTGCGGTATCTCAGAGACCCAGAAACATTCAGGGTATTTCCTCTGCCACACTTCCTTTGAAATATTTGATTGATGCATCTTGTGTTGCCACAGGAATGCACATTCCACAGACGGTATGTTGACCATATTAAAGCACATACCATTGAAGCTGTGGGGCAGACAACTCAGATGGGTCAAGCAGACCGACCCTCCTGAGCTTCTGGGAAGGGGCTCTTACCATCGCCATAGTGACCCCAGAGCAACAGTAAGAGGTCTTAGCAATGTCTGGCTTTAGGACGTACGAGCTCCGGAGCCTTTGACAGGGATATGTGTGTGTGTGTGTGTGTGTGTGTGTGTGTATGTATATATATATATATATATATATATATATATATATATATATATATATATATATATATATACATACATATAACAATTCTGTAACTGTAACTTCGGTCGTTGCTGTGCTTTTTGGAAGTCGAATTTCCCAGAGGAACCCACCCGAGGGATTAATAAAGTTCTATCTTATCTTATCTTATCTTATCTTATGTCAACATGGCTGTTAGTTTTATTTTCAACTTAAAAATTTATTTGCTTGGAAATATTGTTCTCATTCGGAATTTGAAATATATCCAAAAATTAATTAATTTGCTTAAGTTTGGGTGTATTTTTTTTCTAGGTAGTGTAAAAAATTTCAGTATCTTTGTACTATTAAGAAGAAAGTTAATAAAAACAACATTACACAATTTATTCAAATTAACTTATTAAAGTAAATAAAATAGATTCAATGTGATTAGGACATACAGAATAATAATTGTGGTTATTAATGTGTCCATGCACAGTGTTAGAATAACCTCCAATGCTCCTATTTTCTGATGGTTTCACAGTATCAAGAAAAAGACTTTCTCATGAGGCACATGGAGTATTTTTATTTGGAAACAAAAAAGGGGAAAAGCTGTCACTTTCTCATGCCTCTGTGCTGACTGCTCTGGTGACCTAGTCAAGTCTGGAGACAAACGCCAGCTCCAGAATGATGACGCATCATCCTGCGTGACAGACCCAAAATGCGGAGGTGCCAGCCAGCGGACAATGGTCCTGCTGCTTGAGGGCTGGCTCTGTCTTTGTCTACTTCTGGTTAAGCAGACTTACGGATAATTCCACGGATAATTCCTGGGACCAGTGGCTCAGTCTCTCCCACCAGGAGATCTGATTCCACCCCTCTGCCTGGAGCCATGGCCTGCCGAGAGCCTTTCTCCTGCCTCCCCAGGAGCGCAGCCTCGGACACGGCAGTCGGAGCCACGGCAACAGTCTCTGAGGCTAAGCTCACCAGTACTGGTTGCCAGGCGCTAAGATACACACCCGACACACTAAGGGTATGTGTCTGAGTGGTCCGGGCAGGAGGGGGGGGAAAGGCGAGAGAAGTCAGGCTGGCGGTTGTTTTGAGTGACAGCTCGACTCAGCAACATTCTCAAAGTCTACCCAGCATTTTTTGGTTTTCTCATAGAGTCCCATCTTACTGATGTGTGAGGGGGTCCTCAAGTGTCTAAAGAAAACAAAATCCCTATTCTCTGTTATTTACTCAGCTCTCACACTTTCTCTCTCTGTGCGCTTGCTTTCCTCCACTGTTCAGTCTGTTTGCAGTGCGTTGTGCAGGCTGCACAGAAGCCATCTCTCCCGCAGAGCTGGTGATGCGTGCGGGGGCCGCTGTGTTCCACCTGCGCTGTTTCACCTGCAGTGTTTGTTCCTGCCGCCTGCAGACAGGAGATCGCTGCGTTCTCAGGGAGGGACAGCTACTATGTGCCAGAGAGGGCTACCACCAATGTCTGGCCAGTCCTAGCTCTTCTGAAACAGGTACAGAAATTGCATGCTTTCATGCTGCTCTTTGATTTGTAATAAATTCACAATCCATTTTGATGATTAAATCCCACTTTAAGAATTCAAACTCTGTCCAGCATTGGGTAAAATAAGCACATTTTAGTTTGAGTAACTAACTGTAACAGTGCAATAAAAACATTGCCAAAATAATGATTCAAGTGAAGTGGTAAAATACCAGTTCAAGTTGGGACATAAAAATCATCCTGGGAGACACAGAAAAGCCCAAAACTCAGCCCGACATCAGCCAGGTTGATGTAAAGTATCTGCATTTTAAACAAAAACTAAAATTCTTATAAAAAAATATTTAAACATTAGCAGGCATGAATTTTCCTGTTTTTATGTGAATATTTTCAATCATATCTATGCCTGTCTTCTAGGTAAAAGTAATGATGAAGATGAAGAAGTTGAGGAGGAATCTGGAAGGATTGCAGGCAGAAAAGTTAAATCAGATGATGTGGAGAGCAAACGCCCCAAAAGACCTCGCACTATTCTGACCACTCAGCAAAGACGCACCTTTAAAGCATCCTTTGAGGTCTCCTCCAAGCCTTGTCGAAAGGTAAACAAAAAAAAATATCTTCTGTTACTTTGCATTCAAGTTAAAACTATGAATCTATTTCATATGAGGACCTAACATAGACATTTTAGAAATTTTCATACAGCACTGTCTCATCTTTACACTTATTTTATTCATTGTTTAAAACAAGGTGCAAGGGCTAAGCCTTTTACTAGCTTGTACAATCCAGAGACCCTTTTACCTCATATTGTGAAAGAAAGCCCTTGTACCATGTGTCACCTTGACAGAATGAACAAAAAAAAGGAGAAAACTTCATTCAAAAATATGTGACATGGTTTCATGTATCTTCTGTACATTATTATCACTGTACTGCGGGTGGGTAGTTGGGCAGTTTTGTTATAAGTGACATTGCTAAATTCCTCATGAACTGACTTTAAAAGTACCAAAGTAAAGATTTTTGAAAACATAGCAGTTATTTTCACAAAACAAATAAGCATCATGAGTGTTTCTTTAAGCAGTTTCTGCCTCTTTGCTAAATTTGTGATGTGACGCAGATTTTTATTATCCTTCAAATGACCTCCTCATTCTTTTTTTTTACCCTCGCATTCTGTCTTTGTGTTGCCCTCCTGAATCTTAATCCAAGGTAAGAGAGACCTTGGCAGCTGAGACTGGTCTGAGTGTCCGGGTGGTGCAGGTCTGGTTCCAGAACCAAAGAGCCAAAGTAATTCAAAGTACACACACGCGCACGCACACACACACACACTCATGCACTGCTAATAAAAGCCTTCTTTCTGCACTGTATTCGTAAGCCAGAGTGGAAATCAGCCTGGTTATCTGTTCATACAGGAAACTGATGACATCTCATGGAGAGATCACTGTAGATTAAACCCAATATTTCCTCACAATTTGGGCTCATGTGTGGCTGCCCTCTACTTCATTCTTGATACTTTACAACTGAGTGAACACAAGCATACTCCTGGGTGGTAGATGGACTGTGGAGTGGGAGGACAGTTTTTTACAGTAGACTTGAGGATTTGACTGCACTGAGGCATTAAAGAGCTTTAATGTCTCTCGATGCATGTTTTTAGATGAAGAAACTGGCCAGGAGACAACAGCAGCAGGAGCAGCAACAGACTCAGGAACAGTGTGAACACCCATCGCATCACACAGGTATTATTCATAATTGCTTTTGTTCTCGCTGTAAGAAAAGGTACCGTTTTCTCTATTTATTTATCAGTTTCTAATAGGTAATGGGAAATACCTTGACTAAAGATTTTATTCAGCCTTTAAGTTATAGAAAGTTCAATTTTTTTTTTTTTACCTTTTTATTGTTTATTTTATTTTATTTTTACTTGTTTGATACGGGACAGACTGGGGAAAAGAAAGAGGGAAAGAAAAACAGCGGGGAAGAGGGACGGGGATAAAGGGCAAAAAAACCCAAAACAACAACAACAAAATAAGCAGACAAAAAATACATCTATCAATCACCTGGATCACCTGTTGAGAAAGAAAAAAGAGAAAACAAGCAGAAGAAAAAAGAGCAACATAATAAACAACATCGCGATGATCTATGTGAATATAACTGTAAATACTAAATATTAAACATTGTGCAGCACGTAAGATCGACAGCACACAGTATGCTTTGAGGTAGGAGTCAAAAAGGGTTTAGTTTGTGTGTGTGAGTCCCCGTGTGTACACCTGTTATCATGAGCGCGCTTGTATTTAAAAGGTTCCTTCAAATAATGATCTGCTAGAGGGTGTGGGGGGGCCACAGCCCCGTCCTCCAGGGCATGAAGCAGGTATGGAGGAGATCAAAACTCCAGACATCCAGAGACCCTCAGAACACAAGAGACCATGGAAGACCAACAGAGGGGCAGCCGCGCCACTGTCCCAGAAAGAGCTGAGGAGAGCCCCAGATGAGGGGTCACTCAGCAGCCGCGGAGCAGAAGCCAGGGGGGGTTGCAGTGACGCGCCCGTGAGCTCTGCCGGCAGCCAGCTGTGCCTGAGTGACCGAGCCCCAGGCCGAGAGGCCGAGGGCACCCCACCCCCGAAGTGGCCCGAGCGAGCCCCAGGCTCCAGGCCCCGACAAGCAGCCACCAAGGAGTGAGCCGGTGTGTACCTGGACGCCCATCCACAGACACAAAGAACCACCAACGCACCGATGTCTGATGTCAGGCCCTCCAAACCTTGGAGGGCCTGAGATGTCCCCAGAGAGGTGGCGTCTGATACCCAATCTGACATATAGACACAGAAATACAGGCACACACAGACACAAACATCCATTCCCCCCCTCATGCTCTCATATGCAATTACTCAACACTCACCCAACGTGGAGACAGACATAAAGAGAAACTGTACACACAATCACACTCCCCAAGCGTACTCTAAGCCCCAGGTCTAGGTACCCTTGCCCCTGGAGGGGGAAACTGCACCAAGACCCAGGTAGTGTTACCCTTTTCCCTGGGGTGGAGAGAAGCAGACTGCCCCGGCTCGGCAGCAGCAGGGAGGCCCCACATTCCAGACCCCAATCGGACGGCCAACTTCTCCTCCCAGCCCCCCCGCTCCAGCAGGCCGCAGAGAACGGGGGTGTGAGAAGACTCCAAAGTTTAGAGCTAAAATTTAGCTTTTAATTGTTTTGAAGGGCTTTCTGCAGTTAAAACAGGCTAAAATCATTAACAGAGAACTCTGTTACTTTAACTACATTAACTCATAAACACACAGCTCTGTGATCTCCTTTGGTTTCCTATGCTTCATAGCGCCCTCCAGTGGCAGTGTGACCTCTGAGATGAAGCACCTCGGGTCCTCTTATGTCCATATTGAACTGCAGCAGCAGCAGATGGGAATGACCACACTGGAACAGCAGGACTGGGACATGGACCCCTTCAGACAGGGCCTGACCCCGCCTCAGATGCCAGGGGATCACATGCATCCTTATGGTAAAAGATCTCAACGCAGTCAAATCCTCAGCTTATTTTAAGCCTTTTGTAAAACAAACATGAAATAAACATAATTTTAAAAGTAAAAAAATGTACTTTTGATATTGCTGGTATTAATTTAAACTTCCAATAGTAGTTGAGATACAAAATAATAATTTATATCTTTTTAAGGTTTCAAGAGCCTGTATGGCGATGTGGACAGAGACCCGCTGTGTCATATGGCTGACGGCGACTGCCTCTCTCTTGGCGACTCCTCGCCACTCACTCCTATTGACCGCCTCTACTCCATGCAGGACTCGTACTTCACCTCGTGAGGGTGGCTATCAGATTCAGACAGACTGAATTTATCTCAGAAATGTGGTAATTTGGTACGTGGACGTAAAATGTTAGAAGGGGACAGGGGTACACTCACAGTGATACCATGCAATACTATACCATGTTCACCTCTATACAAACCCAATTACACTCCTGCATCTTATGCTTTAAAATCTCTTCGGAGTCTCCTGTACGTGCATGACACTGAACTCTCATTATGTTTGAATGCCAGATTATGAGAGCGTAACTGCATCTACTCATGTAAATAGTTGACTGGGTGTGTATTTGTATTTATTCTCCAAATGTGTGTGTATGCTGTTCATCTCGATCGAATTAACAATAATCAGAAAATAATAAACATGAAACGGTGATTGTTCACTATGGTGTTACTACAAACCACGGGGTGATTTGTCCATATGAAAATGGGATATTCATGCTGAGGGTTAGAGGCAGGTCAGTCCATCCTCAGTGCTTATCAGTCCGATCTAGGTGACGGGTCAGTGAGACATCTTCTCCTGGCTGTTGAATGGATCGTCAGATTGTAAAATGCTGGGCTATGACAGCCGTATGGGTCAGTGGCAGGTAAGCATCACATCCACGCCGCCATCATCAACGCTCACATTGTGCTTTTCTTGGTCAAAGGCCTTTGCTGCATTTTTCTGCCTTTTCCTTCCTTCAGTCAAAGAGGATGGGAGGAGGGGGAGGTGGGGGACCACCCAGGCGCTGTGCCCAGCTGGAATGCACCAATCATGGGAAGGGAGGTTGCGAAAACCCACGGAGGGGGCTTCAGACAACGGAGTGGCTGAAAGCTGTGTCAGGGGAGAATGCCCAGGGTGACACGGAGATATGAAGCCCTACTGTATGGAGTGCCTCCTTGCCCCAGCCGTGAACCCTCTCCTGGACCCATCTCATATTTCCCACTATGAAATCAGACCTTGCAAAGCAGAGAGCTCAAGTCAATGGTCAGGAACAATCTAACTGTCTGTCACCGTAGTACACTACTGCCAACCAGAGCTAAAGAAGCAAGCAGCAGAGTATACCTACAGTATGTCTGTGTTTCGCAGTCCCTCAGTATCTGTTTCTGTATCTGCTCTGAGCGTCTGCTGGCATGTGCATGTGTTCATTCTCATGTGTTAGATGGAACAACACTCTTTGTTGTAGGGCCTAACATAACATAATGTATTCCTTGTATCTATAGGTGAATGAAAAGAGGGGGAAAAAGGCTTAAATATCGGGGAAGAAAGCCAAGGTGGTCACCTGGGGGAGCCTTTTACCTTCTTGTCTGTGTGCAGTTGGCATACGTAGCAGGTGAGAAGACCAAAAAAAAAGTTCACACTGTGATCATACGGTCACAGCGGGTAGCAATAACCTCATTATTATTCCGATGGTAGCCAAACAGTTTCCTGTCAACAGTGCGGTTATTTATTGCACGCTCCATGCCAACCACAGGCCACAAACCCTCTGTCTTTTAACTGCTATAATTGGCTTCATGCTGTTGCAGTGCCAAGACAGATGCACACGCTTTGCTGAACGTACTCCAAAGGATGCTTGCAGATTATAAATAAAGTCTGTTTGCACACATAGACCAGCAAGGTTTAATGCAGTAGATACAGCCATACCATGGAAATGTATCATTTCAGCCACTGGACTTACATATTCACAAATATGACACACATTTCAATAATCAGTGTAATGGGTGGGGGTAGTCATTGTGGGATCAGTGCCCATTTTGACACTGAGTTGATCACCTCCTCACCATATCCTATGATGGGAGCTTTCTGGTCACCAAATGTGCTAAATTGACAGTTAACGGCATTTCGGCAAGCCTAGAGATTTCTGGGAACATTCCCAATTGACCCCACAGCATTCAAATGCCAAATGTGTAAAATATGAATTTCTGATGACGACCTGACAGGACAGGGTTATTCCAGATTGTACCACATGATACTGGACATAGCTGAAAGAATGCCAGCAGTAAAATGGGACTGAATGAGTCGGGGAAGAGTAAACATAAAACAATGAAAAAGCAAATGAAACAACAGTTTTCTGAGATTTTTTAAAATTTTATTGACTTTTGGAAATTTTCAGGGAGGACCTAATGCAACAGCTGTAGACATACTTTATGTATCGTGGATGAAGTCTGTCATATGAATTGCTATTGCTTAAGCGAGAGCAAGTAGATGCAGTAACTACCAAGCTTCTTAGAATAATAATAATAACAAGCAAAAAGTAAAATCACATCTCAAAAAAGGAACAAGAGGTCAAAACTCAAATGCTGGATTCTCTCTTTCACCCCATGTCGGGACATCAGAAGTGATCATATTTCCTACAAAGATGAAAAGATGGGATTAGAAGTGTGCTCACCCTGCTACACCACACTGTATGTGTAAATGTGCATCACTACAGTAAGTTTCACCTGTTTTCTTAAATTGTTTCATGATCAACACAGTCAGTCCTATCAGGAGAAGTATCACAACAGCAATTCCCGCCCCTGCGCCAGTGTACAGCAACATGGCAGTCCCTATCGACATACCTGGCGTGGGATCACATAAAGATTTTAATGAAGCTTTAGGGAACTGTTCTCAGTGTATACTTCATGGCCAGCAGAAGTCATTGTTTTATAGTGTATGTTGATATTAGTTTGGGTTTTGCCTGTATCACACCACACAGTGTGCAAGAGAAGACTCCTATCTTAGAAAATGGTGTCATTTATAAATTACGGGGGAAATAACATTTTAAACTACAGAGAATAATTTACCTGTGCAGCTGGGCAGGCTGTCATTCCAGATCCCAGTGGCAGAGCAAAGCATCACTGCTGTGCCATTGAGGGTGAATCCATCTTTACAGCTGAAAACGCATTCAGAGCTAAAGCTGAAATTCCCCAGAGGATGAGAGCAATTCATAGACAGGTCTGAGGAGAAGGCACGGATGGCCTTACACTGCACAGCTAAAAAGGACAGCAACTACAATTACATAAGATCAATGAATATGTAATAACATTCAAAGTATTGCTATGCACTTACGTCGACAGGTGGGTGGATCCTGATTCCAGTGGCCTGAGGTGTTGCACATCATAGAAGATCTTCCTTTCAGCCAGAAACCTTTATTACATTTAAAGTCACACTGTGAGCCATAACTGAAAGGAGAGTTCAGATGGCTGCAGTTCATCCTCCCATGCTGTGGTGATTTGGCCAGCAGGGGGCATTGGCGTGCTGTGGATAACATAAAAACAGTATAGGCTCAGTACAGCTTCACTTTTGACTTTCCGGGTGGTGTAGAGTTTGGAACTATTTAATGTATGGACACAGATTAAGAAGGACTTTATGTGGATGGCAACCGTATCATGTTTTGGTTTATTACCCTGACAGCCTGGTATTTCTGTGCTCCATGTGCCCGCAGAGGTGCATTCAGTGTCAGGAATTCCAGTTAGCAGAAAGCCATCCTCACAGGTTGATGTGCACCTAGAGCCAAAACTGAACTCGCCATGAGAATGAGAGCAGTCTAAAGTCCCATGAGAAGGAGGAGTGAGAATAGGACACCTTTCAGCTATAAAGGAAAAAAACTCACAGCACATAGAGGAACAGAGCAGATTATTAGCTTCTTTAAGAAAAAAGTGTAGCTGTGCAATTTAAATTATGGAAAAAGGAGTTTATCGGTCTGTTTCTGATACACTGGATATTGATACAAAGAGTGTTTTTACCTAAGCAATGGGGAACAGCTCTGTTCCACCTGCCTTGAGATGTGCACTCTGTGATAGCTGTACCATTTAGCACAAAACCTTCTGCACATGTTGATGTGCACACAGAAGCAAAACTGTACTCTCTGTGGGGATTAGAGCAGACTAAGGACCCATGAGAGGGTGAGTTCAGAGTGGGACACCGTCTAGCTGCAAGAGGAATGAAGACACAGAGGTACCAAGACAAAGAAAAGGCATCATGCCATTGAAACCTTTAAATTAAGCATTTATCTTTGATTGTCTGATCACTTATTATTGATGGAGGGTTTTTTCCTACCCAGACATTGAGGTATGTCTGTGCTCCAGTTGCTCATAGCCGTGCACTCGGTGTCAGCTGTCCCATTCAGCACAAATCCTTCATCACACGTTGTCGTGCAACGAGAACCAAAACTGAACTTTCCATGAGGATCAGAGCAAATTATGGATCCGTGAGCAGGAGAGTTCAGTGTGGGGCATTTCTTAGCTGGAGGGAGGGAACAGGCAGGGTAGAAGGTCAGCAATACGTTTTTTAATCAAGTGGTAATTGGACCCTCTGTGAACCTTGAAAGTACAAGCTCTTTTATTAACTAAACAATTGAGAAGCATGGATTTAGAATGTTTTTTTACCCAAGCAATGTGGGATGTCTGTGCTCCAGTTGCTCATAGCCGTGCACTCAGTGACAGCAGTTCCATTTAAGATAAAACCTTCATCACAGGTTGTCGTGCAACGAGAACCAAAACTGAACTCTCCATGAGGATCAGAGCAAATTATGGATCCGTGAGCAGGAGAGTTCAGTGTGGGGCATTTCTTAGCTGGAGATGAACAAAAAGAAAGATGTACACAAGGTATTAAGTTGATTTAGTGAAAAATTGTTGTAATGCAAACTGAACCATGAGACTACAAGCTTTTAGCGTGTTCTTTACCCAAGCAAGGTGGAATGTCTGTACTCCACATGCCCATGGAGGTGCACTCAGTGCTGGACGTCCCATTCAGCAGAAAGCCCTCATCACATGTTGATGTGCACACAGAAGCAAAACTGTACTCTCTGTGGGGATTAGAGCAGACTAAGGACCCATGAGAGGGTGAGTTCAGAGTGGGACACCGTCTAGCTGCAAGAGGAATGAAGACACAGAGGTACCAAGACAAAGAAAAGGCATCATGCCATTGAAACCTTTAAATTAAGCATTTATCTTTGATTGTCTGATCACTTATTATTGATGGAGGGTTTTTTCCTACCCAGACATTGAGGTATGTCTGTGCTCCAGTTGCTCATAGCCGTGCACTCGGTGTCAGCTGTCCCATTCAGCACAAATCCTTCATCACACGTTGTCGTGCAATGAGAACCAAAACTGAACTTTCCATGAGGATCTGAGCAAATTATGGATCCGTGAGCAGGAGAGTTCAGTGTGGGGCATTTCTTAGCTGGAGATGAACAAAAAGAAAGATGTACACAAGGTATTAAGCTGATTTAGTGAAAAATTGTTGTAATGCAAACTGAACCATGAAACTACAAGCTTTTAGCGTGTTCTTTACCCAAGCAAGGTAGAATGTCTGTACTCCACATGCCCATGGAGGTGCACTCAGTGCTGGACGTCCCATTCAGCAGAAAGCCCTCATCACATGTTGATGTGCACACAGAAGCAAAACTGTACTCTCTGTGGGGATTAGAGCAGACTAAGGACCCACGAGAGGGTGAGTTCAGAGTGGGACACCGTCTAGCTGCAAGAGGAATGAAGACACAGAGGTACCAAGACAAAGAAAAGGCATCATGCCATTGAAACCTTTAAATTAAGCATTTATCTTTGATTGTCTGATCACTTATTATTGATAGAGGGTTTTTTCCTACCCAGACATTGAGGTATGTCTGTGCTCCAGTTGCTCATAGCAGTGCATTCGGTGTCAGCTGTCCCATTCAGCACAAATCCTTCATCACACGTTGTCGTGCAACGAGAACCAAAACTGAACTCTCCATGAGGATCAGAGCAAATTATGGATCCGTGAGCAGGAGAGTTCAGTGTGGGGCATTTATTAGCTGGAGGGAGGGAACAGGCAGGGTAGAAGGTCAGCAATACGTTTTTTAATCAAGTGGTAATTGGACCCTCTGTGAACCTTGAAAGTACAAGCTCTTTTATTAACTAAACAATTGAGAAGCATGGATTTAGAATGTTTTTTACCCAAGCAATGTGGGATGTCTGTGCTCCAGTTGCTCATAGCCGTGCACTCAGTGACAGCAGTTCCATTTAAGATAAAACCTTCATCACAGGTTGTTGTGCAACGAGAACCAAAACTGAACTCTCCATGAGGATCAGAGCAAATTATGGATCCGTGAGCAGGAGAGTTCAGTGTGGGGCATTTCTTAGCTGGAGATGAACAAAAGGAAAGATGTACACAAGGTATTAAGTTGATTTAGTGAAAAATTGTTGTAATGCAAACTGAACCATGAGACTACAAGCTTTTAGCGTGTTCTTTACCCAAGCAAGGTGGAATGTCTGTACTCCACATGCCCATGGAGGTGCACTCAGTGCTGGACGTCCCATTCAGCAGAAAGCCCTCATCACATGTTGATGTGCACACAGAACCAAAACTGAAGGAACCATTTGGGTCAGAACATGATATGGAGCCATGAGAAGGAGAACTAATTGGAGTACATTTCTTAGCTTAAAGAAAGACAGACATAAGAAGAGGCAGCTTCTTAACCTGTGGTTCACATTCAAAACAGTAAAAAAAAAAAGTTTTCAAATTATATAGTATGTATATCAGCATTTAGTCATACCCAGGCAAACAGGAAGTGCATGACTCCAGTTACCCTGTGAAGAACATTTTGTCACATTTGTACCAATTAGATCAAATCCTTCTTCACACTGAACAGTGCATATTGAGGTGTAGCTGTGCTTGTTTATAGGGTCATGGCATTGCAGATAGGCATGAGGTGGAGCCTGAAGACTGTTGCACTGTACCACTAGAAAAGAGGAAACACTGTTCTTTCAACATCACAGCATGCAATTTTTATTTCTATCCAGAAAGCGTGTGCTGCTTTGTGGTACAGCAGAGTAGTTTGCGACACACCTGTACATGTAGGTGTAGGCTTGCTCCATTGTCCCAAGGTCAGACAGCTGAGTACCTTGTCCCCAGTTAAATAGTAACCCTCCTTGCAGGTGAAGTTACACCATGAGCCATAAGAGAAAGGCTCCACAGGGTCAACGCAGGTCATGTGGCCCATAGCAGGAGAGAAAACTGGGGAGCATTTTCTCACTGTGGTGAGACACAGATATCACTCATAGTTCACATAATGCAGATCAGTGCTCTTATATAAAATGTCAGTTTGAACAACTGTATGTTATGACTGTGCTTTCACAAACATAGCTTAATCATCATGCTGAGATCATTTACGGTCAAAGAAAAAACAACAAAACAGTTTACCGACCCATGAAAAAAAAATCAGTGTTTGTCCAGCACGGACTTAAATGAGTGTGAAGTGGAGTGATGACAGGCGTGACCTAAAGCTAATCTGCTGCACAGTCCAGACAGGATGTGAAAGTGGACTGAGTGCAGTTATGCAGTAGTATATCTCGAAAGTAAATCTGTAAAAAGGGTTCAAGTATTACACAAGTTCTGTGAAAAGTAAGTGACACTCAAATACACACACAGACACACAAAATGAAAGCTATAATCAATTTAACTAAAAATAAAAATGAGTAAACTAATTAACCACCATACAGAATGATTTAAATTCAAAGGCAATGACAACTTTACCTGTACAGACTGGAACAGTGGCTGTCCATTGGCCAGTGTGGTCACAGATGATCTGGTTCTGCCCAATCAGTTCATAGCCTTCATCACAACTGAACTCACAGGTTGAGTTGTAGCTGAAGGCTGCGATGGGGTGGCTGCAGTTCATGCTACTCGCGCTGAAGTTGGTGTATTTCAAATTTGGACACTGTGCAACTATGATAAGCAGTCAAAATATGTTTTGTAACTTTGCCATCTGAAATATCAGTTTTTAAAAACAGCTGGTTTCCTGTTGCCATACCTTGACACAGAGGAACAGGGTGGTTCCAGAGCCCATTGGCTTGGCAAATCAGTTGAGGCGCGCCTATTAACCGAAATCCAACTTCACAGAGAAAATGGCAGGAAGAGTTAAGATGATTAGACCCATAGGGATTAGAACAGCGGAGAGACCCTTGATCTGGATGCGGAAAAGGTTTGCATGTGATCGCTGAAGATAAAACAAATAAAAATTAGTTCATGTCTTTTGTTTAGGTTTGCAAAAATATCTTTAACAATTGTCAGTAGGCTAAAACTAAAATACAGAAGTTCCCGAGGAACAAATGAGGGACAAATTAATAACAATCGAACCCTAAATGGACTGCTACGGTGAGGTTCTATGCCATTCAGATATAAAACGAAGACTTAAAGATGGTCAATATTATTCAAAATCAATCACTTGTTATGGGGACTCTTGTGGCTGAGTTGTCTGGTAACTTCATTAAATAAGTCTGAGGTGGTCAGAATGAAATATCAGGCTAATCCCGGCTGGTTATTTTAATTTAATAGTTGTATATTTGGATTGCATATTGCAATATTCTACAGATCTTATCAGCTTACCCTCTTCACAGCGTAGGCCTCGGAAACCAGGATGGCACTTGCAGATGTGGCTTCCAATGCTTTCCACACAGTCTGCATGAGCACTACAAGACTCATGTTTGCAAGAGGCTGCAAATCACACAAAAGGTGTCAGATGCTGTATTACATTTACTGCCAAAGTTTTCCATCAAACTAAGTGAAAAGTATCCTACCGGTGTAGCAGACAGCTCCTTTCAACTTATTGCAGTTCTCATTGTTCCACTTGGCTGTGTCTCTCGCCCTCTTAATGTATATCTCCACACAGTCCTGACGGGGTATGGTATCTGGCTCTGCTGATGCCCAGTTTTGAGCCTCTTCAGGTACACTCTGACTGGTGTTTACTGAGGTCCACAATCCAGCCACTCTGTGAATCCCTATCCAGTAATATTTTGGATTAAATGGTAGCAGATCATTGAGGAAATTGGTCTCCTCTTGGTTCTGAATGGCAACCATATCCGTGAAGAACTTCTGGCACCACTTGCGAGCCTCGTACCAGTTCTGGTTTGGACCAGTGCTGTAGTTGTATGTCCATGCTTGCACACCTCCTTTCCTACTACTCAAGTCTAAAAATGTAGCATAAGGACAGTAAGATAAATGTGGACTGGTGAAGAAAAGTGTTTGGTGTGTGTATTACGCAGGCTTACCTACAGCAAACACAATCAGTGTAGCTATCAGTGCGTTACAATGCGAGTTTTGTCTTACATCACCTGACATCTGAAATACAAAGAAAAACAACTGAGAACGACACATGGCTGCTATATGTGAGAATGAGGGTACAGTATCAATTTCTATAGGTATGAATGAACAGCCGTTACGTGTCTTACCTTCTGAGCCGTCTTTAGTTACTAATTCTTGGCATTTAACTCTCACCTCTTCAGTAAATGGCAAAACAGTATTATCTGTCCTCCAGGGACTGAGCCAACGTCCAATTTTGTAATATCATTTCTACCACAGCTTCCTTTCAGGAAGGGTTTCACTCAACCACTCACAGCACCCTCCACACATGCATGCACACATCCAAAGATAATTATATATTCAGAAAAAGACATGCAGACACAGTCACTAAAACATTATTTTTATTCACATTTACATTTCAAAGCAATTTACAAGAATGCGGCACACATGTCTGAACCATACCATGATGACAAACCATCGAATATACACAATTACATAATTTATAAGTATGCAACATATCAAATGTAACTTTTACAACATATTAGGTAAAAGCCTTAGCTGGCTGATATTTAAATCAGCATCCAGTGCATGATGCAAGGAGACCGATTTCCTCAATCTCTAAGTGAACTGTCTTGGTGTCAAATATATTCTAATTAAGGCGTGGGACGTTGTTTACGGTTGTGTATCACAGGGTGGACTTCCTTCTTCGGGCAGCCTGTGCAGGACAGAACAATGTTCTTAGATTTTTCCCCCAAATTCTTTGAATACTAAGTCAGCAAAGGCTGTGAGAAAGGGTGGAGCAGCTTAAGACAAACGTATAATTTCAACACTGACCTTTCTTGGGAAAGTTTCTTTCCTGTGAGAAACAGAGAAATGGATTACTTTTGAGGGGTGTTGCAATAAGATTGCACTGAATGTTTTATTTGTATAGAGAGTAGTTGAGAATGACTGACTTTGTCTGTGTTTTATGCAACAAAAACAGATGCAGCAGAAGGTAGAGAGGGCTCCACATCCAGCTAAAGCCAGCAAAGCCTGTTTATAGCCTGAAAAAGAGGGGAAAGCAATTTTTACCATTCAGTTATACATTACAGCACATCATTCATGTACATGTCAAAACTACTGCTTTCCATCAAAATGATTTAGCATGAGTTACTGGAAGCACAGTTCTTATGGCAAAGAAACTATAAAAACCATACATGAAATGGCCGGCCGCCATGTTTAATGTTTAACAACATTTTACAAACATTTACATGATTTTTTTGAAATTACTTGTACAAGTAGGTCTTGGGCCACTCCAGACTCTGGTCTCTCCACAAGTGACGGCTGGTGAGCCAATCACGAAGAAGCCAGGGTCACACTTAAAATGACAGGTTGTCTTGAATGTCTGATTTCCTCTGGAGCAGTTATGGGATCCATTATAAGTTTGAGGTAGAGGGGGACACTCCACAGCTGAGGGCACAAACAGGTTATACAACATCTTACAGTATGTTATAATACATTTTAAAGCACTGTACTTTATTTTTATTTTTTTATTTTTTTATACTTTATTTTTATTTATTTATTTATTTATACTTTATTTTTATTTATTTATTTTTAGGAACAGGAACATTAACATTTACACAGACACAGCAAGGGAAAAAGGTAAACAACTAACTAGAAGTAAAAATAATAAGATAAATAAGATAAATAAACAAATAATAAAAAATAATGGAGGGAGGGGCTCACCCAGGGCTATGGGAAGTTACTAAAATGTAGTTTTTCCACTTGGAGACACACCGTGCATCTTCACCCCCATACCTACGTCTATATACATACTCACATATACTTTCAAGTATCTACATACACATCTACATATACATACATAATACATATCTACATGTGCATGCATGCATACTCGTGCATGTATACCCTTTGACATAAAATCAGGTTAAATGAAAACAGAATGGGAAGGGAATGAATAAGATCCTTTTCCTACATTATTCACAACCCTTTCGCATATTCGAAAACCATTTTGACCAATATCTTTGAAATTTGTCTTTACAGAGTCTTAGAGAAAAGGTCATCTTTTCCATTTCACAAATGTCTTTTACTATGGCTGACCACTCTCCAACCGTTGGTGGGTCCTTGTCCAGCCATCTTCTAGTTATTGCTTTTTTACTTGCTGCCGGGAATATTTTAAAAAGGTGTTTATCTTTCCTATTCATCTCAACTGGTACATTTCCCAAATATATATTGTAGCAAAGCAAAACTCAATCTCAGAACCCATGACTTTTTTTAATCCTCATTAGTATTTCGGCCCAATAAGTGTACTTTATTTTTAATGTGATGTTACAGTTTGGTATTACTACCGCTCTAATCAGTGGTAACAGTAACTTAAAATGCTTCACTGGAAGCACAGCGCTTATGAAAACAAACCTGTGTATTTTCAAGAACCTTTAAACTTTTAGATGATTTCATGAAATTACCTGCACAAGTAAGTCTTGGCCCACTCCAGTCCCCAGTGTCTTCACAAGTGACAAATGACGAGCCATTTATGAAGAAGCCAGGGTGACACTTTAATCGACAGGTCGTGTTGAAGGTTTGATTTCCTCTTGAGCAGCTATGGTATCCATTATAAGGCTCAGAGAGAGGGAGGCATTCCACAGCTAAGGACACAAACAAGTTACGCAACATCTTGTAATGGTTTATAAAACATTTCAAAGCACAAACATGCTGGTGTATGCACATTTTAATGTTATATAAGAATGTGGATAATGAGTCGCTGAAAACAGAATAAGTGTAGCAGTTAAACTAAATCTGTTTTTAAGTATTTACTTCTATATCTAATTGTACGATAAGGGGGGGAGCACTCAGGACAAAACCTGGGTTCCAGTTAAATCGACATGTTGTGTTGAACGTTTGATTTTCTCTTGAGCGGCTTTAGTATCTGTTCTCAAGCTGAGGAAAATCCACAGCTGAGGGCACAAACAGGTATGCAGGGCATTATGTAATGTCTTGTAACAGGTTTGTAATATGAAAATAACACATTTTAAAGCATTTATATTGGGTTTTTGTGTTCATACTGATGTAGGCTTAATAATGATAATTTCAGTTTTTGAAGAAAAACAACACGAGTCACTTATATATGTAGAGCATAAAAAATTGTGCATATCTCAAAGCGTGTGTGTTGGAATATACAACTCTGTTACGATTACTTGTTTCCTCCGTGCAAGTATGCCTGCACATTGTTTCACACATTACTAATAACTGTAAATGGCAACTCTTTATGCATTATAATAAATAACACTAAATTGCTCACGTGTTTGGCACCTGTCTCCCTTAAAACCACGTTCACAGAGGCAGGTTGTACTGTTGATTGCCTCCTGGCATCTTCCTCTTTCACAGGATGATTCATTGCACTGGGCTTTTAAGAAAAAGCACACCAATATAAGGTCACTTATCACTATAAAACCTTCACAGCTTTTCTTTGTATAGAAGACACTTTATTTCTTTTTTAATAATAGATATTAAAAGAAATTAGTTTTAAGACAAGACATGTTATCCTGAAGATGTTAGAAAAGTTAAACAATGCAAACAAAAAATATCTGACATTACTGTAATGGTGGATAGCACATTAAAATAATATGTAAACAAAAATACAACAATTTACTTCAATAACAAATTAAAATAATATTTAAAACAAATATTATGAACATGTAAAAACTATTCTGAAATCAAGTTATCACCTTAAAGGAAATCAGCCATGCTTTTTCATGAAAATATAAAGTTATGATATAGCAAAAAGAAAAAAAATCAACAAAGCAGAATTAAAAATGTGGTAAAAAACTGTACAGGAATTACTATATGACAGGTTTACGTACTTTTAAAACACGCTGCATATTTTGATTTGCTACATTTCTCATCGTTCCACTTCCCTCGATTTTCTCCTGTGTTAGTGTAGATCTCTACACAAAACTCTGTTGCATGGACATTATTTGGTTCATTTGGTGCCCATGAATTGTTACCAATCCACGTGCTGTTATTCCCAATCCAAATCCAGCTTTCATTCATATGGTTTCTAGTGATTCCAATCCAGAAATATGGGGAGCTTCTTTTCTCTGGCAGGATGGAGACCAGATAATCATTCTCCGCTTGGTTTTGGATGACCACCATGTCTGTGAAATATTTCTGGCACCACTCTCTGGCCTGGGTCCAGTTCATTGTCTCGTTTGAGTAGTGATACGTCCAGCACAGAGTAGTCTCAGCCAAGCAACTACCTGCAAATGTTCAGAACAGCTTTTAATGTGATAATTAATAAAGTTTTCTGACACGTGTCAGCCGGTCTTTGCCCAGCAGCCACACATTTCACTGGAACTGGAATTAAAACTTACCAAAGATGAGGATTAATGTCCACTTCATCTTCAAAGAGAAATTTACTGTCTGTACAACGGGGGGGAAAGACTATATTTTCAAAAGTACTAATGAATGTCACCACGGAGAGTTGCTGAATAAGAAAATTGTGACTTACCCAGAATTAATATTATAATATTGTCCTTTGAACTGTTTGACACAAACTCCTACATAAGTTAAATCCCTGTTTTTTCTGATCAACTCAAACATAAAACAAAAAGCGTTACAGCAGAAAAATGTAAAGGTTGTTAGACGAAACTAAGGACCAGTGTCAGGCTTTTATATGTTCTCGTTTGCCATTCAGAGCAACATTATCATACAATAACTGGATGTTTGCTGTTCAGGCTGAATGCATGTAACGAATGATTTACTGAATATTTTAATGACTTTAACAAACCTTTAGGGAAACCCCACCTATTTCTAGTAAAGGTGGTTTCAGGGGCAGATTTTAATGAAGAAAAGGTACACAATGCCACAAGGTGCTTACTCATAGAGGTTGGACTACAGCCTTTGAAACACTTTTTAGTGTTTAAATGGGAATTTTTAAGCCTTTCATTTGTGGCTAGAATGAGTGTTTTCTTGTCTGTTTTCAAAAACACGTCTTCTCCATATCCTGACATATTGATGTAATGGAAACTCTTTTTAACGGCAGTGTCCTTCGAGACAACTTTAGACTTATGAAAGATGCGAGATGTGAGTTCCTGTCCAACTAAAGTAAAAGAGACTGAATTTTTTTAAACAATGAACTCTGGGAGAGAAAAAAAGAATACCTAGGAATATAATTGTTCCTTCTTTGAATACCGCTCACTTTTATATGTTTATTCTGCTTTGTCATGAAGTTTATGATGGAAAGGTCGATGTTTTGGCAAGAGATCTGGGAATTTTTCAAAACACATCCTTCCTCAACCCCTGAAAAAAACCCAGGAGGTTGTAGAAGGTCATGGCTGAAACTGGGAAACTAGATTGGTTTATGATAGAAATCATGAGTCAATCTATGAAGGCTAGCTCCACAGAAGGCTATTACACATCCCACTACTACACATCCTGCTTGGCTAAGCATTCCTACCAGTGTGGTGACACTGACACAACTGGCTGAACTTTTTTATTAGTCCTCCGTATATTTTTTTCAAATGAATATCAGAACATTTCCGAACATAGAAAACAGCAGATAAAAAACATCAAATTTGAAGTGTTACAGTAACAAAGTCAAAAAATAGAACACACACACACACACACACACACACACACACACACACACACACACACACACTCAGCTATCATGACAGGACAGGCAGATGATGATAAATGCAGAGGAGGAAAAGCAATTACTGGATCAGCTAGGTGTAGTAGGGAGCGCACAGGGCCCTCATTATCAACAGACTGTAGAGTTTGGGATACACACACACACACACACACACACACACACACACACACACACACACACACACACACACACACCACCTTAAAAAATAATGCTTTTTTAAGAAAATAAATATTACATGAATTCTATATCAAATTATTTGCTGCTATGCACTACAATGATAATTTACACATAATGCGTAAAACCATCTGTAGTTTTCTATTATAGCATGTTTTTGCTATATTAGGCTGTCAATACTGTTCTTGGAAACTCTGTGGAGGAGCCTCTATGTCAGAGATGCTGTAATAAAAGAGAAAAGAGGAAAAATCAGAAAACCCCAAAAGACACATATATGATTTAAACGAGGTAAATTCTTTTCTAACCTGTTCAAACTTGTTTGATTTCTTCAGTTTTTTAAAGATCCACATAGCCATAGGCACACCAGAGAGGAAGGCAATCCCTCCTGTGGCTACACCAGCAGTGACTGCTGCAACTGGAGCAGGAGCTGTGGAAACACAGTGAAATGTGAATAGTGTGAACTTTTGCTTTCCCCTTTGATCTGTTGTTGCTCATTTACCTTGGCAGGTGGGTTTCTCTGCAGTCCAGTTGCCATGGTGATCACATGTCAGCAGCTCAGGTCCTTCTAATGAGTAGCCTTGGTCACAGGTGAAGGAGCACTGAGAGCTGTAAACTGACTCAGTGCTGGAGCAACTGATGTGACCGTTTTCAGGAGCCTCAAGCAACAAACATGTAACAGCTGTTGTAAAGGACAGGAAGATGTCACTTTGAACATGCAAATGAAATTGTGAACAACAAGTAATCCAGGTAAAATGGGTTCACATGTACCTGTGCAGGTTGGTGATCTGGAGGTCCATTGGCCTGGATGTGTACACTCCATGCTGTGTGCACCTTGCAGCTCATGTCCTTCATCACATGTAAAATGACAAACCATGCCAAGTGGATGGGGTGTGTCATGACTAAGAAATGAAGACAGAGAAGGGCTGCAGCTTATCTGACCATTTGTTGGGACCTCTGGAGCAGGACATCCTTTTGCTACAAAAGGGAAACAAAAGAGTAAAATATTACTAATATGTCATGACATAATCAATCCAAGAAAAAAACTGGAGTAACACTGTTTGTAGTAAATATTGATATAATTAGTCTTTCAGACCTTTGCATGTAGGTATGTTTTCATTCCACTGTCCGTCCTCAGAACACTTGATGGTGTTTGCTCCCTGCAGTTCAAAACCTTCTTCACAGCTGAAGCTGCAGGTGGAGTTTGGTCGCAGTTCAGTCTCAGATTCACTGCACTGCATGATGAGGGGAGCTTCTCTCTCTGGATTCTGGCAAAGGATGGCTGACACAGAAACATGTGTATTTTATTGAACGTGTCCTCATGATATAGAAGATGGTGGGTTATACTTTTCGTGTTCCTCTTACCTTCACAGTGAGGAATCTGCTGATTCCATGTACCTCCTGATGTGCAGGTCACTCTACTGGCTCCCACTAAATGGTAACCTTGGTCACAACTGAAGCTGCAGGTGTTTTTGTAGCTGAACCTCGTATCAGCATCTTCTCCACAGCTGACAAAGCCATTTGTCAAGTTTTGCAGCGCAGTGCACTGAACAGCTACAAAAGAGAGAGGCAACAGAAGGAGTTAAATGAAAGCTTTTATTTTAATCATCATGCAAATCATCCTCCAAATAACAAAAACTACACAACGATGAAAGGTAAAAACATGTGGCCGTACCAACACAGTATGGCTGGGATCCATTCCAATTTGCTGATGCTTCACATTGCAGAGATGGAGATCCAGACAGTACATAACCTTCATCACAGGTAAAAGTACAGGTGGACTGATAGCTGAATGAGCCCAGAGGATCGGAGCATTTCATTGATCCATGTGTCGGCTCTGACATCTTCTCACACTGAATCACTGTAGACAACAGAGGGGAATAAAGCATTACGCCATGACTCCATCACTGTGTAGAAAATAATAAAAGTAACAAAAAGTAGTAGCAATATTATAAGCTATTAGCACTTAAACTCACTTTCACATGTAGGGGGTTTTTCTGACCATTTTCCTAAGGAAGTACACCTCAAAGGTCCTGGCACACTCAGCTTGTATCCTTCCTCACAGGAATACTGACACAAGGAGTCATAGGAGAAACTGCCATACTTGTGAGAGCAATTTACATGTCCTTTATCTGGAACAACCACTTCACCTTTGTTACACTGCACAACTGACAACAAAAAAACAACAACACAGTTGGATATTAATTAAATCCTTTATGTGACTTAAAATATGTATTTAAACTACGCTATCAGATTTTTTCTCACCTTGGTCACACTTGTGTCCAAAAAAACCTTCAAAGCAATCACATTTGTGGCTGTTGATGGTTTCAACACACTCTCCGTGGAAACAGGAGTCAATCTTACAAGCCGCTGGAAAAAGCAGAGGTACTTCTATAAAGGTTGGTAAATATACTAAAACAATATGTCAGAAACATCATTTTTAACTTTCAGATCAGTAGATCACCTATTAAAGAACAGCAACACAGCAGCAAAAATTAGTTTTTCAAGAGTGTGATTTTTGCTCACCTGTGTAGCACAGAGCAGTCTTTGATTTTGTACATCTCTCGTCATTCCACTTGCCTGGTTCTTTATCTCTTTTAATATACATCTCCACACAATCCTCATGCATGCCTGTGTTTTTGTCACCCTCGTTATTGTTCGGTTCTCCTTTTGCCCAGTTGGTTGCTTCTTCTGTCAGAGGCTTGTTGGTTCCTACCCAGGTCCAGACATTATTAATCCTACGAATCCCAATCCAGTAGTAGCCATTTTTCTTGGGCAGCCAGTTGTTAAGATGCTCAAGCTCCTCCTGGTTCTGGATGGCCACCATGTCCGTGTAGTGCTCCTGGCACCAGCTTCGTGCATCATCCCATGTCATTGCGTTGTCCGAGTAGAAGTAAGACCAAGACTCTACACTAGTCCACATGCACAGCACTTAAATAGAGACAGTGACATATAGTAGATGTAAATGGGGAGAAAAGGAGAGATTTAAAAAAATTCTATTAACTAATTTGCTCTCTAATGAGTGTTTTTAGTATTGGGTGCCTTTGTCCCTCCCGTATATATTCTTCATCCTGTATAAATTTCTCTTATTTGTTGTTTATTTTTGCTGTCTTACTATTTATATTTTATTCCTGCACACTTGGTGTGGAGCACCCACAATTTTGTCATACATGTACAGTGAACACAGGGCAATCCTATTCTAGCTGGTTCTAAAACTTTTTATTGAGACGCTCAAGGCTCTTCTGGCAATAAATGTACATACTTGAACAAATAACGGCGAAGTTGATCCATGAGGCAGAGCTCTTATATCCATGGGTTAGTCCAAAGAAGGAATCCTGTAAAAATAATTTAAAGGTGCATTAAATTAAAACCAAATTAATTTACATTAAAATGAATAATATTTAAATTGATATCCCTTCCACTCACCATTTTAAATGATATGCCTGATAAACTCCAGAAGGCACTTGATTCTCTAGCTTTCAGCCTTAGTATGTGTAGGGATGATTCTCTGCGTTATGCACTGGATTTCCAGGTTTTATACGCTTCTCTAGTGTCATTCAGGAAACCTGGAAGGTTTCCATGGAATCCCCCCCAATACTGCTCCATTCCACAAAAGGCTTTAAAAACATTTCCTGCACAAAAGCATTGGCTGGTCGTTCTCAGTACTGAACTCCCAGGTTGACTTTTAGGGTGAGATGGGGCTTACTTGGCTCTGCAACAATGCAGCTAATCGGGGTGACAAATGGGGTGACTGCATGTTCATGCTACTCCCACTGAAATTGTTGTGTTTCTAAGCTAGACACTGTGTAACGATGATAAACAGTCAAAACTATTTTTTTAAACTTCGACATCTGAAATATTAGTTTTTAAAAATTATCAGTTTCCTGTTGCCGTACATTAATGTAGAGGAAGAGAATAGCTCCAAGGTCTGCTGGCTTGATAGATGAGTTGGGGTGTGCCCACCAACAGAAAGCCAAAAAGCAGGAAAAGATTAGACCTTTAGACCCAAACAGATAAAAACAATGGTTAGAGCCTTGATCTGGATGGGGAAAGGTTTGCATGGAATTGCCGAAGATGAAAATAAAAAGAAAATATATTAATTTGAGAAAGAGGTCGGTTCTTTGGTTCAGGTTTATAAAAATATATATACATACACACTACAAAAGTCAAAGTTTGGACACACCATCTCATTTTAATAGTTTTTCTTTATTTTCCCTACTTTCTACATTGTAGATGCATGCTGAAATCAAATATCTGAAGCAAGATATATAGAATTATGCAGCAAAGAAAAAATCTATAAATAACTCCAAATATGTCTTATATTTTAGTTTTCTGAAAGTCTTTGTTGACAGCGCTTCAAACCCTTGGCCTTTTCTCAATGAGTTTCATGATGTAGTGACCTGAAATGCTTTTCACTTCACAGGTGTGTCTTGTCAGGGTTCATTTGTGGAATTTCTTGCCTTCTTAATGGGGTTTGGACCATCAGTTGGCTTGTGCAGAAGTCAGGTTGGTACACAGCTGACAGCTCTATTTGGAAAATCGGAATTCATATTATGACAAGAACCAATCAGCTAATGAAGAGAAATGACAGTCCATCATTATTTTAAGAACTGGAAGTCAGTCAGTCAGTCATTTGAATATGTCCCCAAGTGCAGTCGCAAACAGTGTGACACAGAAAAGGTGAACGGATGGTCTCTACATGCATGGTTCCCACTGTGAAGCATGCAGGAGTGATGTTGTAGGGGTGGTATGGTGGTGACACTGTTGGAGATTAATTCAAAATTAAAGGCAAAAAGAACCAGCGTGGCTCCCACAGCATCCTGCAGCAACATGCAGTCCCATCCAGTTTGCGTTTCGTTAGACCATCATTTATTTTTTAACAGGACAATGACCCCAAATACACCTCCTGGCTGTGTAAGGGCTATTTGACCAAGAAGGAGAGTGATGGAGTGCTGCGCAAGATGGCCTGGCCTCCTCAGTCACCTGACCTAAACTCAATCGAGAAGGTTTGGGATGAGATGGAGCGCAGAAGGAAGGCAAAAGGGCCAACAAGTGCTCAGCATCTCTGGGAACTCCTTCAAGACTGTCGGAAAATCATTTGAGGTGACGACCTCATGAAGCTCATCGAGAGAATGCCAAGAGTGTGCAAAGCAGTAATCAGATCAAAGGGTGGCTATTTTGAAGAATCTACAATATAAAACTTTGTGAAATGGATATAAATTTACGCTACCAGAGAATGGACTGGGGGAGTGGGAGAACATCAAGAGCTGTTATTTTTTAATGTGTTCCAGTTTACGAAAAACAGCATATCTCTTTTTGTGGCACATAAAAAGACAAACTAAGAATAAAAAGTTAGTAATTTTGTGCGGTTAGTGGTTTGTGCAACTCAGAAATATAACAACAATCCTTGGAAACTAGAATGACGCTGACAGTTGTATTTTCACATGGTTTCCATACAGTATGCAATAACACTAAAGGACTAATTTTTGCACAAGATTGCAATTTACAACCTAAAAGTAATAAATGCTAAAATAACAGTCAGGAAAGAGCTTCGGGAAAGGAAAAGGTGTAGCGACAGATTCTTTCTTGTTACTGCATTTATTTCTCATTGTTCCACTTGGTTATGTCTCTCTTGGGGTGATCGTGGCTCAAGAGTTGGGAGTTCGCCTTGTAATCGGAAGGTTGCCGGTTCGAGCCCTGGCTTGGACAGTCTCGGTCGCTGTGTCCTTGGGCAAGACGCTTCACCTGTTGCCTACTAGTAGTGGTCAGAGGGCCCGGTGGCGCCGGTGTCTGGCAGCCTCGCCTCTGTCAGTGCGCCCCAGGGTAGCTGTGGCTACAATGTAGCTGCCATCACCGGTGTGTGAATGGGTGGATGACTGGATATGTAAAGCGCTTTGGGGTCCTTAGGGACTAGTAAAGTGCTATACAAATACAGGCCATTTATCTCTTCCTTGCAATGTATCTCCACACAGTCCTGAAAGGGTATGTTATCTGGCTCTGCAGGTACCCAGTTTGGAACCTCATTAGGTGCAATCTGATGATGATGTATCTGATATCCTCATGTTGGTGTTGTTCCTGCATCACCATAATTAATGTTGGTCCAGGTTTAACACTGCAAGTTACTAATCATATTTTTGTGACGTCATAGTTTTGCAACATGGAAAAAACACCCTGCTATTGTCCACTCAGGAAAACATCCAACAAAGGTTCAATGTTAGGGTTGAGGGTTAGGATGTAAACATCATTAGGGTTAGGGTCATGGGGCTATCGCTAGGGTTATGAATATGGGGTTTGGGTTTGGTGTGATGATGTTTCCACCAAATGGCAAAACAGTATTATCTTCCCACCAGGGACTTCGCCAATGATCATCATTGTAATATCATTTCTTCCACAGCTTCCTTCCAGGAAGGGTGTCACTCAACCACCAATAGCACTCTGAAGACACATAAACACACAGACACAAAGTACCATGATATTTATATTGTATTTATTCACATTTATTTTTGAAAGGACTGTACAGAAATATTGTATATAACATATACTGATAAAGAGATGGTGTAGGAAATTACATAATTTACAACATATTAAACAGAGCCTTTACAGCTGCAACGTATCAGACAAAATCCCCCCAAAATAAACCTCTTATTTTTATCATGCAGTCATAAAGCATGGTATATCAGTCTGACACTACTACTGCCATCATAATAATTTCATAATAATAATAAGAAGAAGAAGGATTTACTGGAAAGCAAAGAAACAATAAGTCAAACCATTAAATGGTTGAAGCTCAGACAGTTTGTTTTCAGTGTTTCTCAATTTTCACTTGAGCAGTTATGGTATCTGTTATCAGGACAAGCAGAGTGGAAAATTCCACAGTTGAGGGCAAAAACAAGTGATGTACCATCTGTAATGTATTGTACTAAAAGTACCAATGTGCTGCTGCATGTACCACTCTTTGGATGGGCATTTTGAATGTGATATAAGTATGTGGTAGTAGTGCTACTGCTCTGGTCATTGGTAATAATAAACTGTAATGATTTTATAGAATTGGAATCAATGTAGCAGCCTTGATTTTTGTTAGTATTTACTGCTATATCTAACTATATCTAAAATTTTAATTTACTACCTGCACAAGCAAGAGCCCAGTGTTGTCACACGTGATGGCAGCTAGGAAAATAGCAAGAAAAAATTCAGGACTGCAAAGCTCATAACCATAGTTTAGGGTGGGGACATAGATCGACTAGTAAACTGACAGCTTTGCTTTTATGGACAGCTCTCCCTTCACCATGCAGTGCAGTGTCCACATCACTGTAGCCATGATCCAAATCCATCTGTCAATCTCCCTCTTCCCTCTCCTCTAACCTGTGAACAAGACCTCTGTGATATTAAAGGTCTTCCACTATGGGCAGCAACTCAACATTAACCCAAAGTGGAAACTCAACTGTTTTCAGGCTTTTTCAGGGCCATATGACTCAGACTTGGAAGAGTTCAATCTTATTCTCGCACTTGGCCATGAACTGCTCCAGTGTAAGACCACCACCTCATGAAGAAAGCAGGACTACATCACCCACAAGAAGCAGAGATGAGATCCTGAGGCCACCTTGGAAGAAACCTTCAGCTACTAGGCTCCACCTAGAAATTCTGTCCATGAAAATTATGAACAGAATTGGTAACAAAAAGAGCTGCTTTGGCTGAATCCAACACCCACTGATGTTGACTACAAATAATTGGCACACAAAACAAACTTTGGCAACATTTGCGCACAAATGAAATGGCTTATATCAGACTATTTATCTATCTAAAGTAAAAATCATCGAAGAGTGCATGACTTTAGGATGCTTTGAGCAATAGCCAGATCAAGTCCATATGAATTATGTAATTAAGTAATGCACTGAATTACTTTTCAGAAGAGAAACAAATAATATATAATTCATTACTGTTTTTTGAGTAATGACCCCGACACCGGTTGGTCCATGTGTGTCACGGTACCGGGTCTGTGGCCCAGTGTTTTGTGTGTGTTTTAGTTCAATTCTTTGATTATTGTTATTCATGGGTTTTGGTTCTGCTTGTGTTATATTTTTAGTCCGAGGATTTTGGTCTCAGGGTCTGCGTCTTTGTGATTTTCTCGTGTTTCCTGTTTTACTTTGAAAGTCTGTGTCCTATGTCAGTGCTTCCCCTTGTCTCATTATGTCTTATTAGTCCCAGCTGTGGTTCCCTCCTGTTTCCCATTCTCTCATTACTCCCTTGTATATTTAAGCCCTGTGTTTTCCATTCCCTTTTCTTGTGTTGTACCACTTCCATGTGCTTTGTGTTTCCTTGCACCTAGTTTCTAGCGTCCCAGTTTCTAGTTTCCTAGTGTTTATGTTCCTTGTCCGTAGTTTCTAGTTTTCTGCTTTTGAATTTTGTTTCTAGTATGTGTTTGCTACAGCGCAACAAAGCTTCCTTTTTGAGTTCATCCTTTCGTGTCTGTGAGTCCTGTATTTGGGTCCTACATCCTACCTGCCACACAACATAACCTGCCAATGTGTTGTTATTTCCAGTCTAAGTTCAACTTTTATTCGTGGGGTTTCTGATGAATACAGTCAAGAAATACAAGAAACAATATTTCTGTGGTAGGATGGAGACTAGGTAGTAATTCTTTTAGTTTTGGATCACCGCCATGACTGTGGATCTGGCACCACTGCCTGGCCTGGGTTCAGTTCATTGTTTTGATAGAGTAATAATATGTTTAGAACTGAGTTGTCTCAGCCAACAACTACCTGGAAACATTCAGAACAGCTGTTAATGTAATAATTAAGTGGAAGATGTGACAGAGTTCCAACTTATTATTGTCCTAATCTTTCCCCAGCAGCCACACATTTTGCTAGTGTTGGCATTAAAACCCACCAAAGATAAGGATAAGTGTCCAATTCACTTTTAATTAGCAATATGCTGAACAAGGAATTAAAAAATAAAATATGTAACAAAATGTTCTCTGGATGATTTTTTTTTAAATGAATTCTTCTTAGTTTTTCATGTATACCACAACATTTCCAACCATCTAGGACTGAAAATATAACATATCAGTTTTAAAGTGTAATGGTAACTTAACAAAACACAACGTTATACACACAAGATTCACACGATGCTATATAATATTTACAAAAACATGGATAATGCCACCTTCCCAGCATTTGCATTAAGTTGTAGAACAATATGTTCAATTTAAAACTCCCTTTTGGAGGAAATATATGTCAGCACATTTTGTTTGAAAAATTCAGCCAAATATGATCAAGCCTATAATATAATCTGCAAATGTCACATCCGCTCACTTCTTGTGACACTGGGTTTACTTATTTTATACTCCTTTTAAATTAGTATATATGATTCATATTTTCACATTGCTGTTTTGAAATATATACTGTCTGTAGTTGTCTACAAAGAACAGAAATGTCTTCTACATCAGGCTGTCACTGCTTTTTGTAGCTCTGTAGAGGAGCCTCTATGTCAGAGTTGCTGTAATAAAAGAGAGAAGAATATGAGCAACTAAATTCAACAAACTTAAAAAACAGTTTTGAAAAGAGGTGAAACCTAACCTGCTGAGTTCATACATAACTGATTTGGTCTTCAGTTTTTTCAAAGTCAACATATTCAGAAACACAGCAGAGAACACAACAAACTTCAAAAGAAAGATGAAGGAAACAAAGAGGTGAATCCTTCTCTTACCTGCTCAGCTCATATGCGTCAGCTTTCTTCTTCATTTTTTTCAAGAGCCACAAAGCCATAAACACACCAGATAACAACGCAGTAGCCCCTGTTGCCACACCAACAGTAATTGCAGCTACTGGAGCAGGAGCTGTGGAAACATTGTAAAACGTGAATAATGTGAACTTTTGAACAGAGATTTGTAAGTGTGCACATTTACATTTTGTGTACCATTTGATCTGTTGTTGCTCATTTACCTTGACAGGTGGGTTTCTCTGCAGTCCAGTTGCCATGATGACCACATGTCAGCAGCTCAGGTCCTTCTAATGAGTAGCCTTGGTCACAGGTGAAGGAGCACTGAGAGCTGTAAACTGACTCAGTGCTGGAGCAACTGATGTGACCGTTTTCAGGAGCCTCAAGCAACAAACATGTAACAGCTGTTGTAAAAGAAAGGAAGATATTGCATATTGAAAAAGTGATCTCACCTGTGCTCGTAAGATTCTGAACATGCAAATGACGTTTTGAACAACAAGTAATCCAGGTAAAATGGGTTCACATGTACCTGTGCAGGTTGGTGATCTGGAGGTCCATTGGCCTGGATGTGTACACTCCATGCTGTGTGCACCTTGCAGCTCATGTCCTTCATCACATGTAAAATGACAAACCATGCCAAGTGGATGGGGTGTGTCATGACTAAGAAATGAAGACAGAGAAGGGCTGCAGCTTATCTGACCATTTGTTGGGACCTCTGGAGCAGGACATCCTTTTGCTACAAAAGGGAAACAAAAGAGTAAAATATTACTAATATGTCATGACATAATCAATCCAAGAAAAAAACTGGAGTAACACTGTTTGTAGTAAATATTGATATAATTAGTCTTTCAGACCTTTGCATGTAGGTATGTTTTCATTCCACTGTCCGTCCTCAGAACACTTGATGGTGTTTGCTCCCTGCAGTTCAAAACCTTCTTCACAGCTGAAGCTGCAGGTGGAGTTTGGTCGCAGTTCAGTCTCAGATTCACTGCACTGCATGATGAGGGGAGCTTCTCTCTCTGGATTCTGGCAAAGGATGGCTGACACAGAAACATGTGTATTTTATTGAACGTGTCCTCATGGTATATCAGGATCAGACTACTTTAATAATCCCTAAGGAAATTACGTGGGTTACAGTTGCTCCAAGACAGTAACAGTAACAGACTAAACTATTTAAATAATACAATATGTTACAGAGTTTACAAATTTAAGAAATAGCATTAATAAATACAATCACTGAATTATAAATATGAAGAATATTACAGGGGTGGAATATATATAACTGACATTTGACTAACCTGTAAACTTTGTCATTTGTTATTTTATTTGCTATTTTACTTTGGTATTTTACTGAGCGTGTGCAAAAAGGGTGATAAAACATAAAAACACAAATTTCCGCTGTGTGACATGCACACTTACACACTTTTTACTTCAAAATGTTCACATTAGTCATATTTCATAATGTTTGTATTGCTCCCTCTTTATAACCCACCCATTTTCTATATAATGTGGACATTGTGGAGAACGATTAATACCTTGGAGTACACTTAGACAATAAACTGGACTAGGTTAAAACACCACTACACTTCACAGGAAGGGCCAGAGTTGTCTCTATTTTCTGGGGGGTCGGAGGTCTTTCAACATCTGTCGGACAATGTTTAGAACTTTCTATGAGACTGTTGTGGCCAGTGCCATCCTCTATGCTGTTGCATGCTGGGGCAGCAGGGTGAGGGTCGCAGAAGCCAACATACTAAAAAAACTGATCTGCAAGGCCAGTAATGTTGTGGGGATGGAGCTGGACTCCCTTAGGGTGGTGTCTGAGAGGCGGATGTTGTCCAAGATAAGGACAATGCTGAATAATACCTTCCACCCACTCCATGACGTGCTGGCTAGTCACCGGAGCACATTTAGTGAGAGACTGAGATTACCAAAGACTACCACTGAACGACACAGGAAATCATTCCTGCCTGTGGCCATCTCCTTGTACAACTCTTCCATCTAATACACTGTGAAACTGCAATAGCTTCAATCTGTGTATTGGTACATAGTGTTGATTTTATTTGCATGATTTTATTGGGATATTTATATTGCATGTTTGTTTATTGATATTTATACTGCATGGTTTTATCCTCATGTTTATATTTGTGTTAACGTTATACCATGTTCCTTTAACCCACTGTGGACTAAACAGACAATTGTAGGCACCTGTTAGGTGGGGGCGTTCCCCAAGGTGGCCTATCAGCCGCCAGGTTGACCTGTTAAAGGGGATGGTGAGCACAGAGACAAAAGAAGAGAGAGTGACGCACGAAAGGTGGGCAGGACAAAAAGGAGCGCGTGCAAGCCCGCACGTGTGTGGAAGGAACTGCTGCCTGACTGTGGGGTGCCGCGAGTCGTTCGGCGATCCACTCCCAATGCAGGAACGGCAACAGTGGGTGGCGATGGCTGCAATGCACAACAGGGCAGGGATGCCCTTCTGCCTGCATCTGACGGTGAGACGAGGGAGGCCGTGTTCAGGTGTGGAGTGGGGCGGGACTGTGCGGCGACGCGCTGTCAGGAGGAGACAGGTCTGCGATAGGAGCCCCCTCCCTGGTCTGTTGCTGACGAGTTTCCCCATCCCGGAAGAGAAGTTCCTCTCCTGTCTCTTTCATATAAGGACCATTCGCCCATGTGTGGCTGGACTGTGGGATTATGGGACTATGGGAGGGTAATTTTAGCATATGGAAAACATTCATTTAGCCTTGTTTTAATATTGTATAGTTATTTCTGCCGGCAGGGTTTTTAGCGGGTTGCAACACTATTTTTATTGTATACGGGGAATTTTATCTTGTATTTGTGACTCTGGCTGTGTTTTTTTTTATGGAAAGTAAATGGTGTTTGAAGCCAGCTTAGTTTCTGTGCCCTGAGCGCTGACCCGCTCACTCCCCTTGTCGCTTGTATGTATAAAGAGGTGGTGGTGAAGATTTAGGTCCACCAGTCTTAGCGGCTACATGCATTTAAAGTTCTTGTTCTATTTGATTCACATTTGTTCGTTTACCTTGACAGGTGGGTTTCTCTGCAGTCCAGTTGCCATGATGACCACATGTCAGCAGCTCAGGTCCTTCTAATGAGTAGCCTTGGTCACAGGTGAAGGAGCACTGAGAGTTGTAAACTGACTCAGTGCTGGAACAACTGATGTGACCGTTTTCAGGAGCCTCAAGCAACAAACATGTAACAGCTGTTGTAAAGGACAGGAGGATATTGCATATTGAAAAAGTGATCTCACCTGTGCTCGTAAGATTCTGAACATGCAAATGAAGTTGTGAACAACAAGTAATCCAGGTAAAATGGGTTCACATGTACCTGTGCAGGTTGGTGATCTGGAGGTCCATTGGCCTGGATGTGTACACTCCATGCTGTGTGCACCTTGCAGCTCATGTCCTTCATCACATGTAAAATGACAAACCATGCCAAGTGGATGGGGTGTGTCATGACTAAGAAATGAAGACAGAGAAGGGCTGCAGCTTATCTGACCATTTGTTGGGACCTCTGGAGCAGGACATCCTTTTGCTACAAAAGGGAAACAGAAGGAGATCAATAAAATATATCATAGTTAAAGAGACTTAAAATAAAAGTGCTACAATGGGTAAACACTGTTTCTAGTAAATATTGATATAATTAGTCTTTCAGACCTTTGCATGTAGGTATGTTTTCATTCCACTGTCCGTCCTCAGAACACTTGATGGTGTTTGCTCCCTGCAGTTCAAAACCTTCTTCACAGCTGAAGCTGCAGGTGGAGTTTGGTCGCAGTTCAGTCTCAGATTCACTGCACTGCATGATGAGGGGAGCTTCTCTCTCTGGATTCTGGCAAAGGATGGCTGACACAGAAACATGTGTATTTTATTGAACGTGTCCTCATGATATAGAAGATGGTGGGTTATACTTTTCGTGTTCCTCTTACCTTCACAGTGAGGAATCTGCTGATTCCATGTACCTCCTGATGTGCAGGTCACTCTACTGGCTCCCACTAAATGGTAACCTTGGTCACAACTGAAGCTGCAGGTGTTTTTGTAGCTGAACCTCGTATCAGCATCTTCTCCACAGCTGACAAAGCCATTTGTCAAGTTTTGCAGCGCAGGGCACTGAACAGCTACAAAAGAGAGAGGCAACAGAAGGAGTTAAATTAAAGCTTTTATTTTAATCATCATGCAAATCATCCTCCAAATAACAAAAACTACACAACGATGAAAGGTAAAAACATGTGGCCGTACCAACACAGTATGGCTGGGATCCATTCCAATTTGCTGATGCTTCACATTGCAGAGATGGAGATCCAGACAGTACATAACCTTCATCACAGGTAAAAGTACAGGTGGACTGATAGCTGAATGAGCCCAGAGGATCAGAGCATTTCATGGATCCATGTGTCGGCTCTGACATCTTCTCACACTGAATCACTGTAGACAACAGGAGAAAAAACATCAGTCCACGACTCCATCACTGTGTAGAAAATCATAACAATCAATAAAATATAGCATCTCAGAATTTCAGTAGCTACTGGGTAATGTCTCATCTCTTCATTTATCTTGTTACTGCAGATTTCCAACTCACATTCACACAAAGGTGGCTTTTCTGACCATTTCCCTGAGGAAGTACACCTTAGAGATTTCTGCACACTCAGCTTGTATCCTTCCTCACAGGAATACTGACACAAGGATTCATAGGTGAAACTACCATACTTGTGAGAGCAATTTTGGGATCCTTTTTCTGGGGCAATAACTTCGCTTTTGTTACACTGCACAGCTGAAAACAAATAAAACACACAATTAGATATTAAATCCTTTACATGACTTAAAATATGATTTAATCTAGGCGGTCATTTTTTTTCATACCTTGGTCACACTTGTCTCCAAAAAACCCTTCAAAGCAATCACATTTGTGGCTGTTGATGGTTTCAACACACTCTCCATGCAAACAGGAGTCAATCTTACAAGCCGCTGCAGAAAGCAAACATGCTTTCATAAGTCTTCTTAATTATATGCAGAGATGAGCAGTAACGCAGTAACTGCTGAGTCTTTGATTTTATTTATTTTTTGCTGTTTTACTTGCATCTATTTCAAAGACTGAGTGTAAACACAAAAAAATATTTTATTTTATGTGCTGGAATGTGCAGAAAATGGGTTTAAATGTTAAACAAATTTCTTCAAGTCAAACATGTTTGCATATAAATAACTTTTTGCTTGATGCAATGTGCAGAAAGTTAAAAGATTAAAACTAATAAAACAAATTTTAAAAAGAGCCTTTCCATTTGATTACATTTTATATGATGGATTATGCATAAACAATAGAATTGGGCTGAAAGGTCTATTGTTGTATTACCTATTCAGGTTGTGTATCATGTTTTTCAAAAGTAACTAAGTAACTAATTACTTTTGAAAATAAGTAACCAGTAAAGTAACGGGATTACTTTTTTGGAGACTTAATCATTAATAAGTTACTAATTACTTTTTCAAGTAACTTGACCAACACTGATTATACTACAAGAACATGTCAAATAAATAATTGCAAGCTTTTAGATCATTGAAAATATGAACAAGAATATCAAACATGAAGCAGCTAAAACAAGCTGCTCTAGTATGTTAGTCCCAAACTTTTGCTAACCTGTGTAGCACAGAGCAGTCTTTGATTTTGTACAACTCTCGTCATTCCACTTGCTTGGTTCTTTATCTCTTTTAATATACATCTCCACACAGTCCTCACTGATCTTTGCATTTTTGTCACTCTTGCTGTTGTTCGGTTCTCCTTCTGCCCAGTTGGTTGCTTCCTCTGTCAGAGGCTTGTTGGTTCCTACCCAGGTCCAGACATTATTGATCTTACGGATTCCAATCCAGTAGTAGCCTTTTTTCTTGGGCAGCCAGTTGTTAAGATGCTCGATCTCTTCCTGGTTCTGGATGGCCACCATGTCTGTGTAGTGCTCCTGGCACCAGCTTCGTGCATTTTCCCATGTCATTGTGTTGTTTGAATAGAAATAAGACCAGCACTCTACACTAGTCCACATGCACAGCACTAAGGATAGAGAACAGCAATATTTATTAGATGCAAATGTAGTTTAAAAAAAAAGGATGGATTTTTTAGAAATTATTTGTAAAGCTTTTTAATTAACTAAAGGTGTGGTTGCATTAAATATACATACTTAAGCAAATAAAGGCGAAGTTGATCCACGAGCTCTTATATCCATGGGTCTGAATTAGTCCAAAGCAGGAATTCTGTAAACATCATATTAAAAAAAAGTTCATTAAATTAAAGCTGAATAGATTTTTACTGAAATCTGCCCTAAAAAGAACAATATTTAAATTGATACCCCACTCACCATGTCAAATGGTATGCCTGATAGCCTACAGTAGATGTTTGACTCTGTGGGTTTCAGCCTCATATGTAGGGATGAAAGTATTCTGAGTGTTATGCACTGGATTTGCTGCTTTTATGTTCTTCTCTTGTATCATCCAGGAAACCTGGAGGATATCAGTTGAATTCCCCCCACCCCTCCAATACTGTCCAGTATTTCATCATTCCACAGAAGGCTTTAAAAACATTTCCTGTTCAAAACGTTTGTGTCGTCTTACTCAATCAGCTCATAGTGTTCATCAGTCTGTAACTCACAGGTTGAGTTGACAACAGACAACAACCTTAGCTGAGTGATATTTTAAAAAAAATGTGTAAAAATTGCAATATTCTTCACAGTTGATAGATTTGCATTTTTAGGTGCTCTGGTGAAGACAAAACAACTCACTGAACATTTTGTAAAATTATTTAAATGTACAGCAAAGACTGTGTGAAAGGGTGGAGTAGCTCAGGACAAACGCCTCATTTCAACACTGACCTTACTTTGGTAAGTTTCTTTCCCTGGAGAAAAAAAAACAAAGAAGTTGATTTCTTTTGAGGTATACTGCAATAAGATTTCATTTTATTTATTTTATTTCTTCAACACATAATTGAGAAAGTAACTGACTTTGTCAGAAGATGGTAGAGAAGCTGTTTAGAGTCTGAAGAAAAAAGAGAGAGAAAAAAGTACACTCATACAGTGTGGTATGTCGATGTGACTACTGCTGCTAAGGACCATGGCCTCAGACTTTGATGCTCATTCTCATTGTTTAACAATTGGATGTGAACTTCTCCAGCCCAAGCTGGATGAAACCAACAGGGCCACACCAACCACAAAAAGCAGAGATGAAATTCTGAGGCCACCTGGGTGGAACCCTTAAGTCTGCACCGAGAAATTCTGTCCAGAAAAATTATGAATCAAAAACAAAGGGGACAAAGGGTAGCCCTGGCAGAGCACTCATGCCCAACATCCATCAATAGTGAGTCCAACTTATTACTGGCAATTGTGCACTCACTGAATGCCTTATATCTAATTACCTTACTAAAAAAAACGATAAAAGACTGCATAACCTCAGAGCATCTAAGTGGCTAGAAAAGAATTCAATGCAAAATCCAGATCAAAAGGTAACTAATGTATAGTGGCTGTGCAGAAACGCTGTTGAGTGTGGTTCCTGAACATGGAAGGACACTTTCATTGGAGTTTTGTAAAGTTTGTAATATATTATTTAATTTAGTTAAGTCTGTTACTGTTATTATCTTGTAACCATATAATTTCCTCAGGGATTAATAAGTGTTCTGATTCTGATTAAAATAATAAAAACAAACTGTGATTTTTCCATATGTTAACACAAAGGTTCCAAGGATGTCTTTGAGGCTGCCTCTAATGTGTATAAAAATACAATACCAGCAACCAGCAGGGGGAGATAATATATTTAAATCCACTGAGTCGGTAGTAAGCTAAAAACATATGAAGTACAAAGCCTTTAAAAAGACATTATTAACACACACACACACACACACACACACACACACACACACACACACACACACACACACACACACACACACACACATATCTTCTGCTTATCCTTTTAGGGTCCCTTGGGGGAGGGCTGGGGCCTATCCCACCTATCTTAGGGCAACTATTTGCACTCACATTCACAACTATGGGCAATTTAGAGTTTCCATTTAACCGATCCCCACTAACTGCATGTCGCAGTACCCACACATGAACACGGACAGACCATGCAAACTCTACAAAGAAAGATCCCGGCCTGATGGTGGAATTTAACTCAGGATCAGCGCAACAGTGCTAACCACCACACCACGTGTGCATAGTATTAACAACATATTAAACAAAAACTTTAACTTACTGATATTTAAAACAGCATCCAGAGCATGTTTGAATCTACCTGTTACCACTGCATTGTAATTAATATTAGTAACTGTACAACTGTTCTAAATAAGACTTGTTGTTTATAGTTGTGTATCACATGATGGACTGGCTTCTTCAGGCAGCCTGTGAATAACATGAAAAACAAAAAGAAAGCTCTCAGCATTTTCTTTTTTGTTCATTCTTTGAATTTCTTTTTTTTATTGCTAGGTTGGCAAAGGCTGTGTGGAAGGGTGGAGCAGCAACGCATAATTTCAACACTGACCTTACTTGGGTAAGTTTCTTTCTCGTGAGAAACAAACAGAGATATTATCACTTTTGAGGGGTGTTGCAATGAGATTTCATATGCTCTCTTACTTCTATAACATATACTTGAGAAAAACTGAGTATGTTTATGTTTTATGTAGCAAAAACAGATGCAGCAGAAGGTAAAAATAGCTCCACACTCAACTGCAGCTAATAGAGTCTGTTTATAGTCTAAGGGGAGAAAAACCAAACAAAAAAAACCCAACATGCAGTGACAGTAGCATGACACTAGTATTGCTGATCGTAATAACCTAGAATGAAGAAAAAACACGATCCAATTGTCAGCCTTCATATTTAACTTGCTTTCCAACAACATTTTACAAACATTTACACAATTTTATGAAATTACATGCACAAGTATGTCTTGGGCCACTTCAGACCTCTGTGTGTCTACAAATGACAGCTGGTGAACCAATCATGAGAAAGCCAGGGTTACGCTTAACCCGACAGGTTGTGTTGAATGTCTGATTTACCTTCTGAGCAGCTATGGTATCCATTTTCTGACTGATCCAGAGAAGGGCATTACACAGCTAAGGGCACAAATGGGTTATGCATAATTTAATGTAATATAATCGAACAGGTTTCTAATATAAAAATAACAGATTTCAAAGTATTTGTATAGCGTTTTTCTAGTCACACTGACCTCTCAAAGCGCTTTATACCAGCAGCAACATCTAATAATAGGTTCATACTTTAATCTATACATTTTTACTTATGAAGGAGTGTAGAATCACCACTTCATCTGACTAGTATTTCTTCGGACTGTGGGAGGAAACCCACACAAGCACAGGAAGAACATGCACAATCCACACATAAAGGTCCCAACTAGGATTCTAAATAGGAACCTTCCTACTGAGAGGCGATACTGCCAATCCACGTATTGTCATCAGAGCTCTGACAATGTGATAACTGTAACAGTACTACGACGAGCCCTGTTCATGCTAATAACTTATAATGATTCACTGGAAGCAGGATCGATGCGGCAGAGGAAAAAATATTCCTCGCTGGAATATTGAATTACCACGTTAGTGAGAATCCCGGCTTATAGATTCCTGTCCGATATCGTGTACCTTCAGTGATTGCTTCCCTTCCTGGCTTCAGATTCTTGGACCCTTCCTTTTCCCTGCTTATTGGAAGATTTAGCGTGAGCTGAGAGCGTGACCGGAGTGTGAGGAACGGCTGAGACCCCGCGAGTGTGGAGCACCTGTCCTGACTTTGAATGGCAGCTCTTTGCCAATTTCAATACTAAACTGCTCACGTTTGGCACCTTTCTCTCTCAAAACCATGTTCACAGTTATATTGTTGATAGTCTCCTGGCATCTCCCATCTTCACATGATGTTGCATTACACTGGGTTTTAAGAAAAAGCTCACCAATAAAAGGTCACTTATCACTTCAAAACTCACACAGATTCTTGTTTTTCTTTGTACAGAAGACTGTGTCTTTTTCCTTGATGACTGATATAAAATCATTAGTTTTAGGATAAGATTTATTGAGTTTATCCCATCAAATTTACTTTGGGAAATTGCTCTGTCACAATAGTTAAACACAAAAATAAAAATGGTGGAATGGTGTATAGATCAGTAAAATAAGATATAAACAAATATACAAGCATATAAAAAAAACTTAATGAAATAAATAACAGAATGAATATTTTACAAGGTAAAACTACTAATCTATGCAACAAAAATTGTGATACACTTCTATCATTCAACTTCCTTCTATTTTTTCCTGAGTTAGTGTACATCTCCACACACATATCTGTAGAGTGGATATTATTTGATTCATACAGGGCCCTTGAATTGTTACTGATCCACGTGCTGTTATTATCTGTCATCTGCACCAGAAAAAAATAACAACAATAGTTAAGACTAACAGTACTTCTCATAAGTAACAATGAAGATCATGATGAAAAGGACTGAATAAGAAAATCCTGACTTATTTTTATAATAACACCATAAAATGCTCTGTGAACCTGTAAACACAAGCTGCTACTTCAGTTAAACATTTGCTTTTCTAATCAACTCAAATATAAACAAAAAAGGTGTTACAGCAGTAAAATAAGTGTGTTTTTTAAACACAATTAAAAATCAGTGTCAGGCTTTTGTAAGTTTCCCTTTTTTTTATCATACAATAAGTGGATGTTGTCACCTTCAGCCTTATGTAAGACATTAGGTCCTTTTCCTGTACCACTAAAGTGCTTTCACAGATAACAATCAGTTTATTAAAACAAACAATGAGCAATGGGGAAATGAAATACACAGGAATACAGTTCTTCCTTCCTTCCTTGAATAACTGCTAATGACCTTCATGAGGGAGAAGAGAGAGGTCTGAGCATTTTCAAAAGACATTCTTGTTTAGCCCTTAAAAAAACACACGGTGGCAGAAGGTCATTGTGAAACTGCAAGATCAGGTTGATGATGGGCAGAACTGATGAGTCAAGCTTAAATTCTGGTTCCACATGAGCCTGGAATAGATCCTGCTTGGCTACGCATTTACAGCAATGTGGTGACACAGCTGAACTGTTATTATTAGTCCTGATGAAGAAAAGTGAATGTGCCAACAGCAAACAAAGACATTTGTCTTCATATTTTTTCCAAAAAGGTTTATTAGGTTTGCATATATTCCAGAATTTCATAAAACATCAACTGTAAAATTTCATAGTATAAAAAAACAGTGAAGGTAAAAGAAAACACAACTTTACACATAAAAACAATAAAATAAAAATTCAATTCGAACTATCCTATTCTAAAATAAATAGTAAATAAATACATATCAAATTATTCACATTTGTGCAGCTAAATGACAATTCACACATAACGTTATGTAACATTTATGGTGACATGAATCGTGCCACCTTTCCAGCATTTTCATGAAGTTGTAGAACAATATGTTCAATATGAAATTCCATTCTGGAGGATATACATGTTGTAACAACATTTCAGAGCAATTGCAGATCTTTTAAAAGTTTCAGGAAAATTCAAATGTCACATTATGTCACTCCTTGTCACATTTAGTATGGCTGTTTTTTTCCCATCTGTTATGCTAGTGTATATGATATGTACTTTTTGCATTTCTGTGGAGAAATATACAGCTGTCTGTAGCTGCCTTAGAGGAAGAGAAGTGTCTTCTATATTAGGCTGTCGGTGCTGTTTTTGTAGCTCTGTGGGGAAGACTCTATGTCAGAGTTGCTGTGAAAAAAGAGAGGAGAGGATAAGACAACAAACTTCAAAAGAAAGATGAAGGAAACAAAGAGGTGAATCCTTCTCTTACCTGCTCAGTTCATATGCGTCAGCTTTCTTCTTCATTTTTTTCAAGAGCCACAAAGCCATAGACACACCAAATAACAAGGCAGTGCCCCCTGTTGCCACACCAACGGTAACTGCAGCTACTGGAGCAGGAGCTGTGGAAACATTGTAAAATGTGAATAATGTGAACTTTTGAACAGAGATTTGTAAGTGTGCACATTTACATTTTGTGTACCATTTGATCTGTTGTTGCTCATTTACCTTGACAGGTGGGTTTCTCTGCAGTCCAGTTGCCATGATGACCACATGTCAGCAGCTCAGGTCCTTCTAATGAGTAGCCTTGGTCACAGGTGAAGGAGCACTGAGAGTTGTAAACTGACTCAGTGCTGGAGCAACTGATGTGACCGTTTTCAGGAGCCTCAAGCAACAAACATGTAACAGCTGTTGTAAAAGAAAGGAAGATATTGCATATTAAAAAAGTGATCTCACCTGTGCTCGTAAGATTCTGAACATGCAAATGACGTTTTGAACAACAAGTAATCCAGGTAAAATGGGTTCACATGTACCTGTGCAGGTTGGTGATCTGGAGGTCCATTGGCCTGGATGTGTACACTCCATGCTGTGTGCACCTTGCAGCTCATGTCCTTCATCACATGTAAAATGACAAACCATGCCAAGTGGATGGGGTGTGTCATGACTAAGAAATGAAGACAGAGAAGGGCTGCAGCTTATCTGACCATTTGTTGGGACCTCTGGAGCAGGACATCCTTTTGCTACAAAAGGGAAACAAAAGAGTAAAATATTACTAATATGTCATGACATAATCAATCCAAGAAAAAAACTGGAGTAACACTGTTTGTAGTAAATATTGATATAATTAGTCTTTCAGACCTTTGCATGTAGGTATGTTTTCATTCCACTGTCCGTCCTCAGAACACTTGATGGTGTTTGCTCCCTGCAGTTCAAAACCTTCTTCACAGCTGAAGCTGCAGGTGGAGTTTGGTCGCAGTTCAGTCTCAGATTCACTGCACTGCATGATGAGGGGAGCTTCTCTCTCTGGATTCTGGCAAAGGATGGCTGACACAGAAACATGTGTATTTTATTGAACGTGTCCTCATGATATAGAAGATGGTGGGTTATACTTTTCGTGTTCCTCTTACCTTCACAGTGAGGAATCTGCTGATTCCATGTACCTCCTGATGTGCAGGTCACTCTACTGGCTCCCACTAAATGGTAACCTTGGTCACAACTGAAGCTGCAGGTGTTTTTGTAGCTGAACCTCGTATCAGCATCTTCTCCACAGCTGACAAAGCCATTTGTCAAGTTTTGCAGCGCAGGGCACTGAACAGCTACAAAAGAGAGAGGCAACAGAAGGAGTTAAATTAAAGCTTTTATTTTAATCATCATGCAAATCATCCTCCAAATAACAAAAACTACACAACGATGAAAGGTAAAAACATGTGGCCGTACCAACACAGTATGGCTGGGATCCATTCCAATTTGCTGATGCTTCACATTGCAGAGATGGAGATCCAGACAGTACATAACCTTCATCACAGGTAAAAGTACAGGTGGACTGATAGCTGAATGAGCCCAGAGGATCGGAGCATTTCATGGATCCATGTGTCGGCTCTGACATCTTCTCACACTGAATCACTGTAGACAACAGGAAAAAAAACATCAGTCCACGACTCCATCACTGTGTAGTAAATAATAATATAATTACAAAAAAAAAAGTAGCAATATTACGAGCTATTAGCACTTAAACTCACTTTCACATGTAGGGGTTTTTTCTGACCATTTTCCTGACCCCGTGCACCTCAGAGGAGTCTGCACACTCAGCTTGTATCCTTCCTCACAGGAATACTGACACAAGGAGTCATAGGAGAAACTGCCATAGTTGTGAGAGCAATTTACATGTCCTTTATCTGGAACAATCACCTCACTTTTGTTACACTGCACAACTGACAACAAATAAAACACACAGTTAGATATCAAATCCTTTATGTGACTTAAAATATGTATTTAAACTACGCTGTCATTTTGTTTTCTTACCTTGGTCACACTTGTCTCCAAAAAACCCTTCAAAGCAATCACATTTGTGGCTGTTGATGGTTTCAACACACTCTCCATGCAAACAGGAGTTATTCTTACAAGCCGCTGGAAAAAACAGACATGCTTTTAGAAATTTTACCTATTATAGTAAAATAATGTGTCACATAATTAATCTTAATTTTTTAATCTGCTCTAGTATGTTAGTCCCAAAATTTTGCTCACCTGTGTAGCACAGAGCAGTCTTTGATTTTGTACATCTCTCGTCATTCCACTTGCCTGGTTCTTTGTCTCTTTTAATGTACATCTCCACACAATCCTCACTGATCTTTGAATTTATTTCTCTCTCGCCATTGTTCGGTTCTCCTTTTGCCCAGTTGGTTGCTTCCTCTGTCAGAGGCTTGTTGGTTCCTACCCAGGTCCAGACATTATTGATCTTACGGATTCCAATCCAGTAGTAGCCATTTTTCTTGGGCAGCCAGTTGTTAAGATGCTCAATCTCTTCCTGGTTCTGGATGGCCACCATGTCTGTGTAGTGCTCCTGGCACCAGCTTCGTGCATTTTCCCATGTCATTGTGTTGTTTGAATAGAAATAAGACCAGGACTCTACACTAGTCCACATGCACAGCACTAAGGACAGAGAACAGAGATACACATTAGATGCATATGTGGCAGAAAGGATGGATTTTAAGAATTTCTCTTTGGTTGTAAAACTTGCAAGAGTTACACTGATGTTTCTGCTTGCATCAAAATTCTTTACCTAAGCAAATGAAGGTGAAATTCATCCATGAAGCAGAGCTCTTATATCCCCAGGTCTTAAGTAGTCCAAAGCAGGAATCCTATGAAAATAAAATCACAAAACAAGTTAAAATACATTTACAGCATGCTATCATCATTAAATATAAGATAAAAGTGAAATAATGTTCTCTGAAAAGATTGATATTTAAATTACTAACCCTTCTACTCACCATGTTAACTAATATGCCTGATAGCCTACAGAAGATTGTTGATCCTTCCGCCTCAGTATATTTAAGGATAAAATGATTCTGAGTGTGATCCACTGGATTGCCTCCTCTTATATATGACTCCATCCTCCTACAGGAAGCCTTTCAGCGGAATTTCCCGCAACATTTCCCAATGCTGAATTCCACAGAAGGCTTCAGGATCATTTCCCACAAGAAAGAAAAAAGACAAAAAGAAAACTTCTATTGTCTGTCATCATCAAAAAAGCATTAAATGATATTAACTTAAACAAATTCAAATAAATTCAATCAATATAAGTATTGATAACTTTATATGCTGCAACACTGGCTGCCAGCTGTGTTCACACATTGTCTGGTCCTACGGAATCAGAATCTGAAATATCAGTTTATAAAACTGTTGGTTTTCTGTTGTCTTATGTTGAAACAGAGGATGATGATTTTCAGTGTGCTTGCCAAAACAGTTTGGATCTGGGTCAGCTCCACCGAGAGGAAACCTTTAGACCCATAGGGATGGAAACAGTGAGTAGAGCATTGATCTTGACATGGAAATGGTTTGCATGATTAAAAAACAGGGAAAATATATTCATTAGAGAATAAGGTCAGGTCTTTGGCTCAGGTTTATAAAAATATTTGTAATCCTTTTCAGGTTAAACAAAGACACCGAAGTTTGTCATGAACAAGCGAGGGACATATTAGTAATAATCTAATTATAAATGGGTGGATATTATGAGGTACCGGGGAGCAGACTGGGAGACTGGGAAAACATCAAATGTTGTTATTTGTGATGTTTTTTTGTTTTGTTTTTTACAATGTATTACAACTGATGTATTTATTTATTTATTTGTGGTGAACATAAAGATGAACCACAGATAGAATATTTGTAACTGTTGCATAGATACTGGTTTATGCCATTTAGATAAAACAGGAATGAATAATGTGAGGAGAAAAATAAATATTATTCATAATGAATAAGTTGTAATAATTCATCTCTCAAAGAGTTACCTATCGTGTTAGAAAAGTCAGAGTTATTCAGAATGAATTATCAGAGTAGTCCTGCGTTGTTCCTTACTGTTTTGAATATGTCGTATCTGTTTCTATAAATAAGGATGAGTAATATCGTCTTATCTGTCTTTAGTTACTCATTATTGTCACTACATTTACACTTATTCATAAAAAGATAAAGGACATTATTTATCCTTCTGGAATTGAGCCACTGGTAAATTTTGTGTTATCATTTTGGCCAAAGCTTCCTTTCAGGAAGGCTTTCACTCATATACGCACACCCCCACACAGACACATGCATACACAGTAAGTCCTTGTGACTCATTTCATGTGAGAGTATAGTAAAGGATCACATCCTGACTTTAAACCTACACAATTATAAAGTTAAATTTATGCAATAGGTCAAATGTGACATTCCTCCAAAATCTTTGTCCATATCAACATGATGTCGTCACCCAGTTGCTGGAGACTTGTCAGCTGCACATCCATGATGTAACTCTCTCTAAAATGTGCTCTTTTGAGTTGAGAACCGGTGACTGTGGAGGCCTTTGGTTACAGGGAAATTGTCAGGTACAAGAATTTCAAAACTTACTTTTCATGCTCACATTTCTTTCTTGTGAAGAGTAAATAGAGCTATGGATTATTCTGGACCTGTTTTGCCATAAACTTGCACTGAATCTCTTAGCAATAGTATTGCTGTTCTAGTCAGTGGTAATAATATCTCATACTGAGTCACTAGAAGTAGAATCAGTTTACCAGAGATATAAAAAAAAACCCTAACAGCACTGAACCGTCAGCCTTAGTCAGAATTATTTATCATTATCTTTAAATGAAGTGAATGCATAAGTTCAATGAGGAGAATTTGTATTCACTCATCAGCCCTGCATGGGTATTCAGGTATGTTAAAATTATGTAAAAACAAACAAACAAAATAATGATGAAAAGTACAAGTTATTGAAATATGTAGAGCATGTTGTGTGGAAAGAAATATTTTAAAAACATTCAGACATCTGAAAGTGTGTATAAGGATGTATAAATATGCCAGGATGACCTGACTTAACTAACTGTGGTAGTTTCCTCAGTTTATACTGTCCTTTACTAATAATAAATTACTAATAACTTTGACTTGCTATTCTTTGCCCATTCTAATAGCCATCTGCTCACCTGTTTGGCTTTTTTTTCAACCTGGGTAATTATGAACACCCCCCCCCCCCCTCCCCCAAACAAAGCATGATTAAAATGCTTGTTATTAATACCAAAATAATATTTCCTGTTATTCCTTTTTTCAGATAACAGCCTTATCCTTTGCCAAGCTGCATACAAATGAATCAAGTTCAGGAGAAGATATGATATTCTTAATAAATCCCAAAGTTGGTAAATTTAATAGTTACAGCAGTTAAAGATGTGACAAATAATTATACAAATATAAATGTTCAATGAAAGTGATATTATGACAATCATATGACAATTTAAAATATTTCTAAATCAACAAAATAAGAACAGGATTTAAAATGGTGCAAAATTTTGTATAGGAAATATCAAACTTTAAAATAATCTTCACCACTTGATGTTAAATTGCTGCATTTCCCATCATTCCATTCTCCTCAGTTTCGTCCTGAGTTAGTTTACAAAAAAAACAAAAAACACTGCGGCTATTTGGCTCATTTGTTGCTGATGAATCATTACCGATCCGTATGCTGTTATTCTCAAACTGTGTCCAAATTTCACTCTTGTGTTTTTTGGGGAGTGGAATCCAGAAATACAGGGAGAAAATATCCTTTGCAGCAGGATAGAGACCAGACAGTCATCCTCCTCTTGGTTTCAACATCATGTCTGTGAATCTGGCCTGGCACCACTGTCTGGCCTGGGTCCAGGTCATTGTCTTGCTGGAGTCGTGATGCATCCCGCAGACAGTAGTCTCATCCAAAGAATTATCTGAAAACATTCAGAATAATTCATAGTGTGATGATTATAACATGTAACAGTGTTGCATGTTCCATGACATCAGTCACACATTTTGCTAGCATCAAATCTAAAACCCAAAGATAATATCAATAATTTATATCAACCTTAATCCTATATTATTAATCTGTTGCCTACCCAAGGTGAAAGGTGGATATATTTACATCCATTATGATGCATATTATCATTAAAAATGACTGATGAGAAAATGTCTCATTTACTCAGATGTTATGTTGTTTGACAGAAGCTGCTGCTGAAGTTAAATCTTTGCTTATCTGATCAACCCAAACATAAGATAAGAAAGTGCTGCAGCAGTAAAAATAATTGTGCGTCCATTCAGTGCATCTAAGGGTCATTGCCAGGTTTTTGTAAGCTCTCATTTTTACATTCAGGGCAGCCTTAGCATAGAATAACTCGATGTTCACAACATGTTGTCATATTCAGCCTTATGTAAGATATCTGACCCTTTCCTGTCCCACGAAAGTGCTTGCACAAATGACACTCAATTAAAACAATGGATAGAATACCCAGAAATATAGCTTTTCCTTCCTACCTCTCACTTTTCAATTTTATTCTGCTTTGTCATGTCCTTTATGATGGAAAGGTTGCTGGAGAGACAAAAGGTCCAGGCAGCTTTCAAAAGAGGTTCTTTCTCAACCTCTAAAAAAAGTCATGGTGGCAGAAGGTCATTGCTAAAACTGTGAGAGTCGGTGCATGTCGTGCAGAATTGATGAGCCAAGTTATGAAAGCAGACGGCTTCAGACCCTGCTCGGCTAAGCATTTCTATCATTGTGGTGACAAAACTAATGGAATATTTTTATTGGTCATTATAACAAAACATGGAAGTGCCAAAATCTAATTTTTTTAAACAATATTTATTTGTTTTGTGTGTACATGAGAACATTACAGTTACAGTGGCTCAGTAAATAAAAATAAAAATATAGCTTTGTACAAGCAAACACCTGAATAAACATTCACCACAATTTTCTTTTAGAAAATAAATACCACATAAATACTAAAAAGAATTCACAGGTATGCAGGGAAATGGCAGCTTACATGTTATGTGACGTTTAAAGTAACAGGAATAGCCACATTTTCCCAGCATTTTCATGAAGTTGTAGAACAATATGTTCAATATAAAATTCCCACTGGGAGGAAATGCATGTTGAAACAACATTTCAGAGCGATCACAGATCTTTTTACAGTTTACAAAGGGATACAATGATTCAGTGGATGTGTCTAAATAAGCTCTTTTTCTTACATTGGCTTTGCCTTATTAGAGTGTTATACTAGTGCAAATAATATGTTGTGCAATAATGTGGTAAAAATTTACAGTATTCATATTTGTTTATTAAGAATATCAGAGATTTCTATATTAGGCTGTCAATGCTGTTTTTGTAGCTCTGTGAGGGAGACTCAGTGCTGCTGTAATAAAAGAGAGAAGATTAGCACTGAAATTTCAATAAACTTAAAAATAAAGAAAATAAAAATGGTTAATCCTTCTCTAACCTGCTCAGGTCGAATTTGGTTACATTCTTCTTCATTTTTTTCAAGACCCACATAGCCATAGACACACCAGATAACAAGGCAGTGCCCCCTGTTGCCACACCAGCAGTAACTGCAGTAATTGGAGCAGGAGCTGTGGAAACACGGTGAAATGTGAATAGCGTCAAACTTTGAACTGAAACTTGTTATGTTAAGTTTATGCATTTTAACTTCTTGTTCCCCTTGTTCTGTTGTTGCTTATTTACCTTGACAGGTGGGTTTCTCTGCAGTCCAGTTACCATGATGACCACATGTCAGCAGCTCAGGTCCTTCTAATGAGTAGCCTTGGTCACAGGTGAAGGAGCACTGAGAGTTGTAAACTGACTCAGTGCTGGAACAATTGATGTGACCGTTTTTAGGAGCCTCAAGCAGTGGGCATCGAACAACTGTTGTAAAGGACAGAAAGATGTCACTTTCATGTCATTAACATACAAATGAAGTTGTGAACAACAAGTAATCCAAGTAAAATGGGTTCACATGTACCTGTGCAGGTTGGTGATCTGGAGGTCCATTGGCCTGGATGTGTACACTCCATGCTGTGTGCACTTTGCAGCTCATGTCCTTCATCACATGTAAAATGACAAACCATGCCAAGTGGATGGGGTGTGTCATGACTAAGAAATGAAGACAGAGAAGGGCTGCAGCTTATCTGACCATTTGTTGGGACCTCTGGAGCAGGACATCCTTTTGCTAAAACAAAGAAAAAGAAAGAAAGAAAGAAAATTAATCAGTAACATATAAGAACACAGACACTGTTAAAATTGCTATGATGAGTGAAAGGTGTTTGCAATAAATAGTGATACAACTAGGCTTTCAGATGAATGATGGCTAACACAGAAACATGTGTATTTTATTGAACGTGTCCTCATGATATAGAAGATGGTGGGTTATACTTTTCGTGTTCCTCTTACCTTCACAGTGAGGAATCTGCTGATTCCATGTACCTCCTGATGTGCAGGTCACTCTACTGGCTCCCACTAAATGGTAACCTTGGTCACAACTGAAGCTGCAGGTGTTTTTGTAGCTGAACCTCGTATCAGCATCTTCTCCACAGCTGACAAAGCCATTTGTCAAGTTTTGCAGCGCAGGGCACTGAACAGCTACAAAAGAGAGAGGCAACAGAAGGAGTTAAATGAAAGCTTTTATTTTAATCATCATGCAAATCATCCTCCAAATAACAAAAACTACACAACGATGAAAGGTAAAAACATGTGGCCGTACCAACACAGTATGGCTGGGATCCATTCCAATTTGCTGATGCTTCACATTGCAGAGATGGAGATCCAGACAGTACATAACCTTCATCACAGGTAAAAGTACAGGTGGACTGATAGCTGAATGAGCCCAGAGGATCGGAGCATTTCATGGATCCATGTGTCGGCTCTGACATCTTCTCACACTGAATCACTGTAGACAACAGGAGAAAAAACATCAGTCCACGACTCCATCACTGTGTAGAAAATAATAAAAGTACCAAAAAGTAGTAGCAATATTATAAGCTATTAATACTTAAACTCACTTTCACATGTAGGGGGTTTTTCTGACCATTTTCCTAAGGAAGTACACCTCAAAGGTCCTGGCACACTCAGCTTGTATCCTTCCTCACAGGAATACTGACACAAGGAGTCATAGGAGAAACTGCCATACTTGTGAGAGCAATTTACATGTCCTTTATCTGGAACAACCACTTCACCTTTGTTACACTGCACAACTGACAACAAATAAAACACACAGTTAGATATCAAATCCTTTATGTGACTTAAAATATGTATTTAAACTACGCTGTCATTTTGTTTTCTTACCTTGGTCACACTTGTCTCCAAAAAACCCTTCAAAGCAATCACATTTGTGGCTGTTGATGGTTTCAACACACTCTCCATGCAAACAGGAGTCAATCTTACAAGCCGCTGGAAAAAACAGACATGCTTTTATAAGCCTTAGTAAAAATAATATATCAAATAAACTATTTCTAAATGTTTTATCAGTAGATTACCTTGATAATAATGAACCAGAATAACAAATCTAAGGCAGCTAAAATAAAGCATATAAGCCCCAAACTGTTGCTTACCTGTGTAGCACAGAGCAGTCTTTTTTTTCATACACCTCTCGTCATTCCACGTGCCTGGATTTTGGTCTCGTTTAATGTACATCTCCACACAGTCCTCACTGACTCCTACACTTTGTCCAGTTTTGCCATTGTTCGGTTCTCCTTTTGCCCAGTTTGTCGCTTCTTCTGTCAGAGTTTTGTTGGTTCCTACCCAGGTCCAGACATCATTGATCTTACGGATCCCTATCCAGTAGTAGCCCTTTTTTTTGGGCAGCCAGTTGTTAAGATGCTCGATCTCCTCCCGGTTCTGGATGGCCACCATGTCTGTGTAGCTCTCCTTGCACCAATTACGTGCATCATCCCATTTCATTGATTTGTTTGAATAGACATAAGACCAGGACTCAACACTAGTCCACATGCACAGCACTAAGGATACAGAACAGAGATACACATTAGATGCAATTTTTTGCAAAAATGCAAAAAATGTTAAGTTTCTATCAGGCTATAAAACTTGCAGGTGGGATGATGTCTGCATTGCACATACTTGAGCAGATAAAAGTGAACTGGATCCATGATGCACGTGCCTGAAATAATCCATAGCACAATTCCTAAAAAATAAGTTAGAAAGATGCATTAACATACATTAATAGTATACTATCAATCACAGGCTATAAGATACAACTGAATAAATCTGCAGTGCAGAGAATGGAATTTAAACTGATTCAACTTCCACTTACCATTTTAAGTGATTCTTTAGCCTTTGACTTCAGTGCAGATCGATGTGATTCTGAGGGTTTTGCGCTGAAGTGCCTGCTTTTATGATGCTTGGCTTGGTCCAGGTTTCCTGAAAGCTTTCATAACAATTGGACTTTTGAGTGGAAACTCCACCCCGACTCTTATACTCCTCCACTCTACGAGAGGCTGTTCCTTTTGAGATAAAAAGAAAAGCAAAAGTAAAGTTAAAAAGAAAAGAAAAATAACAAATGAAATTCTGTTATTTATTAACACAGTTGCTATTTTCATTAGTATGAAGTTCTTTCAGTATTACTTTCAGTATCATTATCATAAGCAGAAAACAAGTGTATTTACTTCGGTTTACAAACTATTTTCATGAAGTTACTAGTTACTAGTGTATTACATTTTGTGCTACCTTATATGAGTATCACACTACACTGCACTGCACGTGCAAATATTGCATTTTTAAACATATGCACAACCACTGCATATAGTGTTCTTCACTGAGATGCCATCAAAACATGCTGCTCAGAGTGCTTTAGAGAACAATAACACATGCAAAAAGCCCCACACAGTCCATCAGCCCTGCTTCAAAAGCACCTGTGAACATCATTTAAGTGATCCTCTCATTAATTCGGGTGAGAATGTTGATGAGGAGAAGATCTGTCAAGCTAAACTGACTGAGTTAAAACAACAGGCAGTGGTTATTGAAGTCATTGTTCTTACTCTATTAACCATGGTTATCTGCAGGAAAACATGTACAGTCATCACTGCTTTGCATAAAAAGAGCTTCCCAGGGATACTGATGCTAGTAAGATTGCACCTAAATCAACCAATTATTGGAGCATGAAGAACTTTAAAGAGAGAAGTTCAGTTGTTATAAATACGTTTTCAGGGCACCTTACAAAGCCCAGCAAGCGCCAGTACCATCTCCTAAAGCAGGGGTTTCAAACACAAGGCAGGGGGCCAGAACTGGCCTGCCAAAGACTCCAATCTGGTCATTGGATAGTTTTTGGAAAATGTCAATGAGAGGATACATTTTATTTTTTCAACTGCATTTTCTATATTTTTATCAGCTTATGAAAATACCACGCTAAACTGAAATAGCAGAAAAGTTCCTACTTTTTTACTGTCTACGAAATAAAAAAAATTTTCTCCATGGGCTCACGTTATTAAAATGGGCATTTTTTGTTAATTAACAAGATGTTTTATAATTTTAGGACAGACTGGGCAATGAGCTACCAGACTTCTAATTTCTTACAATTTAAGTCCAAAGACTGATCCTGACAGATTTCTTTCATTTACCAAAACAGCATTTCTTTCTCACGAACAAAAAGAGATGTACTGTTGAAACTTATTTTTCTTGTATCACAGGGTTTAAATGTGTAGTTAAACTTCTTTAGATTGATAGAAAGAGTTTCACTGGTCTGGCCCACTTTACATGAAAGGGGGCTGTATGTGGCCCACAGTGTAAAATGAGTTTGCCATCCTTGTCCTAAAATTATTCAGTTGCTTAGGAAAGACAGCAGGCAGGTGTGAGTGTGAGTGAGACTGATGTTTTTCAAAAAAACTACAGGTACTGCAGAGGCCTGTGTTAAAAGTCATTTTTTCTCTGATGAAGCCCCTTTACAATTGTTTGAGACAGCCAGAGAAATGATTGTCCAGAGACGAAAAGGTGAGCTCTAACATCAGGCCTGTGTCATGCCAACAATAATGAATCTTGTGACTATTCGTGTGTGGGGTTACGTCTCATACATAGGCGTGGGATCACTCACAATTGTGCCTAAAAACATAGCCATGAATAAAGAATGGCACCAAAACATGAAAGCATTTTTCCCAACCACCAACAAGAACATTTTGCTAAAAAACAATGCCATTCCCAGCATGCTGGAGCAAAAGTGATAGCTAAGCTTGGGGAACAGAGGTGGCTGCGCTTACCTCAGCTGTGGTGATGGGGCTCTGTGTGGGTTGAGTCACCTCTGATGTGTTTGTGGGTCGGTCTGTCTCAATAACTTTAGCGACATGTTGAATAGTACCCAGGGCTGTTCTCTTCGGTAGAATTATTTCGTGTTTGGAGTGGTTAGAGATGGGGACCTTAACAAATGGCCTTTGATGGTTGTTGATCTCAAGGAGCCCTTCCCCAACACTCAGGTGTCTCAAGGCAGTGTTCTCATCGGGTTCGTACAGCACCAGGGGGTCACAAATGTCAAAACTTTGGGGTACTCTGCACCACACTTGGACTGCTTTTCCAGCAGGAATGGTCACATTGCTCTTCCCAATTCTCACTGTGGCTGGGTCACATCCTGCTCTTTGTGGTACTTGTATGAAGTTTACCATAGCCATCACTTGCTCTTCGTCTGTACCAAAAGCTTTGCGTAGGAGACTATACAATAAAGCACTGGCCTCTCGGTCTGACTCTTGTGCTTGGATAATGGCGCCAAGCACGTTTGCTCCCAGGAGGGGCTAAGGGAGTGACAGCTTACTGACAAGGAAAGGGGCTTGCACAGTAAGATTGGGATCTTCGTGACCAGCGAGAGTGACTGTAAGTTCGACCCACCCATCATAAGGAACTGCTTGTCCGTTAACCGCATAAACTTCAAGTCCATCATTTAACAGCTCTTGGAGGGGTCGCACCTGATAGTTGGGAAAAAACCGCTGAACCCAATGTCTGTCCACTAAACTCACTTGTGAGCCAGAATCAAATAACACTGTCACTGGATAGCCACCAATCAAACACTTGAGAAGGCTTTTCTTTCCAACTAGGTGGACTTTACAGCTGTTTGGTGTTAAACTTTGGCAAGAGGTTACCTGTTGCTTTCTCTGGTCTCGCTTTGGCTGCTTTCTTTTTAGCTTACTGCAACGCCTTGCACACTCAGTGGTGAGCTGTGCAGAGGAGGACCTTACTGGCTGGGACTGTGACTCTGCGCCGGCCTCTGGCTGTCCCTTGACAGAGACCGATCCCAGTTTCCCTGAGTTTTGGTCCGCTTTAAAGATCCCACTGCTCGGTGTCCTGACTCGCAGCATACAAAGCAATGACTACAGTCCTGCAAGTTCTGCTCAGTACACTTTGGACAAAGGAACGCTTTCTTTTGGAGGTGGAGAACCAGATCAAGGTCCTGCAGGAGCAGTTTGATAGCAGCATGAATGAGAAAGAATATTTGGTTAATACGATGGCTCTGACAAAGGCCCGTCTGATCAGGGCAGGGAAGCTAACGTCCGCTCTTGGTGACGAACAAGTATGCTGGGAAGAAAGTGTAGCCCTGTTTGAGCAAGAGATCATCAATGTTGTGGGAAATGTCTTCATTGCAGCTGCTTGTATGGCATATTATGGCGCATTTACTTCCCACTATAGACAGCTGCTAATTGACCAGTGGATAACGCAGTGCCAGAACCTGAACATCCCAATCAGTTCCACTTTTAGCCTGATTAACATTCTTGGTGATCAATATGTCATCCGCCAGTGGAATGCAGAAGGTTTGCCTCTTTTAGGTTCTATATGACCACAAAGATGGCCAACCCACATTACCTGCCAGAGGTTTGCATCAAAGTTACAATTATCAACTTCACTGTCACTAAATCTGGCTTAGAAGACCAACTTCTCAGTGATGTGGTGCGTCTTGAGAGTCCGCATCTTGAGGAACAGAGGAACGAGCTGATTGTGCGCATCAACGCTGACCGCAGCCAGCTGAAAGATATTGAAGACTGCATTCTTAAGCTTCTCTTTACCTCTAAGGGGAATATACTTGACAACGAGGAGCTAGTTCAGACTCTCCAGGAGTCAACGGTGACTTCAGAGGCCATAAAGCAACGTCTGGAAGAGGCAGAAGCAACTGAGCTGTTGATAAACTCTGCAAGGGAGCGCTACAGGCCTGTGGCCACTCGAGGATCTGTTTTGTACTTTGTCATTGCCATTCTGTCAGAGATCGATCCTATGTACCAGTTCTCACTCAAGTACTTTAAACAGCTCTTTAATTCCACCATCGAGACATCAGAGCACTGTGCTAGAAGAGCGCCTTCAGATCCTCCTGAATCAAATCTTGCTAAACTCCTACATTAATATGTCAAGTGGACTCTTCGAGCAACACAAGCTTATCTACAGCTTTATGTTGCACATAGAAATCATGAGGCAGCGTGGCGAGATCTCTGATGGGGAATGGTGGCACTTCCTAAGAGGAGCTTCTTCACTGAAAAAGGAGTTTCCAGAGCGACCAGATGTGCCATGGCTAAGTGTTTTTTACTGGCAGACATGTTGTGAGCTGGAGGACACACTGCCTTGCTTCAAGGGCATCTCCAAAGAAATCACTAGAACCCATATCCATATTAAGCTAGGACATTTTGAAGCATCTTTAAATCCAGAAAAATGGAATGGCTATGTGTCAGAGTTGCCTTCTCTCGAGGAGTCCAAAAAGGAGAAACAGGAGATAACAGGCTACTGGAATGAGCGATTGGGATCTTTCCAGAAACTAGTTCTTATCAAGAGCTTCATGGAAGAGAAGGTGGTTTTTGCAGCACCTGAGTTTGTGATTGTCAACTTGGGGAAGGAGTTTGTGGAAAACCCTCCAGTTGACCTGGCTAATCTCTATAATGACATATCCCCTACCACCCCATTGATCTTCATCCTCAGCTCAGGTTCTGACCCAATGGGTGCCTTCCAGCGCTTTGCAAATAAGAGAGGGTGTCTCGACAGGGTCGAGGCTATCTCACTGGGGCAAGGCCAGGGACCTATAGCGGAGAAGATGATCCATTCAGCGCTGACAAGTGGCAACTGGGTCTTCTTGCAAAACTGCCATCTGGCTGTGTCTTGGATGTTAGCCATGGAGGAGCTCATTAAGACCTTCACTGACCCTGACACATCAGTCCATGAGAACTTCCGTCTATTTCTCAGTTCCATGCCGACCAAAGTATTTCCTGTTACAGTGCTCCAGAACTCCGTTAAGGTGACTAACGAGCCTCCTAAAGGCCTGCGAGCCAACATGCAACGAGCCTTCACAGAGATCACCAGCAGTTTCTTTGAACACCACATTTTGGGACACCAGTGGAGGAAGATTGTCTTTGGAATCTGCTTTTTCCATGCAATCATCCAGGAGCGGAAGAAGTTTGGTCCCCTGGGCTGGAACATCCGCTACGAATTCAATGACAGTGACAGAGAATGTGCTCTGCTCAACCTCAACCTGTACTGCAAAGATGGCACCATCCCTTGGGATGCTCTGGTCTACATCACTGGTGAGATCACATATGGAGGGAGAGTGACGGATGCCTGGGACCAACGGTACCTAAGGACAATCCTCAAAGGCTTTTTTTCTCCAGAAACTCTGCAGCCTGGCTACACGTACTCCCCCTCAGGTGTTTACTACGCTCCAGAGTCAGATGAACTCCAACAATATAAGTATATTGAGAATCTTCCAATCATTGATGATCCTGAGATCTTTGGTATGCATGAGAATGCCAACTTGGCTTTTCAGCGTCAAGAAACTATAACTCTGATCAATACCATACTGGATGTTGATCCTTGTTCTTCAGCACAACAGGGAGCTAAGAGTAACGATGACATAGTCTGCGAGCTCGCCGAACTGATTTTAGCCAAACTGCCCGAGCGACTGGACATGGATGAAGCAATTGACACACTGTTTATCAAAGACACCAATGGGCGCATTAACTCCCTCACAACTGTTTTGGCCCAAGAAGCAGACCGATTCAACAACTTGCTTAAAGTTCTCAGGATGTCTCTTATCACTCTGCAAAAGGCAATAGCAGGTCTCGTTGTGATGTCAGAGAAAATGGACCGAATCTACACAAGCTTTCTGAACAACCAGGTCCCCACCCACTGGGCAAACTCTGCCTACCCTTCCCTCAAACCGCTGTCTTCTTGGGTCAGAGACTTGACTCTCAGAACTTCCTTTATCCAGACTTGGATCACACGTGGTCAGCCCAAATCACTTTGGCTCTCCGGGTTCTTCTTCCCTCAAGGCTTTCTTACTGGAGTGTTGCAGAATCATGCCCGGCGTTACAGTTTGCCTATTGATGAGCTTAATTTCCGCTTCAGCGTGGTGCCGGCCTACAGGGATGAGGAAGCAGTCTGTGAGGCTCTACGCACTCTTCCCATTGGTGCAAAACAAAACATGGATGAGGAGGACGGTGTACTTGTTCACGGCATGTTCATGGATGCCTGTCGCTGGGATGATGTCGGCATGGTGATTGATGATGCGCTGCCTCGGGTTACGAACGCCATGCTGCCGGTGGTGCACTTTGAGCCACAGCAGAACTATGTTCCAGAGCCTGACCTCTACCACCCTCCTCTGTACAAGACCTCAGCCAGAGCTGGCACTCTGTCCACCACAGGTCACTCAACTAATTTTGTGGTAACAGTAATGCTTCCCTCCAAGCGACCCAGCGACTACTGGATATCCAAAGCCTCCGCACTCCTGTGCCAGTTGGATGATTAAATGTTTATTCGAGTGCAAAGTAGAATTTTAAATGTCACCAAAACATTTGCACAGTAGCAACTGTAATAGCAACACAGACCGCAATAAAAATTTCACCTGACTGAGCTGTGTAGTGTCTTTGTTTTCTGATGCAAGGCTCTTAGCGAGTTCAAAGAGGTCTTGACCTTGGAGTGAAAACAAGCGTCTCCTGATATTCCAGGCGAGTTCCTTTCTCTCGGTCGACATGTTGTATGTATTTCTGATTATCCTTCAGCTCGATAGTGACTAGGATGCGTCACACTCCCCTCACTGCAGTACGGTTCCACGTCGAGGCAAAGGTCCCCTTTTCGCCTCACTACCTGGACACCTACTCGCTGGCTTGGCTGGAGTAGCAGCCTTGGTCACGATTGTGTCGTGGTTCTGGTATCACTGGATCTGCCCTCGACGACTGTAGAGGAGAGATCCCAGACGAGCCCCCACAGTTTGTTACGGGTCCCAGATGTGAAGACCACAATAACAAAAAGAATACAAATCTGTAAAAATAAAGGTAGAGTCTCAGAGAAAGAATCACAGGAGCACTTGTATCTTTTCCCGAATTGCGTCTCTTATTTCAGATCAACAAATATAATTTACATCCAGTGTTTTCACTTGTCAGATATGCTCATTAACTGTAAAAGGTAAATAAAAGGCATTTGGCAAATATATGTATCTATGGTTGTTACATTTCTCCAGTTTACACTGTTAATTACACTATTCCTTCACTCATTTACATCAGCAGTGCAGATACCATACAATGCCTTAAACATCTTATTGCTCTTTCTCACATATAGGGCAAACTCAAAATAGCTTATCCACAAATCAGATATAAGTGCATAAATCTTACTAGATTAGACAAAACACACCTGAATGTATTACTTTGCAATGTAACAACATAAATGTACATGCATTCTTAGCTTATTCTTAACATTTCCACATCACTTGAACCGTAAATTGTATATGAGATATTTTAAACTCGAATAATCTGATGTCAGGGCCTTTACAGTTAAATTGGAACACCACACACACATATTTGATTGTTAAATGGAGTTTACCAAGTTTAAATACATCCCGCGGGCTGGCAAACTCTCGCGGTAACTCTCGCGAGACTTGGGGCTGCGCAGCTCGGCTTTATCACCGCTGCGGTGCCGCGCTTCAGTAACTTTCAAGGTTAAGGTTATATCGGCGGTGTCAACATAACTCTCAGTAAATACCGAAGTAGAATGAGGCACAAAACCCTCATACACTGTATTTTTAAGACGATACTGACCTGTACAAATAAAGGTAGAGTCTCAGAGAAAGAATCACAGGAGCACTCGTATCTTTTCCCGAATTGCGTCTGAGAGGACAGGAAGTAGGTCCGCTCTAGGCAACCGCGGGCGAACGACTACAGTGTCAACAGTTCTGCTTATTATTTCTCACTTTTACTCCCCTCAATTGTTATGGACTACACGTAATGAATGTAAAATAATAATTGTCTTAATTGCTGGCATATATTTTTCTTAAAAATAATAAAATTTACCAAAATGTGGTAGCACATTTGTGCTCACCATCATCAAATGTTTGGGTCCATAGCCAGGAAACTCCCCAGACCTTAATTCCACTGAGAACCTGGTGGACAAACAAAAATCCCCAAAACTCCAACCGCTGATTATGCACGAACTGGCTGCCGTCAGCCAGGATGTAACCCAGAGGCTGCTTGAAAGAATGGCAGGATGCCAGGGCATATGTCACAGGTCTTAAGAAAAGGCCAAATATTTTTACAAATATTGACCCTTTGCATAAACTTAATGTGATTGTCAATAAAACACATTTTGACACGTATCCTCAGTGTACAATACAGTACAGTACAGTGTACAATAGAAACAACTAATAAAAAGGTCTAAAAACACAGAAGCAGTAAACTTTGTGAAAGCATATACCTGTGTCATTCTCAAAGCTTTTGGCCACAATTGTAATTTGTTAAAAAAAAAAAAAAAAAAAAAAAAAACCACCTGAGGGGAAAAGAAGAACAAATTCAAAGACAAAGCAAATTGTATGACATAGGGTACTTAAGCGTTTCCTGGTGAAGCAACAATGGTACAGAGTACACACAAAAATACACGTATTAAATATAAGGCCACCGAGAAGGAAATTCTTTTTCAAAGCTCTGAAATACTGGGAGCTGATAAGAGTCTATCTGTGATTGACTTGTGTGCCACTGACATGCTTTCTTGGATGTCAGGAAACAATATTATCTTCATCAGCACTAATGAGGATTTCTTGTGTTTGCATTTGTGTTTCAAGAAATCTCATGGCCCATGTCTAAACCTCAACTGTATGCAATGAATCATTCTGACTAATACACAACAACAGTACAAAGTGTGCTAACAGACACTGCATAGACTAAAACATGCTTTTCACAGTTCAGAACTGACATGTCATTGAAAAGGAGGTGTTAGTAGAAAGCAAGGGGAAAGATTTTGTAGGAAAGATCACAACAGTCACTTGTTTGCGAGTGTCTTGAGATGGAAAATGTGCGGCACATAGGAGCAGAGGTGCCTGCTGGCTGCCTGCGTTTCCAGAAGTGACAGTTTACATCCTTCCTGTCTGAGCTGAGGCATGGGATTGTAGCTACTGTTATTGACACACTTTGCCTTACTCCCTTCCACAATTAGATAAAACAAACTCTCTGATTAACTAACACAGCTATGAATAGTAGAACAATTACACAGTTGTAACTAGAATGGAACAGACAGTTACACAACTCATCACTATTAGTTACAAAAAATGTAAAGGTTTATTTGACTTCCCTGTCTTATTGGCTTGGTTATATGGGACAGGTTTTGTCTTTTTAGAGGTTTATCTTTCTCTGACTGTCCTAAAACTTCTGTGTCCTTTGGCTCCAAGCTTAAGGTAACATGATAAATTACTTCTTAATGAAGTCACAGGGCAAACGGGAGTCTAATCACGCAAAGCAAAACCATGCATCCTGCTCCCCGCTGAAGCGTTCTTGATGTGAATCCAAAAAGATAGGATTCCTTTGGATTAAGAACCAAAAGGCCCTCAGAGGGAGGATCAAACCTAACTCTGAGGTTTGATCTTGACCTCTGATCTCTCCGATAAACACCAGCGGACAATCTGCCGCATGCTGCAGAAAACGGCCGAAAGCAGAAAATTCTCATACCAGACTTTAGACATTTGACGATCTCACTTCTGCGTCTGAGTAATGTATCATAAAGTTTTCTAATGCAAATCCACGGTATACAGAGACTGCAAGGAACGCAAATTCAAACACTTCGCACTCACTGCCATATGAAGGCGCCAGCGTGCGAGCGCACTGTTAAATCTGCACATTTATGGCAACAAGTCGCGAATGTCCTGCCGCTTTAAGAAGCGAAGTAGAATTCCTGACCCAAATAAAGGTATGTGTGAGAACTACTCATGTTCTCTGTGGTCAGTAGACCTCTGCGCAGTTTGAGAGTCTGCGGCGTTTTGCGTAAATCTACAGTCGCAATGGCAGACGCTCTGGCTAAAATCCCCGATGTAGAGATTGATCCAGAGGGAACTTTTAAGTACATACTGGTCAGAGTAAAAGCGAAAGATGGCGATGTGCATAAAGACATTGTCCGTGGCACAAAAAATGCCGAATATCACAGTAAGTTATTATAGTTTGTTTCAAGGAGAGCGTCAACTGCGTCAGTTTAGCGCGAGATATCGTGCAGACCAGTGACTGTTGGTGCAGATGAAAACCTGCATGTAGTCTATTTTGCAATGTTGTCTCATTGTTATGGTCCCTTTGGTGGATTTTGCAGACGTGCATTGCGGAATAGATACTGCACAGAGCAGAGGGATGAAATTCATGCCAACCTAGTCGTTGGAGACAACTACCAAATTTCCGTATTTGATTCTAATTGCTATTTTTATTAAATTGTAACTAAATTACAATCTCAATTTCTTCTAAATGTCTTCATACATTTTCAGATCATATTTTTGAGAAGGTCAACCCTGCTATGGAGGCCTTGGGGATGGAGTGCAAATGCCTTGGAGGAGGAAAGATCGAGCACAACAACCAAGAGAAAAAAATAAGGGTGTTTGGAGAATCCACTGTAAGTTAACTAAAAGCTGAATGAAAAGTTAAAATCTTCAGTAGTATTTAATTCACTAATGTCAGGTCTCTTGCTCACTCGCAGGCCTTTGGAAAAGCTGACCATGCTGTTTCTGTGGAGAAGCTGAAGACTTTCTTCAGCGACTATGAGATCACCTGGTCAGACGACAAAAAATAGTTGTAACCTTTGTGACATTTCAAACGTCCGCCTTTATTTAACAGTTCTGTGAATCAAACCACATAATGATGCTTTAACTGTTCTGTAACCATTCAAATACAGTCCTTCTGCATTTCACATTTGGTTTCTTACTCAATGAAAGCACAAATTCTGATTCTCTGCAGTTGTAAAAATTTTAGTCCTTCAGAATTGAATACTGTATATGAACTCTGTAGATATTCCTGTAAATACCTTTTTGACTTTTAGTCCCCATTGGCCTCAGTTGAATAGGAGTACATTTGCCAGGCGTAAAGTCCATACAGGAAAGGGTGAGTCTTTTGGAATCACAGACATATCCTGTTACACAGGAGGGAAAGTTTATTGTTGAAAACCCAAAAGAGAGATAACAAGCACTTTCATTTAACCTACGGATAATCACTTTTGTTTTTGTTTAAGTCCGGATAATGATAAACATCAAGCTAAATTCAGCAGAACTCTTTCTAAACGGTAGTGCAATAATAAATAAAAGCCTGCGATAAAATATCTTCAATCAAAAAACTAACAAAAACTCAGAGTGAGAAAATAGCCCGAGCTGAGTCATATTTTAAATCACACGTTGAATTTTTAAAAGTTCTTCCGCCTTCTGCATTTTATGGCTTTAATCCAGTTCAAATTTCACTTTTACTTTTATGCTGCCAAAAAAATGCACTTTTAAAATCGGTAGTAAACAGAAGGTACTTACACCAGACCACATGGTAATATTTAGCAGGCACAGTATTTGCTGTGATCAACTTCTTCAGTTTGCATGTTTGCATGCATTAGTAAAGGTCATTTGCAGATTCTGGGTCATTAACTTAAGCATAAATTGGTGTTTGATGACGGCACTGTAAACTTTGTAGTGGTGTTAAAGGGAACCACTTAGTTGTGTCACGTGATCCATGAGCACATGAATGATTTTTGTTTCATGCCTGTCCCTGTTGTGATATGGTACTGTGCAAACGTCTTGAACCACCCATCATTTCTTTGTTTATTGCACACAAAAAAGAAATATGTGCAAAAATACACAGAAATACAATTTATTATTATTTGTACATTTCTACTGAGCTTGAAAGGTAATACATGGAATGACCACATTTATTCTTTTCCAGAGCTTGAACTCACTTAGGCAAGTTTCTTTGTCATTTATTCAGGTAGTCACTTCACTACCTGTATGTGCCACGCAAGCTTCCACCATGTTTTACAGATGCCCAAAGACACCCACTGTTGTACTTCTCTTCTGTACATGTTGACAATTTAAACCAAAGATTTTAGTTTTGGATTCATCACTCCATAAGACCTGATGCTGCTGATTTTCAGTCCAGTGCTTGTATCATTTGGCACTCCTTGGCCTTTTCCCCTCTTTCCTTCCTTAAGAATGGCTACATGATGAGTCTTAAGTAAAAACTCATCATACACACAGTTTTTAAGGTTCAACTGAATCTCTCAGGTCCTATGTCAGGTCTTTGTTGAATTTTTTCCTATTAAGAACATGTTGTAGTTTTTAGGCCTGCCACTTCTCCACTTCACCAGTTTCCTCGAATATGTTAAGGATACTCGGGCTGCTAGTAACAAAAGGCCTAAAGATACAATTCAAAGTTGCTGCTTTACTAAGATGTCTTTTATCTGTAGTCACAACACTCATTCATCCCTTGAGCTAAGCGCCTTTTTAATGCATGACTGGTTCATAGGTCAAGTGGCCTGATTAACTAAAAAAACATCGAAAGTCTTCATGAACAAAGACATTGCTCAAGACCACCTAAAAAGTATAAAGAAATGAGTGGTAGTGACTGTGAAGAAACAAGATTCATTCTGGTGTTTATTTTTTAACATGACAAATTGTGTGTTTTAAGTGTGTTTCTCCTAAAGCAGAACACAAACGCTGCTTTTTCTCAGCTGTGTTAGCAGTACATGAAAATACTTTGGGTGACTTTACATTGACAGTTGATTGCTGTTTTTAATATTAAAAATTAGCTTTATTTTTCATTATAATAGACGAAAGAAGTAATAGACCTTTTACCATAAAAGACTGCATTTACATGAAATTCATTTTTCCGATGATATTTAGGTTGGCAGCATGCTAAATGTCACCACTGGCACACATTCCTGTACTTTCCGTTTCACTTTGACTCACTCAGTGCTTAAAAAATCACAAAGAAAACATTTGGATAGAAAGTACCATGTAGCTTTGCAGACAGGATTGGAATTAGCTCATGTCGACACTCTGAATAGACCTTAGTTCACACTGAGTCACATCAGAAGACTTAAAAAAAGTTACTGGCTAAATTCTGCCAAATACCCCATGACCCTAACAAAAAGAATAACAAAAGCCATTTTCCTTCCACTTTGTATTCCAATCTACAACCGGTTTCCTTTAAACTGATAACCTTTCCATTATCTAGGTATGGGGAGGTCTGTGTGGGAGGTAGGAGGCTTAAAGTGAGTTAGACTCAGCCCTTTTCTTGTAAAATGAATAATTTACAGTAAGTAATTAGCAAATTCTTTGTAATCTTATTAGAGGACACCATAATATTTCCATTGTTTTTTAAAGCATTTTTGCATATATTCATTTTACCCTATTTAAATGCATGTTGCTTTGAAGGTTCACTAGACTGTAAAAGTGTCTAATTTATTGAGATTAAACTGTAGTTTAGGTAACAATATATATTTATATATGTATATATATATATATATATATATATATATATATATATATGTATATATATATATATATATATATATATGTATAAAACACCCAGCACGCCCATGCAGGCGGTTTATCCTTCAAGCTCGGGTCCTCTACCAGAGGCCTGGGAGCTTGAGGGTCCTGCGCAGTATCTTAGCTGTTCCCAGGACTGCGCTCTTCTGGACAGAGATCTCCGATGTTGTTCCCGGGATCTGCTGGAGCCACTCGCCTAGCTTGGGAGTCACCGCACCTAGTGCTCCGATTACCACGGGGACCACCGTTACCTTCACCCTCCACATCCTCTCGAGCTCTTCTCTGAGCCCTTGGTATTTCTCCAGCTTCTCGTGTTCCTTCTTCCTGATATTGCTGTCATTCGGAACCGCTACATCGATCACTACGGCCGTCTTCTTCTGTTTGTCTACCACCACTATGTCCGGTTGGTTAGCCACCACCATTTTGTCCGTCTGTATCTGGAAGTCCCACAGGATCTTAGCTCGGTCATTCTCCACCACCCTTGGGGGCATCTCCCATTTTGACCTCGGGACTTCCAGGTTATACTCGGCACAGATGTTCCTGTACACTATGCCGGCCACTTGGTTATGGTGTTCCATGTATGCCTTGCCTGCTAGCATCTTGCACCCTGCTGTTATGTGCTGGATTGTCTCTGGGGCATCTTTACACAGCCTGCACCTGGGGTCTTGCCTGGTGTGATAGACCCCAGCCTCTATGGATCTTGTGCTCAGAGCTTGTTCTTGTGCTGCCATGATTAGTGCCTCTGTGCTGTCTTTCAGTCCAGCTTTGTCCAGCCACTGGTAGGATTTCTGGATATCAGCCACCTCCTCTATCTGCCGGTGGTACATACCGTGCAGGGGCCTGTCCTTCCATGATGGTTCCTCGTCTCCCTCCTCTTTCTTGGGTTTCTGCTGCCTGAGGTATTCACTGAGCACTCAGTCAGTTGGGGCCATCTTCCCAATGTATTCTTGGATGTTCCTTGTCTCATCCTGGACTGTGGTGCTGACACTCACCAGTCCCCGGCCCCCTTCCTTCCGCTTATCGTACAGCCTCAGGGTGCTGGACTTGTGGTGAAACCCTCCATGCATGGTAAGGAGCTTTCTTGTCTTTATGTCAGTGGCTTCTATCTCCTCCTTTGGCCAGCCTATTACCCCAGCAGGGTACCTGATCACGGGCAGGGCGTACGTGTTGATGGCCCGGATCTTGTTCTTACCATTCAGCTGACTCCTCAGGACTTGCCTGACCCTCTGCAGGTACTTGGTGGTTGCAGCTTTTCTAGCGGCCTCTTCATGGTTCCCATTCGCCTGCGGGATCCCCAAGTACTTGTAACTGTCCTCTATGTCTGCAATGTTGCCTTCTGGTAGTTCAATCCCCTCAGTTCTGACTACCATGGCAAGTACTACGCAAGTAACCCCGGCAGAAGGGGCTACATGAATAGGATGAGGGACCTATGGATGGATATATATATATATATATATATATATATATATATATATATATATATATATATATATATATTAGTTTGTTACCAAATTTTAATGTTTAAGTGATTGCAAAGCCTTAGCAAAAGTCATGAAACTGAAGAAGTTGTAGGACTGCTGGATTTTGACCTCACTGTCGATCAAATAAAAGAAATGCTTTTATTTTGGGGAACACTGAAAATATGAGTCTTGGAAAATACAAACTATTACTGAATTCTACAGGATTCAGCAATACTGGTTTCTTTTTTTTTCTTCTTTTTTTTAAATTATAACATAGTAGTAAGGGGAAAAACCACCATATTGCCATTGTCCCGTGTATTTTTATACTTCCAAGTGTACTTCAAACAGGTCGGAGCCTTGTTTCCTGAAGAAGAAGAATGTCCCTTCCTGTAGCAGCGCCAGCTCACACCTCAGGGTGTCTGGAAAAGAAGTCACAAGAATAACCAGCACGAGTTCACTTTAATGTTTAAGATCTTATCTCCAAAACAATAGCCAGTACTCCATCAAGTCAGAGTCAACAGAAATTCCAGATGTTCCAGATAAAGGTGTGTGTGTGTGTGTGTGTGTGTGTGTGTGTGTGTGTGTGTGTGTGTGTGTGTGTATAGGGTTATATATATATATATATATATATATATATATATATACAAATAATGCAGTTGGTTGAATGTTATAAATAGCTGCAGAGAGATGAACAGCTACAAATATCTAGACAGAAACTGCTTCCAACGAGGCAGAATCAGAACACTTCCATCTATAGGACTTTCTTTATTCTAAAGAAGATATACTGATATTACATATTGCATAATGTCCCTTTTTTAAGCTATAAATAAGGGTTAAGGCCTAGGAAATTTTCATTTATGGCCTTAAGACTTTTCAATAAATATGCACTTTTTTCAAGTGAAGGCATCTTCTTTCAGCCACTACAGTGGATCACCATCCTTCATCTTTCATCCTCTTCTGTCACATCAGCCATCTGCTTGTCCTTTTCTACATCAATTAATATTTTCTGTGGTTTTCCTTGTTGATTGAATCTGCGGTCTAAAATCAACTGAAAGAAAAATCAGCTGATTAAAAAATGCATTTTTAGCCTCTACGTATCATAATTGAGATATGGAGAAAGCGAACCTTTTAGACCCCAGAGAGAGATTTGAAATAAAATGCTACAGGGGAAAATACAGAAAAGGGGATTTTTTGTGGGGGGTTTTAAGGGAAAGAAAGACATTGATTGTTTCCTTGTGTTCATGTCTAGTCTAGAGGTCATTAGTGGGCCAGGTAAACACAAGGTTCCAGGAACTCAGTGAATTACTGTCAAAGGAAGAGAAGAGAGTAACTGCGGACTGCGTCCTTCTTACTGTAATTACTGCCCCACCAAATTGTGTCAAAAAATATTTGAATTTATGGTGAGGATCAAGTCTCAAGGAGTGATTAAATACACCAGATAGCAAAAAAATGGAAATTTGTGAACATGGGGAAAAAGTCTGGTAAAGAAAGCCCCATTCTCTATGAAGTGCCAGATTTCCTGTCACCAGATGTAGTTTATCAGAAGGGAAAGTATGGAGACAAAGCCATCTGTGTTATGCATGTTTGGGTAAACCATTTTGGATTTGCACAAGGCGTCAACATTTGACAGCTGATGTAGTTAGAAGAGAAAAATGATCATAGAGACAAATAGATAAAATTCAAGAAAGAAAATGAAAAGATTTTGTTGAAATTGCTTAAAGACATTAAACGTGTGGAAGCGTGAGGCAGAAAAAAGGAGGATGAAACAGAGAAATCTTCTCAGAGAACGTCCGCATCTCTCCTCAGAGCCTCAGTGTGTTATAGTGAATCGTGAGCTCAACTGTTCTGCTCCAAAGGCTACATGTGCTCCACCTTGACCTTCACCGTCACTGTACAACAAAGACACAGGACAGGACATGGTGTCAGCAGACAATTAAAGTGATTCATTACTGACTACGATCTAACACCGGAGGTTTCACATTAACAAGCTGATTAACTGAACATCCACTTCCACATCACCGTTTTCTCACATAGCCCACCACACCACTTTCCCAATGGACAGCCTACTAGACTGGTGATTGAAGCCATGACTTGTGATCAGGAAATAGTTAATAACATCAACAGACAACATCACAAGTGGGACGACGATGATAGCACTGTGCAAGGTCAGACATTATGGCACATTAGCAATCTCCTCAGAGCTTAATGGAAGAAGAAAATGGAAAATAAATGGACTAGGACGTGACAGGCCTAACCATGTACCAATCTGTACAGGCTACAGGCTCTTTGCCAGAAACCCTGACTCCAACCATTTATCAAGCTCTAGTTGGAAGAAGAGGTGGTTCCAGAAGAGGCCCTCTGTTTCTAATGCTATCAGGAGTGACATTGTGCTAGAGAAGTCCTCAACGAGGATAAACTTGATGATTGGAAATTTGGCAAGGTGGACTGAAACTGGGGAAGACACGCAACTGCTCGGATTCAACTGATGCAGGAGGTTGGAGGTACCACACCTACACATACAATAGCATCTGTTTACTCAGTTTGTCACAAGACTTGAAGATAAAGTCAGATTCTCTGTGAATGTATATATTAATTATCATGCCAGATACATCAGTCTGACTTGATGGTGCATAGCCAGCAAGTCATCCTCCTTATTGATTCAGGTGCTGCACACCTGAATTTCCAACTCTTCCAAAAGTTAGTATTAACTGTGTTCATGCTCTCATTGCATCTGGAGAAGATGCGAAAGAAAATTTGACTTTAGTCTTAAGTGTAATGATGAATAAGAGAAAATCTAAAACTGCTTTTTTATTTTTTGTTATGATCCACCGTTTTGTATTTGTCTCTCTTCTGGAAACTGTTAACTCACCTTTGTGCAATTGGCTGTAACGTTCCTTCCACTTAAAGCTGAAGAAATCTCTCATTGGATGCAAGATAACTGCACTAAGTGTACTTCTGTTGAATGCCTCTCATAATTAGTGTTTGTTCAGCTTGTTTGGATTTTTTGCTTCCTTTGACTCTCTCCGCTCTCTCCTGTGCAGTTGCTTCCAGTCCTGACATCTGGCCCAAGAGAGAGAATCCTGCTATTAATCTTCTGTGCTATTTTTTTTCCTGTGGAAAGATTTCAGTGGATGTTATGCATGCCCATCTTCCAGTTCACATCTGAAATAACTGCCTTGCATAAATCCCTGTTTACCTCCAAGTGCCAGAAGGTTCAGTGTACACCTGACTCCCAGAAACAGTCTCTGTTTTGTTTCTCATAAATACTGCTATACACTAACAATGCCTCTTCAATACAAAAACAATAGCATGCTTTATGTATGATACACAATGAGGACATTGAACCCATTCGGAGTTTTGAGTCAGATGTTTATGTTATATTATAAATATGATATACATGTGTAATTAGTGAATGCTTAAAGAGAAGGAATGATTTAGTGGTGGAGGAAAATCGTCATAGCGCCACTGTCCAATATATGTTTATATTTCCGAGTACACTTCAAGCAGTGTCGCAGTGAAGAAAGCGAGATAAGCATCAGTGTGGAGCCCTGTTTCATAAACAAAAAGTGAGCTCCCACTTTAAAGTTTTAGGAAAGGACACAACAGCAAGCAACAGCATGGCTTCACTTCAATGCTTAAGATCTTATCTGCAAAACAGAGGCTACAGAAATTCCAGATGGCACAACAGCTACAAAGGTCTAGAAAATGGGGGTTTTATTTTTACATTATGGTTTAATTTGCCATAAAACTTTACAAGAAATATCATCATGTTGATTGCAAAGTATTCTTTTCTTAAGTGAAGTCTTCTTCTTCTTCTTCTTCTTCTTCTTCTTCTTCTTCTTCTTCTTCTTCTTCTTCTTCTTCTTCTTCTTCTTCTTGCTCCCTTTAGGGGTTGCCACAGCAGATGTAAACTTGATATTCAGCATCTTTTGCCCAATATATCCACTATACCGCCTTCGTACATGTCCAGAGTATCAAATTTTTGCATCTTGTAATGAAGTATTTTAAGATTAAGCTGCTTCTATGTGTCAAGTGGACCTTAGAAGGTTCCATATCTTCTTATCCTGCTTTCATATACCGTAATCTTTTAGACTTGTTGATGTACAAGTTCTCTTTTATTACACAATATTCTAACTGTAGATAGATAACTCTGTATTAGTAGTCCAGGATTACAGTCCCTCTTTGTCAAAGAGCATGCAGACTGCTGTCATGCTGTTTGCACTGTTGTCTTATCTACCTTTGCAAAGGTAAAACAAAACTCATAAAGATAACCTGGTTGTGTGCACCTTAGCTCAACCTCCCTAGCACTGGCCACGGGATTCGTGGGCCATTTTGCTCCAATGTAAGCTGGCGGGTAAGGCTCAAGAAGTTTGTTCCTCATTGTCAGCTCAGGACAGTCTGAATTATGACAAGCTGAAAAGTGCCATCCTGCTAGCTTACGAGCTAGTCCCAGAAGCTTATAAGCAGCGATTTCGGGGGCTGAAAAAGGTGCAGGGTCAATCCTACCGAGATTTTGCAAGGAAGAAAAGTGTGCTTTTTGATCGGTGGTGTGTGTCCAGCGAAGCTACTGACCTGGCGTCGATGCGTGAATTAATGCTGGTGGAGGAATTTAAGAACTGCATCTCCGAGCAGATTGCAGTATACCTCAGTGAACAGAAGGTTTCCTCATTACAGCATGCTGCAACACTGGCTGATGAGTTTGCCCTCATCCATAAAACCAGTGTCATTAAGCACGACCGACGCGATGACCTAGTGAAGGTTAGTGATGTGCCAGCTAGACAGTACCCAAAGGGTGAGGTACTTGTGTCCCATTCCAAGGCAAAAAGAAAGTGTTTTTTCTGTTTAAAGTCTGGCCATTTAATAGCAGATTGTGGGGCCTACAAACAGAAACAGTCAGTCTTGGGAGTTAGGAGTGTGCCAGCTAACAAAGTCAATACAGGCGTGGTTTCAAGAGCCAAAACAAAGCTCTGTTTCTTCTGCCACAAACCTGGCCACCTGATTGCTCACTGTTTGAAAGAAAACTCAAAGCAAAATCGATCTGCTTTCAAAAGAGTGAACTGTGGTTCACAAACCAACAAAGTTGCCAGTCCTAGGCAACAATCGGCGCATAATTGCTCAGTGGTGTCATTCGGTCACTGTCAGAGATCAACTAATTGTAATCTGCCACCTGTTGACTGTCTTTCGGGTCCAGATGACCTGCAGTGTGACCCATTGTGTACGACACAAACACTCAAACCTGCACCTCTGGGTAACCCGCATGCCTTTCGCCATGACCTAGTGAAGAAGCATCAGAGAAGTGATGCTGTACGGCCTTTTAGCTGCCTGATGGGTCCTCCATATGTGATGGCTCAAACACCTGGCTATCACTTGAGACACTATGTTGAGGGACTTGAGCCAACCCCGTTCAGTGTTTTCAAACCCTCAGAAAGGTCTTGGCAGAGTTGGCAGGGTATGCGTGCATGGTAGGTGATATGTTTAAAAGCTGGGTAGGACGTTCTGTGACAAACCACGGGTTTGTATATATGGGAGGGGGTGTTACGGCCCTAGCTGGGCCTCCTGATACTGCCCTTGTGTGGGTGTGGTGTTTTTCTCCGCCTCCTCCTCTTTTGCTCCACCCCTCTGTCTCTCTCTTGCTCTTCTCTCTCCCCAGGACACAGCTGCTTCTGATTAGCCTCGTTTGCCACCTGGGCCCAGTCAGCTATCACCTCTCTGAGGTCATATAAGCTGGGGATGAGCTGTGAACAGGGTGGGGTGTTCTCTGGTGTCTCTGCGTTGTGTGGTTAGCCTGCTCAAAGTGTGGAGTTGTGGAAACAGCATAGCTGCTTTGCGTGAGTAGTGTGGGCTTGTGGGCCTTGGCAGCAGTAAAGCCAGCTGCTGTTAGTGACAGGGTGAGCTTGTGGGCCCCTGGAAGTACCTCCTCGTGGTGTGGAGTTTTTGTTTGGTTGTTGTGTTCTTTGTTGTTGCAACCTTTTTTCTTTTTCCAAGTGTTATTGGTAAAACGGCGTTGCCGGCTCTTTATGTTAAGATGATCTATAATAAAGACTATTTTATTTACTGAAAACACTGGTCTGTTTTCCTTTCATTCTGTTCTGGACTCATTTGTTACTGGTCCCCTCACTCACATGCCTAGACCCTTTCGGGGGGAAAGTAACAATCACTCATTCGTACAGTCCCATTTCTATTCTTAAGCATCCTAATTTGCTGCACATCCTTTACTGCTTGATCTCTTAGGCTAGCCACTCATTGCAAGTCCTTTTCTCCGTCCAGCCTCACATACGACTCACTATAAGCCTTTTCCTTTGCTCTTGACACGTCTCTCTTTGTGGTATGGAGACTCCCAGTACTCCTGTCTAAATTCTTCATTTCCCTGATTAGTTTCCATCACCACTTCAGCTCTTCTTTCCCAGCTGTACTTTCCTTCCATATTCTTCTCCTTAATACCTTACCCACCCAGCAACTCCTTATTACTCATGTTTCCTTCACCTACATGCCCACTGAAGTCTGCTTAAATGACTACTATCTCACTCCTAGGAATACTCCCTACCTCGTCATCCAAATTATTGTAAAAATCATCTTTCTCTTCCAACTGACACGTTGTGAGGCATATGCACTGACAACATTCAGCAACACCTCTTTGGTTTCCAGCTACAAAGTCCTGCTCTGTCTGAAAACCTCTTCACCTCCACAACACTATTCACATACATTCCTTTTCAAGATTACCCCTACCCCATTACTATCTACACCATTGTTTAACAACTTGAATCCCGTTTACCTGGTGTGCTGGAGCCAACATTTACTAGACACTTTAACAGACATAGTCCCTATTCTAACCTACAGATCCCTCTTTTCATCTCTCTTGCTGCCTGCAAACATGTCTTCCACAATTTCATCTTCCTTTTGTCTTTGGCCAATAATAGCACAGTTTGTAGGAAATCTCATTTTTTAATCCACATTTGGTTTGCCAAAGATTGCTATGTCGGACGCCCTTTCTGACACAACCCTCCCTGAGCCCTGGCTTGGGACCAGGGTTCTCCCAATAAGTGATTGTCTGCCAAAAATGATTACAGATGCTTGTATGTGTTATGGCTAATATTCTTATTGATAGTGGTAAATATGCTGCAATAAGCTGGGTTTATTAAGAAGAAATGACCCACTTTGCAAGTATTCCTATGAATCTGTATTACTGTCTCTACTCTGTGAACAATCTAGTGTTTTTCGGACAGATAAAATATAATATAATAGTTGTTGCAATTTTTGTTGTCATCTTTCCCAGATCGCTCTTGAAGTAAGTAAATAAATAAATGTTTAAGCTTGGCATTAGGCATGGATAAATAAAAGATAAATAAACATCACTCTGCCATAAACTCAATGTATCTTCCACCTCGTGAACAGATTTTCCTTCTGACTCAAAATAACTTGATATCATTCACAAGAGACATGTTTGACAGATTAGGAGTCAACAAGTTATTAATAATCTTTTGGCACTCAGCACTAGGAGTACGCTGGTTTGTGACCCTACTCCGTTGTTGTTGTATTTGTTTTTGACAGTTTCTCCAACACACAAATCGAATTTTTGGAATGGCAATGAGTTTTATAAATGTTAAGCTATAAGTAGAATAGAATAGAATAATCCTTTAATTGTCCCACAAGGGGACATTTGGTTGTAACAGCAGCCAAAAAGACGCATATACAAACAAACAGTACACAGGACACGGAACAGAAACATACACAATTTTTACATCAAGGACAGTGGTTACACTATACAGAGAGTACTGTACAGTTATTAAATTAAATAAAAATAACTACAGATAAGAGGCAAAGCAGGTTGTAGTGCGAATCGATTAATTAACATATTGCAGTTACAGCGCAGATGTGAACATCTATGTTTGTTGGGAGCAGATCTGATTGTACAGTCTGACAGCTGCAGGGAGGAAGGACCTGCGGAAACGCTCCTTCATGCATCTAGGATGCGCAGTCTGTCACTGAAGGAGCTCTGCAGTTCAGCAACATTAGTAACATGTTAGTATGTAACATGTAACATAGTAAGTAACATGTTAGTATGTGCATGTGTACAGAAAAGATCGACAAAAGTGTAATTGTTGAAATTCCTGTCTTTTAACTTCGTCTCTGTGGGCTCCAAACCAGACTTGAACGCTTTGCAGTTCAGCAGATCTCTGATTGGTTGAACTCATTGAAAGCTAAGATTTTAACAAATGACAATGAGGGTAGACGAGTCACGTGGGTCGTAACGTCACGTCCGACTCAAACTACGGCGCGCGCTATCTTTAGTGTCACGCAGATTGAGTTACCGATCCGCTTGGTCGTTTCAGCCGTTAAAAACGTAAAATGACAACAATTCAAGACTTCTAGGAACGCTGGTGTGAATTTTTAACCTCTTAAAGAGAAGCTGGACTTGTATCTGCGGTAGGATGCCATACGTATTAACCATCGAAAACATTACCTGTTTCCGTTAGCAAAACATGTCAGTAAACAGACAAGCTAGCTGACGCTTTGCACTCAGTGAATTTATAACGCTAGCTTGTTGTACAAAAGTACTGGTAACGTTGTCTTTGCAGGCAAGCCTGTCTGCATGACATTTAAGATATTTATAATACAATTAGGCAAAGCAGAGTAACTGAAGTAGGGAAAGTTGTCTATTTGTAACTGATCAGAATGGATATAAAAGGAATTTCCTTGAATAGCTAATTGGTAAGAGGGCTTGGGAGTCATTTTCAGTGACTGAGTCAGTGATAACTTGGATGTAAAAAAAATCTGTTCCCTGGACCGCAGTGCACGTCTTTCATCATGTCCCAGACCAACACTTCTCTCTTGGACGAGGTGGTGCAGTGGAGTCAGGAAACCTGTCGCCAGGAACTCAAGTCTGTCCTGCCAAAGCTCACTATATCCTCTCTAATGTTTGTTGTTTCATCCAAGTTTCAACGTTGTAAGCTTATGGTTCATAGTGTCACCTGTCTCCATTACAACACTGGAAAAATAACCAAAAATAACATTAATCCTGTAGCTGAAATGATAAAATAGGTAGGTCGGCATTATATTGGAAATCACCCTGTAATGCATTTTTTCCCCTTAACTGTGTTCACTCTTTGCATTGTCAGTCTGACAGCTGGGATGATCACATACGTGAGTTTCCTAATTACACACTTAATAATTACAAACTTTGGTATGACTTGCTGTTTAAGTATAATATGACACCATTACAGGTATATTGAAGATAATTACAGACATGTTCCTCCCTCATATTGGTTTGCCAGACTTGGAGGATGAATGCTTCTCCAAGATCTTACCAAAGGTATCCTGATAATTGCATAATATGTGAATACCATCTATGGCATTTGTTAAAAAAGTGCTCTTTTATTATCAGATTGTTGATACAAGTAACTATTTTCTTTTGAATAACTGCTTTATTTCCATATTTTTTCCTTAAAAATTTATTTTTTTAATCTTTTTGAAAAAAAATAAATCTCAAATGTTTTCAGGCTGTGACGATGTTTGACAGCATGATGAAAGAAATCATGGACCAAGTCGGTGGACTTTCAAGTCAAAACACTGAACTTTGTGCCTTACTGAGGAATATACTGCAGGTATTGCAACACACTGCATTTGAAAATGGTACAGTGGAACCCATACAACTTTTTACATGCCATATAATTTGCATTGCTCTAAATTTTCTCCCAAATTAAACCCTGGATTATATTGTGACAAGAGTCTGTTCTCTTTTTCAGGCAATGATGCAGATAATTGATGCGCTATCCACTTGTGTGCGTCATGTTGGCTCATTGGAGGAAGCCCCTGACCTGGATTCTATCCGCTCGCTACCAGCTTGTATCCTAAAAATTCTGAAAGAAACATTTCAGCACTGCAAGGTCAGAATATTTAGTTTGCTGGTAGCTGTTATCTTTATAAATCAGGTGTTCTGTGAAGTCACTGCATGTGTTTTAGTTTTATAACATTAATATTAATAACCAAGCTGACTATGTTTTAGTGGCTGCTGAGAATGTACTAAGTGGTTAATTACAGAAATGTTTATATTACAGTTATACACAGCTAAATGCTGACGCTAATCTGAGAAGTGCAATTAGGATTTTTAATATTTGTTTCAAACACAAAAGCTGTCAAATTTAAGTGGTTGAAAATAATTCTAAAGAACATTCTTAAGTTTTTCCTCATCTTGTTTACACCAAATGTGTCATCAGTGCAAGAAATTGACTGAAAACAGATTTGAAAAGCATCCCATCATACTGCAGCAAGAAATATAACCACTTAGCAATAGGGGTGGGTTTTGATGATCGATTTATCTATTAAAATTGATTCTGGCTTGGATAACGTGATATCGATTCATTAAAATCCTGAATTGATTTTTAAATATAAATTTATTTTGCCCGAAATGCCAGAATCTCAGGTTAAACCTCACAAAATTTCTACAACCACCAAACAGCTTAAACAGTAAATGAGAGCAGGTACACGGATTCTGCACAAAGACGTAAACACAAAACGCGGACCCAACGCATCCGAATTTGTGAGATGTCGCTTTTCTCACCCGACGGCACTTACACGGACACGCCGTCGGGGCTGAAAGCCGACAGCTCACTGATTTTGAAGCGTCGGTGGGCGCTTTGTGTTTACGTCTTTTTTGCGCTCGATTCTGAAGCTGCAGGTTTTTATCTCTCTTCGAACAATATTGACTGAACCAGCAGCCAAAGACGATCCAAACTACGCTTCACATAAACATCGTCACAAATTTCCTCTTACTTTTGCTGCTTTGCTTCCACCACGATAAAATCACACTTCATGTAGATCTCTGTCTCTTTCGCTCTCTCAGGAACAGTTTCCCATCTAAAAATCTCTGTTTTTCACATTATTCGCTTACTTATTACCCACCAGTCTATGGTGTCTGCCGCTGTTTTTTGTTGTTGTTTTTTTTTTACTTACTTCCGACAAGAAAGCCTCATTTCTGCTGTTCAATACTGAACAAATGTAAACTTTTTAAAATTATGCAAAATTGCAAAATGCTTAGCTGTGTCTCTAATCAAGCCTCTGTAACTTTGCTCTGCTTCACTTCATTTTTGACTGCACAATATTTTTAAGGTCATCTGCTATAAAAACCCAGACCAGGAAAACCGCCTTCATGTTTTTCTGTGTTTTATCCTCAGTTACTTTGACACTAAGGAATCTGCTGTGATGCTCACACCTTTGATAAAGTCTCACAAGTGTCAGCTTCCTTTTTATAGATATAAAAATATCGATGTGTACTGATAAGTGATCAGAATTATAATATTTCTGACTGAGGCAAAATTTCCCCAATTTGAATCGAATCGTCGATCGAATCGATTCGGGACCTTGTGAATCGGAATTGAATCGATTTTGGAAATCAGTGACGATACCCAGCCCTACTTAGCAATGCAAAAGAACACAAAAGGAGTTACAGTTAATTTTAAATTGATTTATACCCCTAAAGAGCTTTATCTGAAGAAAACAGAATTGATCAAGCATATTCTGTCTGTTGTCCACAGGACAGTGAGGTGGTCTACTGTGGCCGTCTGTCCCTTGTGGCTGACTTGCTCCAGGGATTATTCAAGGAGGCTTATTCGCTTCAAAAGGGTCTTTTAGAGCTGCTGGATAAGATCTGCCTTGACAACAGCGCCTCAGATGAGGACGTCTCCGATATTGTTACAGGTGTGTTCAGTTGTCTGTGCAGGTAAACATCACTATGTGTTTCATATTTTCTCACTTTCTGTGCTCTTGAATCTTAATGCAATCTTCAGTTCATTTGACATATTTTTCATCTTCCTCAGTGATTCATAGTCTGCTGGATATCTGCTCTGTTATCTCCAACCTGGATGTAGCATTGCATGCAAACACGTGGAAGTTCCTCATCAAGTTAGTGCAATCAGTGTCATTAAACTTTACAGTTAACTCGATGAATTTTTAGTTTTAAGAGTTGGCCGAGTTTATTGGTTGTTATAACTATTTGAACGGGCTGTTATTTTGTTCAGAACGAGTCTGAAGTACCAGTCATTGGTTGAGGAGCATCTACATCACAGTGAAATCAGCAACAGCCTTGTTGACAACCTGCTGACATCCTTCCACAACTGTGTGGAGCTGGCTGAACAGATTAAACATGCTGGCCTACAGGTAGAAAACCTCTAATTATAAACATATGTATATTGCAATTCTCTCTCTCTTTCTCTTTCTCTGTTTACCTCTAAAATAATGTCAGTTTGTATTATATGCAAAGATTGCAGCTCAGCATATTTGTGTCTTTAGTGACTTGATGCCAACTGGGGTCACAACAATGACAGAGCAAATGCTGAGTGTTTCCTGTGCTGTAACCCTTTGTACTTAAAGAAGGACTTCGGTTTCTTTATAAAAGTGTAGGGTCACCACGGGGACCTTTTGTATTGATGCTGTTCTCTTTTTATAGGAGGCCACGCAAAGTCCAGAATACAAGCTGTTCCAAAAAAGTGCAAAGATGTGCAGATTTTTTGCTAACACTTTGATTCATTACATAAAGGTAGTTAAAATTATGATTTATTTCAGGTGTTTTTTACAGCATAAAAACGTTGGGCTGTCTTGTATCTTATCTCTAAAACACATTTCTTCTTTTTATCCTTTTAACAGGAGTTCAAATTTTTTCTAACAAAATCTTGTAGCTGCTTCCACCAGCTCTACCTCCAGATCTCGAGGTATCGGTTGTTTACATGTCATTTAAAAAAATAAATGGATACAAGTCACAGTTTTTAGTTTATGTTTAATACTGATTATAACAATGTGGCTGGTGTCTTTCAGTAAATTCCCTCCCAGCTTGTGCACTCCAGAACTGCCCATAGCTTTGTCTCAGGAGCTAAATGCAGCAGCTCTTGTTCCCATGGATGCCTTCCTGCTTCAGCTGTTGCCTTTAAGACCTTTTGCTGAAGCTGTCCTCCAGCAAGACCTGCGTAAGTGAAAGGTTTATCTTCTTGGACATTTTCATGATACAGTAGTGACCTTTTAAACTCAACAATTACAGTTTGTGCACTAATGACATTCCACTGGCATATGACACATAGTATGCTGCTCAAAAAAGGTCGTAGGAACACTTTTTAATCACGTTATACCATCAGGTCACTTACATTTCTGTGATATTGATATGGTCAGTTAAGAAGTGAATTGTTGAATCAGTTTCAGCTGATTTGATGTTAATGAAATTAACAGAGGTGCGCAGAAACAGACTTCATGAGGGTGGCGTGAGGGCCCAATGTCACCACGGTTGCTTTCAAAACTTTAACTGAAAGCTGACCTTTGTTACATTTGTATTTTGTTGTGATGTCGCTATAATGTTTGTAGATGCTGACTGTTAGAGATTGTACAAAATACTGTCTGCAGGTTTAAGTCCTGAACATGAGCTTCCGCACTGTCTGTTGCTGGTGAGCGTCATGGGACAGCTGGCCGGCCAACCTGAGGAGGTGCTGCAGCTTTGGTATGCAGGGAATCAGTTTTCAGAAGAAAATATCAGGTAATGGTTTTAATATGGTAATAATGGTTTTAATGGTAATAATGGTTTTAGATGATTTAATGAACAGTAAAAACTTTAAAACACTTGTTTTATTGAAGGACTTATTAGTAAAATTTACTGGTTTTATGAGTTATTAATATTGATCTATTATTGACTTGTTTGGTTCACAAAGTTAATTGTACTTTTCATGTTTTCACAGTGCAATTAAATGCAACTCCAGTGTAGCTGAATAATTATGAATATCAATTTAGCCTTTACGGTTTTACTATCAATTTATTTTTAATATGCAGTAATGTTATAATGATTACATCCCACATGGAGCAATCTCTTTTAAGCTGTTAGGAACAAACAGTATTAGTTAGCAGCCTTGGAAAAGGTCACATTTATGTGTGCTGAATTTAAAGTAGAAAATAGCTTCTTTTGTTGTGTAGTGTTTTTATGTCCTTCAGTGTGTCATCTTTGTCCCTAGGCTTCCTCTCTTCCAGGCCATCTTTACTAGTTTCCGGCGTTGCTATACTGAGCGTAAGGTCCCAGTGCTGTTGCCTGGGGTGATGTTGAAGGGTCAGGCACAAGTCCAAGTCACTCTGCATCAACACATCTGTGTGCACCTCTGTGCCAGTGTGGCTTGGCTTCCACCTGAATACTTCCGTGTACTGGTGAGGTCAACACAACACACACTGTTTTAAGCAATACTAGCAGAATGGCTCTTATACTGTTCCACTTAATGCATAAGGGACACTTTAAAACTGTTAATCTGATGTAATGTTTCATTTGTTGTAGACTGTAAATGTGAAGACCACAAGGTAGCATACAGTCATGGGAAAATAAATTACATTATTTGTTAATGATATGGTGTGACATATCAGGAAGTAATAATAATAATAATAATTAAAAGCTAGTACTTAACAGGTTTAAAAATGAAATACCTGAGATGAACAGCACGTGACATTACACCACAGCCGTGCAGTCTGGCAAAGCAAACCCAACTCATCACTCCTTCACTTGTGCCTGACAGCTGGTGTGAAGTGAGAGTGCTGTGATGCTGTGTTTGGTTTTTACAAAATGTGGTGCTTTCCATTATGATCAAACATCTCCATTTGGTTTGGCTTGTCTGTCCAATGCACAGTTTTTCAGAAGTCTTATGATTTGTTCAGGTGCCGTTTTCCAAACCGAAGCCATACTGCAATGTTCTTTTAAGAGAGACACTTTCTCAATATTAAACAAACTTGCTTAGTACATACTTGTTCAGCTCTTTTGTAACTGTATTTCTGTGAACTTTAAAATGTAACGTGCCGACTGAGGTTTGAAGAGTTAATTGAATGTAAATTCTGTGTTCTCCAATAGTCCACAGCACAGCACCGTCTTCCTGTATTTACTTTTGTTGCTCCCGCCCCAGATACATCTGGCCAATGAGCGGTGGGAACATTCTCATGTGGTTTGTAGTGATGCATTTTGGTTCGTGTGTGTGCGTGTGTGTGTGTGTGTGCGCGTGTGTGTGTGTGTGAACAAAACAAACCACAGGTAATAAGACATTCTAAGGACCAAAATTATGTTTGCTATGCACTGATATATAGAACCTTAGAATTGACAGATGATACCATGATTGTATCATTTTAATCTCCTTCCGGTAGTCCTGGGAATAAATCAAACCCAGCCTCTGCCAAGGAGTGAAATATGTTATTTATAATAATAATAATGGATTGGATTTATATAGCGCTTTTCAAGGTACCCAAAGCGCTTTACAATTCCATTATTCATTCACTCTCACATTCACACACTGGTGGAGGCAAGCTACAGTTGTAGCCACAGCTGCCATCGGCCCCTCTGGCCAACACCAGTAGGGTAAAGTGTCTTGCCCAAGGACACAACGACCAGGACAGAGAGCCCGGGGATCGAACCGGCGACCTTCCGGTTACAGATGCGCTTCCCAACCTCCTGCACCACGGTTTATACAAGCTGCTTCTGTCAAAATATCAACATGTTTATTACAAACAGAACTTACTTGAACTGTGGGTGCAGTACTCGCAAACAACAAGGACGTTATTAGCTTGGTCAAGAAGAAAGATTTCAGAAAGTATCCAATCAGGACAAAGCCTCACTTGAACCTAACCTGACCCCAGACCATACACAACAATTTCTAAATGGGTGATTGTGCCAAGTATTTATATTTAAACATACTAACAATAATATACAGCAATAGATCTACTTTTACAGTATACATAAAAAATAAAGTAAAATAGAATAAATTGCCAAATAAAAGGATTCGTATTTAAACTAATTTTTATTCTAAAACATATGTGATCATAAGCTCTTTATATTACCGTAATTGTCGTGCTATAAGCCGCTACTTTTTCCACAAGCTTTGAACCCTGCGGCTTTTAGTCAGGTGCGGCTTTTCTATGGATTATCCATGATTTTTGTCATATCGTAAGACGATTTGTTTTGTTTGTTCCGCTGTTGTACGGTACTACGTTGCCTGGCGGAAGGGCATGTGATCAGACACACAGGGGTTCAAGAGTGGTGTGTTGGTCACGTGTCCATCCGCCAGACAACATAGTGCCGTACAAGTAGCGCGAAAAACAATGCGAAAAGCAAGTTATGCTCAACTCCACCGGTGGAATCTGACAGCGTGGAAAAGTGTGAAAACATCAATGATCACCAACGGATTTCGAAGGGCTGGACTGCTGCATGATGGAGAGGAGGACACCGCCACGGCCCTTCTGAGGGTGTTCGACTGACACTGACAACGAGGATTTCTTTGGTTTTGAAAGTGACAACGAAGGAAAGGAGCTGAGAGTGGATGACGAAGCCACCCTGAGCCTGTTCGTATCCAACACTGGAGAAGGGGACTTTGGTGGTTTTAGTGGGCAGGAAGATGGTGGTGAATGACTGACTTTTCTTCTTGTTAAAGCCGTGTCACTGCACCTGAGCCTAAAAGGTAGTCTGAATCTATTTTTCTGGTGTGCTGTAGGTTATTGTTATGTACTACATTTGTTACTCATTTATGAAGCACAGTACATGTTTCCTACTTGTAATTACCGCTACTTGTACATATACCTAAAAGGTTATGCAAATATGTACCCGTAACTTGTTTTTCAAAATATTAATAAAAGGGGGGTGTGTCTCCAAACAGCCATCTCTTTCCTGACAATTCCCTTTGTGCATATTCTCTTACATATGATAAGTCAACATTGAAACACCTGCGGCCTTTAGTCAGGTGCTGCTAATGTATGTACAAAACAGGATTTTCCCCTGATTTTAGCTTGTGCGGCTAATATTCGGGTGCGCTTTGTAGTCCGGGAAATACGGTAATCACTGTTAAAGACTGAAAATACATTATTAGGTTGTGTGTAATCTCGTGGTGACCATTAGCAGTGTGTCACTGCAGGATTTCCCTTGATTAAAAGCTTGTTATTCTTTCGTGTTTCTGTGATAGCTCAGTATTATGCGTGTTTTTTGTTTTTGTTTTTTTTTCAATTTTCCCACCCTTCTCCGGTTTATCTGACTTCCCCTCTTCTTTATTTCCTCAGGAATGTTGCTTGGTTGACGCTGTACTTCAGGCTGATACTCAAACAGCTGTGTTGGCAACAGATGTTTGGTGCTTTACAGCACGGTGAGAATGAAGAGTAATGTTACTTTTTGGTTTTTTTTGTTTTGCTATGAGGGACCTTTAGACTAATTTCAGATATTGCTTGTGAAGATTTTGTTTATTAATTGAATCAAATGCTTTTTTTTTTTGGTCTTTTAAATCTGTGCTGACAGGTATGGGACAGCAGAGCTTTGCCTACATCATGTCCTCCTTATTGCTCAACTGGTATGTAGAGACCGGCAAAATGCACAACGCACAAACATATTGATTTGAAAGTGAGACGTCACAGCAGACAGTACTTCACAACATTTTGAAACTAATGAAATAGATTGGAGCTGATAATAATAACAATTATTAATTAATTCAATCATAATAATTCATGTGTCACTTTCAGTAGTGCACAGATCTAAATGCAGTTGCGGTAAAGGAAAAGAACACACAAGATTAGGAGTGTAATCCTACATCTGAAGCTTGCCTTCATTAGTTTGGAGAGTCTCTAAAATACTTTAACTATGGCCCGACAGCCCCTCTCAGTCTTTGTCTCATGCATCACTCCTCAAAAAATAATGTCTCAGTTTAAACAAGCAGATTGTCAGATTAAGCTGGACGTCACAGGCTAACCTTTCTCTTACCTGTTTGTTTTGGTGCTTTCACTCAGCTGTTCATCACCCCTCCCTGCTGCTCCCCTTCTTCTCTTTCAGGTGAAAGCATGTGCCACCGATTGTTACCAGTCATCACATCTGGGCACGCTGCTAAAACGCATGGTTTTTCTAATGACGCCGAACCATCAGGTTAGAATCCCCAGGAGCAGTGCGGAAAGATTTCAGGGAAATATGAATTATGCTAGAGAGTCAGCCCACACTGTATTAAAGTAAATCACACAAAGGCTTTTGCTTAATTTACAAATAATGAAATACATGGATTCATATTTAAACATTAAAATGGTTGAAAAGCTGGTGTTTTTTCTTATTGGGGCCAATTAGAGGCAAAGACAAACATGTAAAATGCTGGACAGCAGAGCAGCACTGATGCGTTACCGGAGTGATGAGCAACATTCTCACATATGAGTTTGTAATTGAAGTCCCACATTCAGTCGAATTAAGATGTAGTCCCTGTGTACAAGTGAATCCTTGTACCATCCATATAATTTGGAGTAGAGTGCCATTTTCTGGGTTTAGATGATGCTTAAGAAATCAATAGAAACAACTTCAATGAATAAAAAAATAATCTTAATAAATAATGTCTTCTCCCATAATCTTATGTATTTATTTTCACAGATGGAACTGGTGTCACATTTTCCACCCTCTGAGATGGAAAACCTTCGAGTTTGGCACCATGTTCTCCTCAGAGCTCTTTCTCAGGACATCTGCCGGCAAGTAGTGACAGAAATCACTGGTTTAACTCAAAAAGTGCTGGCTGACTGGCAGAATGGAGGATACAAACTGGGACAAGTCGACAAAGTGGTAAGGACAACCTTAGCAGTGGGATGTAATGGGAGTCTTGCACCCCATCGCTGAATCTTTTTAGCATGGTTTTATCAAGTGAAGGCCTTTTATTGTTTGTGCAAAGGACAAAACAAAAGTCAAAAATAAACTTGCACTCATTCATCCTTATTATTATAGCCTTGCATGCAACAAAGACAGAGTTATTTGATGTACAAACATTAAGGCTGCAGCCTCGTTTGTACTTGTGCCGTGACGATGGCAGCTTGACTATAAATATCAGCAATAAATGATGTTTGGACTGTGATAACCTTTTTCCTGCAATAGACTGTTAGTGACCTTTCCATTGTTGGCCTATGAACTCAGAGCTTCCAGTGAGTAATAGTTACGCAGCTGAGATTAACACAGAATGGTTAATGGTTGTTTTTATTACTGATCAGTCCATGAAAACATAATCTTGTGTGAATTTACAAAGTTCCTCCTGTTACCAGAATGCAGTGCTGATGTCTCTCCTATCGGTGGTTCGAGGCCAGTCCTCTCCCGAAGAGCCGTGTGTGTTGTCTTCTGTGAGGATGGTCACACAGCTCTGGTTACGAATGAGTCCAGACCAGGTAGCAAACAGTACACGCACAAACAGGTGGAGTAAATGAGAAGATGCAAGACCAGTAAACTGTAACCTGCCATGCTGTAGTTGCAGACCCACCCTGTGCTCCAGTGGACGCTGCAGCTTCTCTTGTCACTGTCGGCCATTTTAGTGAAGCACATTGAACCTCACGTGATTTGTCAGGTGTGTTGTTGGCCATCACGTTAACATTTAAAGAGGGCAGAATAAATTTATTGATGTGTGCGTCTCTGTGTGTGTGTGTTATCCCAGGCTCTGGTGTGTCTGGATGCTGTGGTTTCTCAGAAGTGTGCAGATTGGTTACTGCTGGCTGCTTTGGAGTTTCTCTGCTCTCTGGGGAAGATTTTTGTCCCTCCTGACAGCCAGGTGATAAAAGACTTTTTACAAATGATGATTTTAATTTTGGTTTACTTGTCTTTCTATTGTCTTCTTTAGCCTACTGTTGTTGCTTATAGTTGCTCCTAAAGCTGTGAGCCTGCAAGATAGATAGATACACACATTTTGTTGTATAAAGGAAAGTTCGTGATAAGAAGCAAATGATAATAACCATTTTTATTTTCTTAAAATAAAAATAATAGAAACAAATTAAGCATTTTCTCAGTTATGACCCGTTTTGGTTCCAGAGTCAAATTCTTCCGAGGCTGAGTGGCCTGTTTGGAGTCCTTTTGGCTGACGAGTCTTGGCTGTTGCACCAGCACACCCTGGAGGCCTTTTCTCAATTTGCAGAGGTATTAATTTATAAGTCTAACATAATTTTCATATTACATTAAATTCATACACTGTTGAAGCTTAAACGTAACCTTGATATATCCTTCTGACGTCAAAGAATACAAACCACGAAGAAGTAATCTCTCAGAGTTTGAGTGTCGAAGAAACCAAAACCAAAGTGGTTAATTATCTTAGCAAGGTAAGGGAAATCTATTATTTGTTCATGAACATGTATATAAAAACGAAGCATGGTGAAGTCGTCATTTCTTTTGCTGCAGACGGTGAATGCGCAGGAAGGCAATGAGTTACGGCTGGAGAGGCTCAAACATGAGACACAACACATCAAGCAACACAATGAGAAGCTGGAGTGTAGCAAAGAAAAGCCTTTCAGCAAACCACCTTCTGAAGTTGTTCCAGACTCAGAGGTTAGTTTAATCAACTTGAAATGTATTCAGTGTTTCTGAATATGCATGTTCATGCACAGTCTTGTCTCACATACACGTTTCATATTAGTAGTAGCCGGCTTATATTAATTTAAAGCTACCAGAGCATAAGGAGACAGTGCACATTGCACAAAAGCAGCCTGGATTCTCATATTTTATTAGATGTCAGAGATGATCAGAATCATTTATTTTGCTAAGCATAAAAAACCAAATACTTTGTTTAGCAGTAAAAGATTTGAGTGAACGCATCCAACTTCAATGTGACTGTTTGATTGGAAGTCAGCTTTGTCAGATATTCATAAATATGGTAGTGGGTAAGATTTGTGTTTTTGATATTTTTATCACAAGATTTTGCTCTCCAGGTTCAAACTGTGTCCTATGAAGTACTATAGACCATGAATCATGTTATATAAATAACAGTTTAATTAACAAGACCTTTATCTTTTTCTTTAACTATTCATCCCTCTCAGCCATGCCCTAAGAGAGCTCGACAGGAGAACAGCGCAGAGCAGGAATACAGCCGCTATATCCAGACAGCTGAGAGTGCTTTAAAAGCCCTTCAGGCTCTCACTGATGGTAAAACTAACAGTAGTGCACCACCTCCACAGTGGCTGGACTCCAGACTACAGGAGCTCCAGACTCTCCTAACCCACATCACTACAGTCAGACCCAGCAGCTCGAGATAGTTTTTCATCTCAGGGTGTTTTCTTTCTGTATGGAAAACCCACAAAGTCCCCACAACTTTTGCTGGTATTGAAAATGGTTTCTCTCTCTTTTAAAAAAAAAATGTTAATCTTTGTTCTTTTTTTTTTATTAAACCCGTTTCTGAAACTTGAAGCATTTCATTTCTTTTAGATATAGCGTCGATCGTCTTTCCTGGGTGGGTCGCTGTACTGTAAAACAAAACAGTAAACACATTTGATACAGTAAGTTTTACTTTATTTCACCATCAACCCAAAAGCTACTAATAAATTATGCAATTCTGATTTCACATTCATTCAAAGTGCAAGCCTTCAGTTAATCAAACTGACTCTTTTTGGGAAGACCCAGTATCTCCGAAACGTTTCTTTATGCCACTAGTGAAAATAACCCATAAAAAAAAAAAAAAAAAAAAAAAAAAAAAGCAGAGCAGATGAAACAGGATTACATTCACCTCTGATTGGCAAATTATAAATGGCTTATTTTGTCCAAGTCTAGCACCATCTGATGAAGAGCTGATCGTTCCAGTTTAAAAGCAAGTTCTCATAATTAAAAATGACAAAATCAACATAACATAAAAAGCCTTAGCCCATCCCTGGCATTACCATCCCTACTGCATCATGTTAAATGAGAAACTACTTCCAGTTTACTGGTCTGTTGGCACTCCAGATGTGGTGCATGGGTTTCAGTTTTCCAGTGGTCAAGTCTTTTACTGCAGATGGAAGTAATGGATCAAACGTAATCACCAGGCGTTATCCTCCCAGTTCAGGTCATCTTCATCTCCCCAGCCATCTGGTTCAGTCTTTGAGAGAAAAGAAGTAAAGGAAAAGGTGCAATCATCCACTGGGAAAAATATTTACAATAGTGGGAAATTCTTAATTCTCATTGATTGTCATTGACGGTCACTTTTTACCCCTCAGCTGTTAAAGGCTAATGGGCTACTGTCCCCACAGTGGGCAGGTGGCATGGGCACCCATGTTTGTGAATGTGACAATGAGGTGACAGGATTTTCAAATTCATACAGTAGGTGCATCTACTAAAAATCTTGAAAAAAGGTAATCTCAGTGACCTTAAATTCAAGGTCAGAGGTCAGTTTTTCTGAAAATCATTTTGGATTTTGAATTTTATACTGTATGTGCATCAACTGGCAAGCTGAGAGGTAACACTTGTGGCCGTCAGTATTTTTAAAGTTAGACATGCATTTGTATCTCTTCTGTGTCTTCTGGCTCGTAGGTTCTTCAAAATCATGGCAGCTGTGTTAAATGGTTACAGGTTGCAGTAATTTCCAAAGTTATACACAGAAGTGTAACTGTCAAAAGAATTTCAAGTCATGTTGGAACCTACCGTCACTAGATAATTCAAAGTAAAATTTGTTAGTGTAAAAAACAAAACATCTAGTTGTAAATGGATGGATTCTTATACAGCGCTTTTCTACTCTCCCAGAGTACTCATACAACATGCCTCATTCACCCCCACTCAGACAAGCACTTCCTTCTTTAAGTGCAATCTAAGCATTCGCACACATTCACACTCCGATGGATGCATCGGAGAGCAACTCGGGGTTATTATCTTGCCCAAGGATACTTGGCATGCAGACTGGGGAAGGATTGAACCACCAACCCTTCCAGGCAGTAGCTGATCTGCTCTACCACCTGAGCCACAGCCACCCCAAGCCTAACGAGCCTGTGTTTTCAGGCTTGTTACAGTCTGCATATCTAAAAGTTCTACAAACCAACAAGGCCTCCAAAAACAGTAAAATGAAGAAACAGAGTCATACCTTATAACTGATTGTACACAGATGGTGCTTCACATACAGCGGGTAAAATAAGTGTTGAATACGTCGCCAATTTTCTAACTAAATATATTTCTGAAGGTGCTACTGACATGAAATTCTCACCAGTTATCGATAACAACTCATCCAATCCATACTGAGAAATGACAGGGAAGTATTGAAGTATTGAACAGGCTTGCTTAAATGTATTGAATACTTCGCACGTGATTTTGGTCCATTCTTCCACACAAACATTCTTCCAGGTTCTTTAGGCCCCTTCTATGAACTCTGAGCTTTAGTTCTTAGTCGCTTTTATTGTCATTTTAACCATGGACAGTCGTACAGCACAGAGTGAAACGAGGCAACATTCCTCCGAGACCCTGGTGCTACATATGACATAACAGATGGCAAGGGAATAGAAAGCACAAAAACAGCATCATTTCCATGGATTTTCAAGGGGATTCACATCAGGTGACTGGCTGGGACATTCTAGCAGCTTTATTTTCTTTCTCTGAAACCAGTTGAGTTTCCTTGACTGTCTTTGGGATCATTGTCTTGCTGGACACATTCATTTCATCTTCATCATCCTGGCAGATGGCAGCAGGTTTTTATCTCAGTGCATCTTCCCATTCATACTTCCTTCAGTTACACAAACCTGCCCATGCTGTATGCTAAAAAACAGCCCCACACCATGACGCTCCCATCTCCAAACTTCACTTTTGACATGATATGCAACACCTTTTGTCTTCCAAACATGGCCAGAATATATTCTCCTATTATTTCCCAGGCTTGTCTAAATATTGTTCAGCAAACTTTAAATTTGCTTCAACATGCTTTTTCTTCAGAAATGAGATTATGGCGTGGTGAGTGTGCATACAGTCCACGGTGGTCGAGTACAATACTTGTTTTCTTATAAACAATTGTTCCCGCAATCCGATATCAGGGCAAAGCATGTAATAGACACACTGGCCATTTCACGCTTTGCTCTCCAAAACGTGAAATGTACACGCATGTACAAATTGAAGCTTCTGCAGTAAAAGCAGAGGGAGATATTTTATTTCAAGCCAGCATGGAAATAACCACGGGAAAGTGTTTAAACAGACATTAACACATTTGCATATACTTACACATACACACATTAGGCGCCTAGCTTAATTGATTCTGACAATTAAGGACCTTGAATGTACTACTACATTTTTTTGCTCATTACCAACTTTGTAACTTTAAATATATTATATCCCCCTGCTGGTAATGCAACTTCTGCACACGTGTCCATTTCATTGTTTGGAGAGGCAAAGTGAGAAATGAACATGATGGACCGGCGCGCCTATAACACGTTTTGGGGTGATACTGAGTGGTATCTGCTAATTCCATGTTTTTCTGTAGCTCTACACAAGCGGTCCTTGGCTCTTGGAAAACTCTACTGATAATTATTTTCAGTCCGCTGTCTGAAATCGTGTGGGGAGCACCCTGTTGTGTGCCTTCTTTTCTTCATATCAGCAATACTTTTTCCCTGTCTCATTATTTTACGGAGATCTATGGTTTGATTTCTTTGCGTGTGTGGACTGGACGGGTTGTCATTGACATCTGGTGAGAATTTCATCTTAACAGCACCTTTAGAAATATATTTACTTAGGAAACTGGTGACATGTTCAATACTTATTTTACCAGCATTAAGTATAACATAATCAAGATTTCAGAAATCAGGGTAATCCCAGGCAGCTAGGCAGCTGTGATTGAGAACCAATATATTAAAGTATATAAAACATCCTTTCACCAGACACTCACCTCAGTCAGGTCAACTGCTGCAAACTTGGCAGTGAATGTTAAAGTATCGATGGATGAATCGACCTGCAGAGGTTTAGTGTTATCAGAAGATGCTGTGGACAGTTCTGCTTCACGCTTGCCAGTCTCTTGTAGTGACAGCACTGCTGGAGATGACAACTTGATGTCCGGCACCATGTCTGCAAACAAATCCAGCTCTGGGTCTTGCTGTACCTTTGTCTTCACCCTTATAGTAAACTCCTCCCCCAGACCTACTGAACTACTTTTTTGTGGCACTGTAGGTTTGGACTGGGGGTTTAAGCGGTTATGTGATTTCTGAGAGTTCCTTTTCTCTTGAGCCCAGCTATTGTCCCATAAGGAAGTGGCCTCTGTCTTTGTTGACTGCCGCAGTGTTGAGCTCAACTTAAGGGGTTTAGAGGAACCCAGTCTCAGTGGTTCAGGACCATGTTTCGAAGATGGGGAAGCAGCGCCCCCTTTGGGTGGTGCAGGGATGACTGAGTCTGATAAAGGAGCTGTGGGGGAGAGATCCGAGGTAGGTTCAGTGTCCTCAAAGTCATCCCACGGCTCCTCATCTGTGTTCTGATGTGTGATTGCCAGGCTGCTAACTGGATCTACGCCCTTTGAGGCCTGTATGTGGATCTGGACCGAATGCCCATCTCTATTCTCACTATCAGGGTCACTCCAGTCAGGCCAGTCTTCCACAGTGCCTTCTAGTCTGTCAGTCTGCTCTGGGCTAGAAGAAAGTTGGTCCATCTCACTGTCCTGATGAAAGCCATTCAAAGGCAGAGACATCTTTCTACTAACATCTGGAATATACAAAAAATAAAAATAATATGCAATGGACCTTAAATAAATGAACAAATTCATTTGAATTAATATTATGAAGGGAGTTTCTTACCCGATACTGGCTTGATAACCCTTGGTGTCTTGCTACCCGTGTGACCGAGGACTAAGCCTTCAGTCCCTGATGGTCTAGGGAATAAATTCAGCACTTTGGAGGGTTGGGCCATCTGAGGGTGGAAACTTCCAACTATATGGACAGGTGAGGCTAAAGAATAAAAGTAAAGTAAGATGAGAGTAGCTCACTTGACTGTAGTTCTTAAAGGATTACTAGAGTGACATTTCAATTTCCAAATCCAGATTTTCTAGTTTGAACTGGTAGTCTGACTAAACTAGTAATCTTCTTTGGACGAGACAATAATGCTCACGGCACGCTAGGACCCATTTACTACTACACACTGCTGCAGGAATGCTTCCAGCATATAAAATGTTCTTGTAATGGTTCCTGGTTGATTTTTAAAGATTACTTGTAAAATAAAGCATTTTATTTAAGGTTTTTATTTAGTAAGCTCTGTATGATGCCAGACCTTTAATGCACAATCAGGTTCTGTGCACCCCTTTTATATGGTATAGCTAAATTCTCAAAAAACAACAACAACAAAAGCCTCAGTTTATTTGATATACGGTATCAATAATGTAAATGTACTCTATATACAGTTAGGTCCAGAAGGTTTTGGACAGTCACATTTTAAATAATTTTGCTTCTATACACCACTGCAGTCTTTTTTCATGCAACTGAAGTGCTGAAGGTTTTCACCTTTAATTCAAGGGGTTTAACTAAAGTATTAAATTAGCTGTTTACAAATTGCATCTGTTTTTAAACGATCCCCCACTTTCAGAGGTTCAAAAGTAACAGGACAATTGACTAACAACCAATTTCATGGCCAAGTGAGGCCTGTTTTCTCATTATTTTGTGACAAATTAAGCAGATAAGAGATAGGAGATAATCTCAAGTGTTGCATTTTGTAGTTTTTCCCTTTGAAATTCTCAATATGAGATCCAAATAAATACTGATAAAAGTAAAGGAAGCCATCATTAGGCTGAAAACCAAAACAAACCTATCTGTGAAATAGCAAAAACGTGTTAAGTGGCTACGTCATCACTCACACATCTGAAAATAGAGATACCTCACAGTGCAAATGGATAATGGCTCAAAGCATGATGCTGAAACAACGCAAGATTATCTCAAGGCAAAGATAACATTAAGTGGCCAAGTCAGTCTAATCCCAACGGAACACAGCATGAAGACTGAAAACAAAACTGATTGCAGGGAGACCCACAAACAACCAGGCACCGCAGGCAGCTCCAATAAAACCTAGCAGAGCATCTCACGGGAGGAAACACAGCATCTGATGATGTTCGTGGATTCTAGACTTCATGCAGTAATTGACTGCAAAAGGATTTTTGTCCAGTTACAAAAACAAACTCTTATATTTAAAATTACTGCAGTTTTAGTTTGTCCAGTTACTTTTGAGCCTCTGAAAATTGTCGACATTTAATATTCCAGTAATTACTAAACAGTTTATGCAATACTTTTGGAAAAGCTGAAAATCTGCAGTCGACTGTTTGATTTAAAATCCACTGCAGTGGTTTGCAGAGGCATAACTACAAAAAGTGTCTTTATCCAAAAAAAATTAGACATAAAATTTTAATAAATTAGTTATCGCAATACAAGACTTGTGCTGTCTTGCACTGTTTAGTTATTATTTAGATAGAGGTGCTTTCATTGACATTTATAGACAGTGTTGCTTACTTTCAGGGGTCACTTCTGTAGACTTGGTAAAGTTAGGTGTAGTGCATTTAAAGACCTTGGTTCTCTCTCCACCAACAACCACCTGAGCCCCGAGCAAGGGCACCAACACCGCAAGACTCTGCAGCGTCATGGCAACCAGAGAATCATTGGTGTCTCTCATTCCTAACAAAACCTAAAGAGAGTAATAGACAAGATAATATACTTAAGAGATAGTTTCATTTGAATTTTGTTCTCAAGCTTTAGACATTAGATAAAATTGGTGTGATAAAAGTGGTGGCTCTGTGATTGGAAGGTCGGGGGTTCGATTCCCCTGAACAGCTACCTGAGGTACCCCTGAGCAAGGTACTGTCCCTACACACTGCTCCCCGGGCGCCCAATGGCTGTCCACTGCACTGAGTGAATGGGTTAAATGCAGAGAGGAATTTCCCCACGGGGATCATTAAAGTATACATTATTATTATTATTATTATCATTATTAAATTGGTTACAATTTCTGGGGTTGCCTGTTTAAGCTATTACCTAATCTCCCCGTCTGGTAAGACTAAAGAAAAAAAAATTTGTTTATTGGTTTAAACATTTTCCAAAATACTGAACATTTCAGCTTCAACTGTCTTCGTTTTTTTGACAACAAGAACAACAACAAAAAAGTTTGCTTCTAAAGTAACACCCCACCTGAGGTAGGATCTGGTTTTTGAGTTCATCGTGGGAGAAAAACTCAGCGTAAAGGTGGATGTGGGTCAGCAGCACAATTCGGACATGTTCCTCATTGACCTTGTAGAGTTCAAGAAGCTGAGGAATCACATGCTTACGGTAAAGGGACATAGACAGCAGGCAATCTTCACTGCTACCACCACCACTGTTATCTGTCCACAAAGGTGAAATAAAGAAAGTTTCATAAAACATTTGTGCCTGTCAGGCAAATACTAAGTTCTGGCTTTCTCTCAGAAAATGGGATTAGAAGATCTGGTTATCAGAAGCCAATTTTTGTTCAAATGCAATCTCACCTTTCTTTGGCCTTAAAAGATGAGGCAGGAAGCTTTTTACAGCCATGGGTTCTGCAAAAACGAGAGAGTTAAGGAGTTTGGGAGCAAGGCGTGTAGCTATCAACTCTTCAGGGAGGTTCTGGACTCGGTCTAGAAGAAACCTAAAAAACATAAAACCAAAACACTACGTAAGGAGAATATATACACCATAATACAAGTTAAAGAAAATTCTATCTGTGAAAAAAGTCCACATATAACATGTAACAAGATCACTACATTATTTCTTACTTAAAGAATTCATTCTTCTCTTCTTCTGTCTTTAGGGTGAGACTGTTCAGAAAATTCATCACTTCCAGAAAGTCATTCCTGTTCACAGAAAAAGAATGTTTGCTTAAAAAAAAAAATCATTCTGAGTATTTAATGATAACTACAAATCAAACCTGACCACACAAACCTGAAAAAGTCATTGGTGAGCAAGGAACTGAGTGGCGGCCGCGACATGGGGTCAGAGTTCAGCAGGCCTGCCTGCAGTGTTTTTGTCAGGCTGGCAGCAAGCTCCTGTGACACTGAAAACAACAGTGCAAGCATATGATAATGTACATGCAGGTTAAACCTGAAAAAATGAAATGTGATATTCAAGGTCACCTCTCCTTACCATAGCCATTAAGGAGGGGAATAAGAGACTCCACCATCATCCCAAAAGAGTAACAGTCCCGAGAGTGAGCATGTTTATCAGGAAGGATTTTAAAACCCTCCACCTGTCAAGAAAACGTTTCTTGAAAACCTGTCAACACAGTGGGAAGTGCTTCTTGTCAATCATTAACTTTAACCTGCTTACCTGCTCTTCTGGAGGAAGATAGCTGGCCTCTCTTGCATTCTGGATGCTTGTGAGGAACTAAGGAGTTTAGGAATAGCCAACATTTAACATAAACCTGATATTTTACAGAGTGAGTCTTCAAACAGTCTAAAAAAAAGTGCATTAAAACTGCTGAACTGTATATACATTGCAAGAAAAATAGCTCAATGTTTGGATAAATCTTTGAGTTGAGTGAACACACACGGACTGAATTGTGGTATTACAGTCATACAAAATGTTTTCTCAAATATCAGTTAGCATGTTATGACAGTACGATTAGAAAACAGCTTAACCAGTATTACCGTAGTTTTCGGGTCATAAGTCGCTACTTTTTCCCCCACACTGTGAACACTGTGGCTTATACTGACGTGCGGCTAATGCATATTGTTTTTCATTCAGCCAAAAACATTTTGCCTGGTAACAGTAGACCAATAAAATTGATAAGTAATATATATACTGTATATATTTTTACCGGTTGTTAAGAGACGTAATGTTGTTTGTGCACTGTTCCGTAAAAAAACCATGAGCAACGTACTTAATACTTAAAGGTAGCCACGTTACAGGCGCTGTTCAAGGAAAGAAAGCATTTGCAGTATGTATTTTTGTATGTTACCATGTTTATGTTACCTTACGGATTAATCCTCACGTGTAATATTTCTGTGTAAATATCTCATATTAGAAGTGAAACGCATATGGCTTAAAATCCAGTGCGGCCTGTAGAAGTACAAAATTTATGTTCTTTCTAAAATTAGAGCATGCGGCTTTTAATCAGGTGCGCTCTGTAGTCCGGGATTTACGGTATGTGCTTTGGCTACATGATATCAAAGTGGAAATGGTTAGCTATAATGCACAGAATCGCATCAAGCAAAAATTAAAAACAGCTCATCAGCACAAACACCTCAAACCAACTTTTAAGCACAGTGGTGGAGGGATGATGATTTTGGCTTGCTCTGCAACCACATGACCATGGCACTTTGCTGTCATTGTGTCAACCATGAGCTTTTCTGTGTACCAAAGACCAACTCTATCCAACAGCTAAAACTTCAAGTAGTTGTCAAACAAACAAACAAACAAACAAAAACAAAGTCTAGACCTTAAATCAATTGAAATTTGACATCATCTCCTAAGCCAATGCCTGCAAACCTCAATGAACTGAAACAATGTTGTAAAAAGAGTTGTACAAAGAGTGGGTCAATATTCTTTCACTATGATGTAAAAGACTGAGAAAGCTACAAGCTACTGAATCATGATATTTACTTAGTTTTTCCACAGGACAGTAAAGAATTCTTCTCAAACTTTCTTTTTCACATGACTGCCCACATGGCTTTAATGCACTTCTTACCTCAGGAGTTGCTTCAGAGAACTTGCAGACAGTCTCCATCCCTCCCAGTTTCCAATGACCATCATCACTGACAAATACAGATGAAATACAGACGTTGTTGTGGCTCGACTTACCCTGGTGGAAGAGCAAGACAAGTTTGGAACTTGCATGAATATGCATGCATGCATGTTTAATGCAAACAGAACAACATCCAAGGGTCAATCACCATCTCCATCTTCATCTACCTTGTTTTTCCCACATGCTTTGATATAATCATGCAGAGACTGTAGAAACACTCACCCTCTCATGCAGAAAAACAAGTGCCTGCAGGAGGTCATAGATGCCTGCACAAATTTCCTCTGGGGAGAGACTGTCTAACAGTAGCTGCAGGGGCTGCACAGGCTCTGTCACCAGGTGGATGCCACCATTCTGCACTGAGCAGGACAGGAAGCGCAGTAGACGTGGGTGTCGCAGTGTCTTCAGGTGCTGGGTGAAATGTGTGGATGATTAAGCAGGTGTAAGAATTGCAAATAATTAGTATTTTAAATTACCCGTCAGTTAAGACACAAAACTCATACTTTCACTTATTTAATTCTAGTCACAACAGAGAATACTGAAGTTGGAGGGGGCTCTTCCACTACGCAAAACCATGTTAATTTTTTTTCTTAATTAAAATGTTACATCCACATTACACACTTGTGTGTACAGCTCAACTTCACACACAATCACACGTGATGCAATAATTCGCTTTTTTAAAGAACTTTTTTTCTACAGAGTTTTAGAAAAGACAGAAAACCGACTGGAGAAGTTTGGTAAAAATGTCTCAACGCTGCAGCGGTACTTTGTGTCCAACATGATCATGGCAGCGTGCTGGCTGCACACTTCCACGCATAATGCACATGAGCGACGGCAAAGGCGAGCAGCGACATCTGGAAATTACACACCTTGGCAGCTTTGTTGACTTTGTCTTCATTGCCACGTTTGTGAACAAACACAGAAGCGGGCTTTCCATCCTGGAGCACCGCCGAGTACATGGTGGGTCCGGTGGGCAGAGTCAGGAGCGGCTCCTCCAGGGTGCAGCTCCGCACCGCGCTGCTCTCCGCACCCATGACCGCGGTCGTTCTTTATGAGCAGCCACTCAGGTCATAAACTAAGCAAGCCAGGCGTGATACGTGGCAGTGCGAGTGCCTGTCAGTAAAGAAACAGACACGAGTACTTGTTATAGAGTTAAGTTGACATACCGGTACCTGTTTCAGTAAACTGGATGCACCACTTAGTGACAAGTTAGCTAGCGTCAGTTGCCTAGCAGGCTAACCTTAGCACTACGTTAGCAAGCTTGTCATTGCTGCCCTTGTCGGTAGCTTTTCCGCCTCCAAACAACCATGCCAGTCGAAGTGTACCACAGATTAATTCAACGAGTTTTGCGAACTGCTTTAAAAGTAAAAAAAAAAATAAATCCCGTTTCCTTCTTGTCAAATCACCGACGCTAACGTGGAGCAAGAGCTGCGCTGTAAACAAGGACCTTTCCGGTAAAAGACGAAACCACAGAGGAGGGGTTGGTACTTACTTGTAATTACTCACTTGGTTGAATAACTTAATGTTTTTCAACTTTATTTTCAAAAGATACAGGTTTCAAATCCCTTCATCATAAAATAATTCGTTAATAGGTTTATTTGTTGTTGATACATTGATACAAAAGAACGAACACCCCTCCCCGTAAGCTAATGGTTGCGACTAAAGTGGTGCGAGATAACGCAAGTAATCAGCGGAGAGTTGAGCGCCATATGGTGAGTGAAGTGAAAATAGAAACTGTCACTATTCATTTGAGTTACTTAAATCATACTTTATGTCCTTTTTAGAGAGAGCAGTCCATGTGTGTCTTTCTTTCCTTTACCTGTTATACAAACTCTGAAAAGCACACTGTTTCATTCTCAGCAAAAGCGGGTGTGCTGTCCATAATGTTAGGGTAACACATAGGTATAAAAGTTAAAATCACCTTAAGTCTTAAGTGTATATTTATTTTCTTATTCCTTAGTTATATATATATTTGTTAGGTTTTTTGCACTGATGTAACCGGAGCTTCGTCACTGGACATAGCGGAGATGACAATAAAGTTTACTTTGACTAAAAAGCTGTCAAAGCATAGTTTCATAGTTCATTCCGGTTTCATTCCGGCAGCTGTGGCTACAACTGTAGCTGCCTCCACCAGTGTGTGAATGTAAGAGTGAATGAATAGTGGAATTGTAAAAGCGCTTTGAGGGTTTCGAAAAGCGCTATATAAATGCAATCCATTATTATTATTATTATTATTATTATTATTATTATTATATGCATAATATACAAGACTCCCAAACACAGCAAGGTTAAATAAAATAAACCATATAAACACTACCAGTTCACGTAAAGCCATCATGGGATGGTAAATATAAAAATTTGCATCCCAAACTTTATTTCTATGTTAGTGGGGTTCTTAAAAATATATATATTTCTGATATGCTTTACATTGCTTGTTAATTAAAACTGCTTCCATCTTTACCACCACCACCACTACTGGATTTTTGGAATTAATACTAAAGGCTGCAGGTGTCACGGTCCCCGTGTCTCTCTGGTTGGCCCACGCTGGCTACAGGTTTTGTTGTTGTTAGTTTTAGTTTTTTGTCTCTCCTCCTCCTCTCTGCCTGGGTGGAGCTCATTACGGGCTCTCACTCTTGGCCCACGCACCCCTGTGGATGGTGTCCACCTGCGGCTGATCTGGCTGATTTCCCCAGCTGCTATTTAAGGCAGTGGCACAGAGCAGCTCACCGCTGGAACGTCGAACCACCTGAGTTCGTGCTCGCGGCATATTCAAAGAAGAATCGCTTACACGTGTTTTATGTTGTGGAACTAACCTTTGACCTTCTGTCTGTAGATTCTGGACCGAATCACCGGACCTGTCCAAGTGGGGCAGTGTGTGGAGTGTTGGAGCGAGTGCGGCTGAAGAGGAGTGCGTGTGTGCGGAGGAGCGGTGGCGGTGACTGAGTGGAAGAGGAAGCGTGTGTGTGTATTCCCCCCCCCCCCCTTCTCTCCCTGGAGCCCTGGACCCCCTCCCAACTCACTGTACATATTTTTTGCACTAAGGTGATCCCTATTGTAAATAAATCCCCCTTTGTTTCCTTGAAAGAACTGTCTGCGCGTGGGTCCGTTCAGTAGCCATGACAGCAGGGTTGTGTTGTGGTTACCAATGTCACCTTACAGCAAGAAAGTGTTGGTTTCAAATGTTCTCCCTGGGTCCTCTGGCTCCCCTAAGCAATCCGAAAACATGTATGCATATGAGAGAGTGAACTGTTGTCTGTCCCTCTGACAGACTGGTGACCTGTCCAGGCTGTATCCTGTCTCTCATCCTATGTCAGCTGGCATATGATCTAGCCTCACCATGACAGCAAATTGCACAAGTCAAAGTGGAGGTGTGAAGTAACAAAGTACAAATATTTTGTTACTGTAAGTATGTAGCCTTTGCAGATATATGTACTTTACATAAGTATTATTTTTTTTCTAACAACTTCTTACTTTTATTACCTATATTTTTAACCAAATGTCTGTACTTTCTACTCCTTACACTTTCAAAACAGACTCGGTACTTTTGGTTTAAGACATTTGAGGGGAGTTCTTTTTTTTTCTTCATGTCAGTGCGCATCTTCAAACATCAAACTTTCAAAATTTGAGCCTCAACAGCAACACATGAAAGGCAATCTTACTCGTGTATTATTCACAACGATATGTCACATAAAAAGAGACGAAAGAGACCATAATCAGGGGTTAAAATGCCAAAAGGTGATTGCCTGCCAAAAACTGATTTCCGGTATTTGCTAAAAAAGTGATTGCCTGTATTTAAATTGCCATAAATAACTTGTTGGCTTATAATATCTAAAACATATGTCAAATGTATCCCTCATGAACGATATCAAGTCATCTTGAGCCACAAACAACATTCCTATCTCAACGTAGAAGCCGCAATCAATTTTTGGCAAAGTGACTTTTATATATCCTTTATTTATCCAGTTAAAAAGTCTAATTCACATTAACAAATGCCTTTTTAGGAGTAATCTGGCCAAGAAGACAGCAGGAATTGCAACAAATATAACAATAATTCTATAAAGATACTTCCAAAATGGACTGGATTGGTTACAATGTAGATACAGTAACCCAGAGTCATAAAGATACTTGAAAAACATGTATTTTTTTAATTCTATAAATAACCCCTTTGTAGATCCTTTGTAAATCCTGTTCACTAAAGTCTATTGACCAATATTTACTTATAAAGACATGACACATAAAAAAATACCACATTGAAACATTGGAAATCAATTTTTGGCAGATAACCACTTTTCGGCACAACACAGGAATGGGTGCACATGTCCGTAAGTTGCAGTTGCTGTACTTCAGCATCTAGTTAGCACTACAGAAGAGGACCAAGAGAAGCATAAAAGGAGTGATATTTTTTTAAGTAGCAGGTAATTTCAAATGCAACGTTTTTGTCACCTCAAGAAATGTCAGTAAACACACAAACTGTTTGTGTGTGCAGTTTGTCACACTGTGTGTCTGCTAGCTAAAGAAAGGTAGAGCTGCTGTGAAGATGTTAATTTTACTCAGAGATGGAGAGCGATAAAGACAGGGCAGGAGAGGAAGAAGAGAGGTTATATTTAACCTCTGCTCGGTGGTGTTTGATAAACTGGAAATTTGAATATCAGGTTTGTACATATTATGTTATTTTTTTCATGTTGTAAAATGTGCTGGGAAAAAAACCTGACACAGACTAACCGTGTTATTTAAAGGTTGCATGAAAATATGGAGTTTAGTGCAGGATAAGCTGGTTCGCTTGCAGTAATGTGATGGAATTTAAATAAAGCGTTGTGTTAGATTGGTGCAAAGTGGCTGTGGTCTTCAGAGTTAGGTTACATTAAGTATTGCAAAGATGAATTTGAAGGTAAGCTGATTATACTTGGATTCATTCACTGAATTCCACCTTCATACTGTTTAGTATAACGACAGCATAAACTGTGTCAGTGTAGAGGATGGAACAGGACAACTCATGAAACACCTGCTCACATCTTGTTAAATTCAGTTGTGTTAATCCACAAAGTGCAGTAAACCTCAGAGCAGCAGCAGCCCAGATCATCTGATCACAGCCTGTACACAAAAGAAGATCTACAAGAGCTCAGAATAGAAATTGCGATTCTTTTCCCCACGCTGAGCCACTATAACTGATTTTAGGGTTCCACCACGTGCTGAATCCCGCTTTAACCCTGGGCTATACTCATCTTCTGTTTAGAGGCAAAATCGCCCTCTACAATGTAGGCGACAGAAAATAGATCTCTTTTTAAAAAAAATGTTCCTTCTTTTGCGCATTTTAAAAATCACACATATTCTTTATGAGTATAAATACAGAGTGCAAAGTTACATTAAAAAGTTTATTTAGGAACTTTCCAGCAATGTGTTTCACAAGTTTAAAGTGAGGTTAACTTAAGGTGAAGACCTCACTTGACTCTCCCCTGCTACATGTGATGCTTGCACTGCTGAGAGAACTGTGAACAGTGGAGTCAGAGCAAACTCTGCTGGGCAAACACTGTCATGACACAGCTTCAAAATGATCTTTTCTGTCCTATTTTCTGTATCTGTGAACCAAAATGTCAGTCTGACTCTGTGTTAGTAACACGAGGATGTTGAGTTTTATCAGCGCCATGTTAATCAGTAATTAAGAGAAGCTGATTTTTTCTACCACTTGCAGTGGAGGTAGTGTTACAACATAACACACACTTTGTTTGAAGAAATATGCAATAAATATTTAACAAAAGCACAACTCTGTTGGTATCACACTTGCACTGCTTTAAAACTCTCACTGTTTTCATCTTCAGGAAATAGTCAAACCTCCTCCTAGCTACTGACAATTCTTCACACAGCAGCAACCAAAAACACACCTTCCTCACAGGAAGCGACGGTTTTGATCAGATCAGAAATGAGTTCAGTTGCCTTAGCAACTAACCAGCACACACACACACACACACACACACACACACACACACACACACACACACACACACACACACACACACACACAAAGAAAAGAAAAAAAAGCCACCCACTCACATTCAAGTTTTATGCTGTCAGAAGGAACCAAAATGGATGAGCTCGGTAAGAACTTTCTGTCATGTTTTACCTTCATGAATGTCCTCAAACTAATCGATGGTACAATTTAAACTGAGGTCGAAACTGTTAGCAAAATCAGGAGTTGGTGTGTTGACACCATGACATCAAGCACAGCCAGTGCTTATGGAGTATTACCACAGTCTTGTGTGTTCTCAGACTGATTTATACAGCAGACTCTAAGTACAATATGTAATGTACTCAATGATCCAGCTCATTAGAAGGAATTTTTATACCACTGTTCTTGTGTTTTACCTCTGATTCTAGGGCTCTACATGTAGCGATTCACTACAAATCAAATACAATGTAACATTTAGAATACAGTAGAATTTTACAAGTCTTAACGAAGTCGTTTAATTCGCATACTGGAAATGAAATAAGGGTGACGGTCAAAAGGTAAGACAAAAAAGAAAAATTCTTTTAATTTCACAATGTCAAAAAATATTTTTCTGAGGTGCGATGATGTTTGAAGATGATGATCTTTACTGACTTACTGACATTGAAAGTTAAAGTCATGTCTTTAACTTTTTAAAATGAACCTTTGTCTTTTTTGCTACTTCTGCTACTTCTATGTAAAATACTTACTCATACAAAGCTTCCCATTTCCCTAGATGTGTGGTTTGCCCTGTGTGAAGGAGTGTTGTATTTGTTGTAACAAATGTCACCAGATTCTTGCAACATTATCACAAGTTTCACTTCTGCAATGTGGTATGCCCTCACTTCCTGAGGAACGCAAGTTGCATGAGCAACCTTAGTCTGCTAGCATCTTGATCTGTGTATTGAAATCCACTGTAACTTACTTCATAGAAAATATTTCACTATACATAAATTATATGCATACAGTCTAACAGTTAACACCCACAAAGGACAATAAGTGTGAAAGAGCAATGTGTGCCGTACAAACGTTATGTAATATGAATATTTGGTTGCATGAGTATTTTTTCTGAGGTTTAAAGATTTATTGTGTGTGTTTCCTGCCGCAGATTTGCTGTTAGAGGAGCTGGCCCTGAATCCAGCGGGTTCAGACAGCGTCCCTGAGAAAAAGAGCAATGATGCAACAAAAAGAGAAGTAAAAAGACAAAACTCATTAATCATGAGCTTATCCTGTTTCTGCTTTATCCCCCATTTCATTTGTAGATGAACCTGGAATTCTAAAGAAAACAACTTAAAACCTAACATGTAATTTAATTTCTTTAAGTACAGAAACTTCAGTATATGTTGGTTGTGTTCGCAGGTGCCAAGTGAAGTTTGTGTTGGAACTACCAAAAATGGAAAAGTCTCAAACTCCTCAAATGTGTACAGGTGAAGTTCAAAGTTGAACCCGATTCATAGTGGTGCTGCATGAAGATCATTAGCTTAATAATTTAAATAATACATTTTAATTAATTTATGTATTTCTTTTTAACATTTTAATGCTAAGGTTTTTCTTTCATTCAGACCACACCCAAAAAGAGGAGAGCAAATACAATGAAAATGAAAGCATTGTTCTTCAGCATATTCTGGCCTTTATGTAGATGTGCTTTATTTTCTTAAGGTCTAAAAGGTTAAGAATTTCCAGTTATATTTTTGCTATGGTTCAGAAATGCAACCATTTCAATTATTAATGATGTTACAGGATGTCAGTTTTGCATTTTAAAACATTCGTGTTTTTCCTCTCTGGGATTTAGTGATGTTCCAACTCCTGTGCCAGCTTTTGTGGAACCTGACTCACCGACTCAGGAGCTGGACTCAATCTTGCAAGACCTGATGGGTCTAGCTGAAGGGGTTAGTACTACCCCAGTGCGGAAATACATATTTTATAAATATTGAAAGTAATCTGTGTTGCCCCTTTGAGCTTATTTATTTAAGTGTGAAGCCTGAAAAACTATGTCTATCTATTTTCAAACATTAGTAAAATGACATGGTTAACAACAGAGGGCAGCATTGTACTTATATCAGACTCAAGCTCTTGGACCAATAAGCATTTTGTTCTTAAACATTAAAAATACTCTGATTAAATATAAAATAAATATAATAGACAGCTAATATATTTTGAGGAAATATGTACATAAAACTGTTATTCCTACATTTTGTACCATAATTTAGGATCTAGAACCTCCAACTGACCCACCATCACTTACACAAAAAAAGCAAACAGAAGGTGGAAAACAGGCGAGCAGCAGCAGCAACACTCCAGCGGCTTCAGATGGAAAAGCCACAACGCAAAGAAAGAAAACGGATATGATAGATGACCTGCTGGGAGGGTTGAGCACTGACTTGGAGAAGATCGGTGTACGGACCACAGCCAAGGGCCACTGTGCTTCCTGCAACAAATGCATTGTAGGAAAGGTACAATCTGGACCTACAGGACACAAAGAAGAGAATTTGTCACACTGGTACCAAATTGTGGAAATTCAAACAAGATGAAAGAGATCAAAACCTCTTGTTCCCTCTTTCACTGACATTTCCTTTCTCCAGATGATCACAGCACTGGGTGAAGTGTGGCACCCCGAACACTTTGTGTGTACGGTGTGTAAGATGGAGCTGAGCACCACAGGCTTCTTTGAGAGAGACGGACGGCCGTACTGTGACAAAGACTACCATCAGCTCTTCTCACCACGCTGTGCCTATTGCAAGGGGCCTATTATGCAGGTGAGGACAACTGTATTCATATATAACCCTGCCTCTGCATAGAAAGTAAGATTAAAATAAAAATAGGTGTTAATATGATCTCCACTAAAGGATGAAATTTCATGTTTTAATGAATTCACTTTGGTGGAAAATGCACATAGAAAATGACCAAAATACCAATCTGGAACTCTCTGGTATCTAAATGTCACTCAAATTCAGCTGCGCTGTTGTTTGATTTAAGCTATAATTTGTTCTGTCATATAGTACATCAATTTATTTACACAATAATCTTTTGAAGATTGGATGATGACATACAGTAGTATGTAATCAATTTTTCTCAACATATCCCACATGTCATTCTAATAGAGAAAACACAAAACCATACTGGGATTCTGCTGCAGACCAAAGTCATTAATCAGAAACTAATGCAGCTTCTTCTATGTTCCACTTTGTGTGTTTCACAATTCACATTTTTGTGTTCCCTGACATTTGAACATGTGAGATGAGACAAACCTTACTAATCCTCAAAGGAAGTAAATTTATGATATATTTTGGGCTGCTTTAGAACATCGTGACAGCTCTGGACCAGACCTGGCACCCAGAGCACTTCTTCTGCGCACACTGCGGAGGCTTGTTTGGAACGGAAGGTGAGAGATTTGTGGATTATTTCTCTCCAATTGAAACCACAACTTTAGCAAATAACTCACTGCATCTTATGCCTATCCTAGGTTTCCTAGAGAAGGATGGGAAGCCATATTGTTGTAAGGACTTCTACTACCTCTTTGCTCCAAAGTGCTCAGGCTGTGGGGAGTCGGTGCGGGAGAATTACCTGACTGCAGCCAATGGCACCTGGCATCCAGAGTGCTTCGTCTGCGCAGTGAGCCTCTTACCTCAGACCACACACACAGCTCTGGCTTGCATACGAGCCTGAGAATAAATGAGAAAAGATACCCGCACGTTAGCTTTATTTGCAACATTTTGACCTCAACGCTGATGAAAACCATATGCCTGATGAATACTCTGCTGTTAGAAATGATGCAGATAAATCAAGGAAGTGTATTCCTCAGTGTGGGTATCTTTTACATTCTCTTCAAATCTATTTCTGTATGTAGCATCTGGTCAAAAATGGTTCAATGTGCAGCTCTGCTTTACTTAACATGTGCAAGTGTAAAACATAAAATGCCATCAGTAGTAAGAGACAAGCAGGAGCAACTGTAATATTAAGAATGTATTCATTGTTTTTCTGGCAGGTACTGAAATATGAGGTCCATAAACCTGACCATAAAACATATAAAGGGCATTTTATTTCTTAATACCTATCACTTAAAATTATAATTAACATATCTTAGTTAATCATTAATCACAAACACCAACTACAACTACTTATTTTATACAAACCAGTCATTATCAATAAGGTCAGTTGTACCTGCTACCTAATAACCTAAAACTAATTCCAGCAGGCTGAAGGTCAGACACTCCATAAAAAAGGATGACGTGGACACTCAAAGGTGGAGACTTTTTAATCAGCCTACTGATAAAAATAAATAAAACAGGTCATACAATTTAGGACCCTTGAACTTCCCCGCCACTTTTTCTGTTTCACAGCAACAGTAGAAACGTTTCCATACCATGAGTCATTTGCGTCCTGTAAGCCCCAGATGAAATTCCCCTGAAAGAGCAGTCATTAACACGGCTGTCACAGTGTTATTCTCATCACACATTTGCTAGTCATTAATTGCTTTATTTTGACTGTAATCTGTATGAAATCAGGCTAAAACTGTGACGCAACATCTATTGTTTTAGTCTGTTTTGTCACCAACACTGAGCAAACCAGCCCTTTGATGGACACAGATAACTCAGGTGTTCCAAGGCTTTGGAGCTGCTCATGCTGGTGCATAATAAATGGAACAGTGCCACTGGTGATGTTAAGAGTTACACCTGTGCTTTTACTGCTACAGTATGACAAGTCAAAGTGTCGGCCAAGAGAAACGACCATAATCAAATTCAGTGCTGTACATGTAGGTTCCAATTATGCTTTAGCGGTTATTAACAGATTGTTAAAAGAAACACAGTTGTAACACTCCTTTAGTTTTCATATTAAAGGTCCATGCCATGTGATTTTGTGGCGCCGTCACTTCATTATCTGGCTGTAACAGTCAACCATTTTCCAGGCGCTTGGTTTCCCTTCACATCGTAGACATTTAAAATGAATGATGGATTTAAAGTCTTTTACTTTCTCTCTAAAAGTTATCACTCTGCTGTATGTTAAGCAGTGTTGGGTATGACGTGTGGGTTGGGTTTGGCATCACTGTGTCTAATTGAAACTGTTATAGAAAAATCAAGAAAGTTTAACTGTTGGAAGTTTAAACTTCTTCCTCCATAACACCATGCCTAATTTTACATAACGTTCTATCCTCCCTACTGCCCCTCTTCCTCTACGCAGGACTGCCTGAAGCCCTTCACTGATGGAATTTTCATGGAGCTCAATGGTCGTCCCCTCTGCTCGCTTCACTTTCACTCCAGGCAAGGCACTGTGTGCGGTGGCTGCGGAAAGCCCATCATCGGCCGCTGCATCTCTGCGATGGATCGCAAGTTTCACCCCGAGCACTTTGTGTGTGCCTTTTGTCTGCGGCAGCTCAGCCAGGGCATCTTCAAGGAGCAGAAAGGGAAACCATACTGCTCAGCTTGCTTTGACAAACTCTTTGTCTGAGATTTGCACATGAGTAAGATGTAAATAATACAAAACAACAACAAAAACAACAAAACATTCAAATGCTACATTACTATCTTTGTTGAGTTTAGACTGTCTCGTCTGTGTATGAATGACAAAATAAAATGAAGCAATTGTACAGTCTCTACATTACAATTCATTGTTCTATTTGTATATACAAATTCTCAGTAGATCATATTTAAAAACCATTACGGTGAATTACATGATAAATAGCATGTAACCGTAAGAAAAACATACATTGATCATGGATTAAATGAAGGGAACATGCTAACATTGTTACATAATTAATTAGATGGTTATGAAAAATACAAATTTTCCCCATTATAACAATAAATGTGAGGACTGAATGGTTCTAAAAGGTGTATTGCTTGATGTAAAATTTATGGGATTTCATACATCATGATGACAAAATTTATAGGTGGAGTAAGAATAACACATGTGTGCTGTTTTAGTCCACGCTTTCCATTAAGCTACCCTTAGTTTGCCGTAAGACTTGGCAGTCCAGATATGCTCTCTCGCAGTATGGAACCATTTGTCAAGGTGTTTGTCTATGTGGCCTGATAGCTTGTATTGGCAGTAACTGGCACTGAATCGGCATGCCAGCCCGAGTTTCCCCTTACCCTGACTGACCACTTGGCCTCTGGCGTGCACTGAATTCAGACAACCTCTTCATTTTCCACACAGGCTCTTTTATAGCTGTGCACGGAAGATTAATAGAGGTGGTGAGGTTAACAAAGGTGGTTTGAGAAAGAGCTCCTTCACATCACTGCATCTCTTTAGAAACTCATTTTGACTGCTGAGGGATGACAAAACCACAAAGTGTTTTAATGCTTTTTAGGCTGTCGATGTATTTGAGCTCATTTTGTTATTGGCAGATGGTGCGGATGATACGTGACAGCGAAGCATTTGCAGCCCAGTTGGGATGTACTGTTGTTCTAATAGAAGACAGATTTCTTTCGTGTGAATATTGTAATCAGTTCTGCAGAATCACATCATGAGAAAGTTTGGACTAAGCTTTTGAATTCTCTATCACAACTTATGTATTTAAATATATTCACTTCTTCTTTGTCTGATTATTTTTTAGCCAAATTGCTTTTATCTGATATCAAAATTTTGCTGAATTTTTGACTGACGAATCAGTTAGCTAAATAAATTGAAGGCTAGTTTCTTCTAGTATGATGTATTACCAAACTTGCCAAAATGTTTTCACTGTTATTAACCCTAAAATAATGAGTTCAGTGTTATTGTCAGTGCCAAACTGTGTCTTATCTTATCAGTGATCTTCAGATGAACACTGGCTACTTTTCTAAGCTTTCTTAAGTTTTGCTTAAGCAAGCCACTTGTGCTTGCATGTGATGTCAGTGTGTGAGCGGGAATGGAGGTGTGCATTAATCATGCTGTCATCACTTTCAGACCAGGTCCCTTATGGCCTCTACAGAATATAGACCTTGCATCATGGAAGAACTGTGACTGTGTTATGTTCAGTCAAAATCCACAATTGTAAGTGTTTAGTAGTCCAACATTCCTCTGCCCAGATTGCTACCAAGGACTTACTCTAATGATTTTTAGAAATGCAAGAAGATGCCTGACACATTTGCTGCTGTGTTTCCAGCATGAGTCATGCACAGAACATCATCTTGGGATATGATCTGATTGAAGACCTTGGCATGTAAACTGTAAAATTTCACCCTGTCATATGATAGTATTACACATATCTCTTTCTGGATGAAGCACTTTTACAAATGATTGCTATTATTTGTGGACCTAACACTCACAAAACTGTGTTATGAATGGAAAAAACCCATAATTTAATGCTATATTTCCACTAATGGCTTCAAAGAACTAAATGTAAACTAACAGTTTAAATTAAGATTTGCAAAAAACACGTGAGCATTACTCACAGCTATCCAGTCTCAAAGCAGTGACTAAATAAAATCTGACATTCACAGAAATATATAGGCGTTATCGTATGCCTTCTACAATATTTTATGGAGGATAGGGAGGAAAAGTGCCCTTTGACACGTTTTAAAAAAAAGAGAAAACATGAAATGCAAGCAGGGGTCTTTTTTAAATGGTGGCTGAATAAAGCACACTCTGTGAAAAGAAGAGAGAGTGTAAGGCAGGTGACATTTACAGCAGTGAAACAGAGTACGGACGGTCTGGGAGCGCACTGGGCCATGAGATGGCAGCTAGAGCTCAATGGGGGACGGAAAAGGAGTGGGGAGTATATCGGGACATAATGGATACTGGTGCTGAGGGACACAGGGTGAGGAGGGCAGGGGTTGAGGAGTGTAGTTGTAAGAGTTTCCCTTGTGTGACACTGAAACTCAACACTCGCCTCCTCTCCTGTAAAATGACTGTGTCCGCTTGGCCACCCCTGATGGGGATGGAGGGGAGTCTTGTCCAGATCCATACAGCCCCACTGCAGGTCACACTTGGCTTGTCCTGCCATACCTAGTAAACCGAGAAACTTTGAACTCATAACTGTCAAACAGGACTTTGGCTCAGACCAGCACATTAATCAAGACATTTGCTTCTAGACACATCCATGAAAAACACCATCTTGAAACACCTCCGTTGCAGCTTTGTCCTGACATGGTGAAATTACAGCTTCAGTCCGAGCAGTAAAACGCAGACGGTTCAGGTTACTGCAACATCATTACCGGTACTGTCAATGCACAGCATATTTCTAATAAATGTAAACAAGTGATTGGATGTGTTAGGTATCTAGTTAATGAAGATAACACAAAGCAAATGACATCTAATTTAAAGTAACAAAACTTAAACTGAATGAATTTGTTACATCTTTGTTGGGATAATAGATAATTAGCATCAGTTTTACACTGCTAGCATTCTAGAACATATACAATTTGAGATATACACAGGTGAGATGGCAAAATTCAGTCAGGCCACAACTTTTCAAAACTTCTCTCTATTGCTGGCCATTCCAAAAATATATTCTCTCAGTAAACGAGAGCTTCATGTCTCTTTCTTATCATGCAAGAAATGCTCATTCATACATTATAGAACAGGAAAGCCTCCTGTTATTCTGATATAAAGACGTGTCATTAACCATCTACGTATACTGAGGATAATGCACGTCTCAAAAAACATTAGCGCCTGTTACCCTATGAAATGAAAGGGTTTCTGTGTAAGAGATTTACATGAATCCATTTTCAACAGCAGAGGAAAAGTGACAACTTCAACACCTCGGTAATTACTTCCACACAGAGAGAAGTTTAGCTGGAGTGCGGCTCTACTTTGGGTGTGTTTGTTTTGGCCTTCTGCTAACACAGGGTCACAGGTATCGCACCTGATTCATGACTGCCTCCTCTGTCCAAAGGGAACTTCTTGTTGTCCTTGGCTGAACACTGAGTTCCCCTCACTATCTCACACTCCCTCACACACCGGCAGACGTATAAATGCACACACACAAACCTCACAAACTTGTAAATACTATTTGGGGATTTTCTGTTCGTGCCATCTTGGATTTGGTTTACATAATCACATACACAGACATGCACAAAAACAACACATGAGTGGAAAAGGCTTTGGCCACATATTAGGAATAATTTAAAAAAAACTAAAAAACAACTTATGCACGCTCCCAAATCAGTTCAAACATGTGCGGACTCTTTGGGTTTGGTCAACAACATCACGCACAGATGCAAAACACATGCACATGCATAAATATATAAATGGCTTTTATTAGTTTGGTGTCTGTCTCTCAGTCTCTCTCTGCACAGCCTTCTTTTTTTTTGGTGACACAAAGCGTATCTGTGCGAACATCACTGCCCTCCCTGTGTGCTTGTAGATCCTTAACCAAGATAACTTTAGGTCTCCAGTTTTATGGATTAAATGGAGCCAGCTCCAGAGGTGGACTTAATGGGTGGTTCCCAAGACAACTTCACCTTCTTCTCCTGTTGCTTTGCTACACATCTTTGTCTCATCTCCCTCACATCTTCTGCCAAGTGTCTCAGCTGGACCTCCATGCTCAACAAGGAAGAGCTTGGAGAAAGAGAATGAGAAAGACAGCATGGTGCATTTTATCTGGATCCTAATAACTCCATGGATCAAACTGGCTGGGGTTATGAAAAAGATTTATAAGACAGTCAGTTCCTTCTGTATGCTAGACTTTAGTATCAAGAAGATAGATGGTTTCATTATGCTTGCTCATTGTGTCCATGTGTGGATTTACTGCACAGTGTGCCAGAACTTTACACTCTGTGATATTTTCAGGGAAACCTCTCTTGCAATCGATGGATCACTTAATTAAAGCCTTCTCGTAACTGTTAGAACATGCTTTGAATGGTGGTAAACCTGCAGTGATTTAGTTTAGTCTCACATGTCACTGTTTTTCCAAATATGGTCCAAAGGTAAAAATTAGGTAACACATCTCAGTCTCTGTTGGAGCTCCACAGGTGCCCTCTGTTGTTTGTATGAAAGATGCTTGATAGTTAGGGCCGGAGCTTTGGTTCTTTAAGTTGCAAGGGTAAGGCTTGAACCAGAGGTCAGACATTGAGCATAACAGTGGCTCTGATCCAAATCTGCCGCCTTTGTAGCAGCCACAGCATGGATCATTATAAGATTTGTTTTAAAGAGTGATGGTTAACCGCAATGCAGCCCTGTTGCCTAAGAGTTGAATGGTCTCCTGGGTTTAGACAAACTTGGAAACGTTTGTTTAGGGCTGGGAAGCCCCACCAGTGGAAGATCAGGGTTGGCTTGTTGATAAATCACAGCCGCTGTAGTAAGAGCCCAAAAGGCCAGCTTCTAGTCAAACTTCACACTAGCCCGCTTTGAAAATCAATCTGAAACTTTGTGGGAGCAAATACCATTTTAACCCTGGAAACACCAATAGGAGTTTACCACAAAATCATTAGCAGGTGTCTATTTTACAGCACCTCTGGTAAGTTTGACTGCATGTTAATTTAATTTGCACTGAGAGGATTTCGGTTTGCCCAGGTGACGGATAAATTAGCAGCTCACTCAAAAACTTTGGGCTGGTGGAGACATTTTTGTAACTGCTAATCCCCCAATGCTTTCTGTGACACCTTGTTCCCACTAAACCCATTAAGACGCAATCATAAGCCCTCATCTGAACCCAGGCTTAACCAACAGCTATGTGTTGATGGAGCTGGGGTTACTCCTTAGCATAAAAATGATTTAGTGCACAGTAATTCTAAACCACTGCATTGCTTTCACCAATAAAGATTTCTTCTCTCTGAGGGTATTCTGCACGTTTTAAAAATGGAATATTTAATTTTCAAAGAGCCGTTCTTTTTAAATGTGTTCATTGTTTAAACAAAATGCTGAAATCACTGAAACTAAAGAAATGCACAAGTGATTCAAATTCTTTTTGAAAAGAAAAACACTCTTCATTAGGTGTAAGTGTATGTTTTTGTGTTTTTTCTGTTTTTGTTTGAAAGTAAGTTATATTGTTAGGGGGAAAAATGTTGTTTACCCCTTTTAACTGTAGTATGTTATGTTTGACATCACAGTATATGAGAAGATGCACTAATGTTTCCTTTTTATTGAAAAAAAGTTTCTTTCTTTCCTTTATCAGATACTTACTCTCTCTCTCCCTCTCAGACTTTTTTTTTCTTTTGCATACTTCATAATCACATAGCAACCAACAAAGCCAAGACAAACAGGAACACACGGATTATTCAGTCATTTTTATCAACATCTTGTTCACTTTCCTTCCCCGAATGATGTCTGGCTTTGTAAATATTTCCACTAAACAGTTGAGTCTCCATCAGGGCTTACAGTGGGATTAGAGCTCAAATTACTGACTCTGTGGCTCATTTACTCTCCGAATCCACGGTTTTCAGAACAAAGTTGCATGTGGACATGTCCAGTGATATGATAATAGCATGAAATGAGAAACACATTTCTCTTTCCAGTGCCGCAGAAAGGCTTTTATGTGTAATGTTTGATGTTACAAGTTGTAACACATAGAGGATGTGAAAGGCAAGCGCAAGGACAAAAGTAAAGGTTTTCTGTGCTACGATATGAAACTGAGAGAAATCTAGGAAAAACAACAATTATTCGAGTCAAAATTTGTAATTAGCGTTCATAGTTTAGCTGTAACAAAATGTGCACAGCAGAAGTAGCAGTAGACCAACTTGGCATACTTTTCTTTAATTATCCTCCTGTTATCGTTACAGTTATGACTGCACTGTTTACCCAGCAATGACTCATCTTGCATCAGGTTCATGTCTTGTCAAAAAAGTGGTTAATTTACTGTGGCGACAACATCAGTTCGAACCACAAACAACACCAGGCTCATTTTGGTCACTGGTGTTGAAAAATGTTCTTGGCAGTGTTAATGAATAACTTAAACCTGCATCATTCTGTTATTGTTATCTTCCTGTTCTCTCTGCAAAGAGGAATGGATGGCAACAAGCCATGCCTCATTTATCTTCTGCGATATTATCACTGAATGCTGCTGCATACACACTGCTGTCGGACCATTCAAACACAGTGTTCCACAATCTTACTCAGGAAACGAGGGCGAGTAGCAAGATCATTTGTGTGATCATGCGGTTGCAATGTGGCATTACAGCATGAAGTTAAACCAAACCACAAACCATGTCAAACACGATTTCAAAGATGCAGTTATTTGCTCTAGTGGCAAAACCAGTATAAGCATTAATATAATAATGGTTTTATTTTCTACTTTATTTTTTAAAATGGTCTGAAATGTGAATGGGACATTTAGCAGGTAATAATTCATGACGCTTTGCTTGCCTTCACTTTCAGAGACCTCCCACTTCTGTTTCTATTTTCTGTTTCATGTCAGAGCCAGTTTGGCTGCTCTGTGAAGGTAATACAGGAGTCTATGGGAATATTCAAAATTCATTTTCCATCTTTTTTTGAACCAACTTCATCCATGTAATAGCTCTATTTTTGACCAAGAAGTTCTTTTGATTTTTGACCATTTTGAGCCAAATGTTTGACGCCATCGATGACTCAACTAGGTAAATGTAATTGTTCTTTTATTAGCACAGCAATTTTCAGCAAGACACAATTGAATGGGAGGTTCTCTATAGATTAACCAGCCTTTTAACATGATAAAATTACATTAGATAACACAGCTTGCAACTGAAATATGGAAATGATTGGCTAATCCAATTTAGTGTAATAGGAGGATGGAGTCCCTTCGTGTCCCTCCGGTGGGTGAGAGACCGGTTTCACCCTGGACAGGATGCAATCGATTGCGGGGCCAACACAGAACGATCAATTATCAGTTAACCTAACATGAAAATGGACTTGCACATTGAGAACATGAACGACCCCAACCAGCAGATTTGAACCTGCTGTAAGATGAATGTGCTGACCAGTGCACCACCTAATTTATTAAACCATCTGTTTTCAATTTCAAGTTACTTTTTAAGTAAATGCGTGAAATATATCCAAAAACAAAGAAGATTTCTCAGTGACCTCATATTGATCTTGTTGTCTGTTTACTAGTCAGACAAGGCTTCTGTCTTTAGAAGGTCATGCAAGAGGCAATAAAGATAAATACAGGAAGCTAGATTACCTCAATTTTTGTGCATCATTTGATTTGGCTGTAAGAGTTCAGAGCAACAAATTCAATATGACTACCAACATGTGACTGGTGGGCTATGACAGTATAAGGGAGCGACGGAATAATATAAAAATATAAAAAAGAAGGAAAAGAAAGGGAGACTTATGAGCAACAGAATCCAAAAGCCTCTTCACCAGACCAGAGGACCACTGTTTCCTGTGTGCTCGAATTACTTTGTAAATGTTACCCTGTCAACCTCATTTTAAGAGCCTCCGATATCAAAACAGAACTCAGCCATCTCTGGGCATGTGCAGTGTGGTGACTGAGAGGGCAGCACATTGGTTTAGATGTGACTTTCAATCATGGTGATGTGCTTCAGCCCAGCAGTCTATGCTAGGCTCAACTCTGGCTCATAAATCAACCGACTGTCTCGCTTCGACTGCACAGCTCAGAGCTCCCCAGAGTGTTACGCACGTTTTTTAACTCTCTGCAGTCAGCTGCTATTGTCAGGCATCTTCATAGTCACTGGTTCATCACTTCAGTCTCCCTTTGTCATGAATCACACAGCTTATGTCTGCACTGTACTGTATATGTACAGTGCAGACATATTATAGATGAATGGCCAGCAAATTTTACTAGAAAGGGATCAAGTTAAATATCAAAGGTAATGAGTGTGAAAATGCTTATAAATTGAATGTTTTATTGTTTTATTGCTCCAGAGATAGCAGCAGACTAGACTGAACAGCTCAATACCCGATCGAATTACTGTGTCCTTTTGGACCAACATTAACGGTGCCCTAAGGATGAATAATACTTACTTTGTTAAACTGGTGAGGTTTTCTGGGGGCATGTGCAGGTCAAAAATGGGCCTGTCGCAGAGACAAAGGCCTTGCATATTACAGTTACTCCTAACTTTTCATAGCAAATTTAATTTGAATGATCTAGTTATGACCATTACAAAACATCGTCTTCACCATCAACTTGTGATACTTTATGCTACAAATTGTTTGTAAATGTTACTAGCTAATATGCTAAGCTGTCGATGATGATAATACTGTCACGATACCAACCAAACATCGGCCTGATTGTACCAGGTCTGGGCTCACTGGCCAATCACAACAATGTTAGCTGATACATTTAACATATGAGATCAACCCCGTTCGGCTTAAAAAAGCAGAATATCGCATTTTTCTCCATACATATCTGCACTTGTCTAGAGAGATTATTTATAAAGTTGGTCCTATTTTTGAAACTAAATACTTCTGTAGAATGAAATACTGCAACAACAGATCCACTGAATTGTGTTCACTTACAGAGAAAGTGCTGGGAAACGCTTACACGTCGACTGATACAGTTTGTATTTCACTTACTGTATTATTGACTTCCCTGTTGGGGCATTAAGGCTCAAACTTTGCCCCCCCTGGGACCTGAGCATTGGGGCTCAGTCAGATTCAGAGTATAATTCATCTTCTGTGAGACCAGGTGGAGACTGGAAGCTGTCATCGCAACGTTATTGATGTGTTGCATTTAAGGCATATTCTTGGCTCAGACTGCTACTAAGGAAGTAAAAATAGTCTTTGCTCAATACAGTGATATTACAAAAAAATATGAAGCTTGCTTAGAGTCCAAATCTAAGACAATGCTTAATAATTATAGGCCCACCGTCATTTCTACCAAGGTAAGTGGTTAATGATATTATTATACACATCACAGCATAACAGACTCACATCCTCTGGAAGCCCAAACAGAGCTCCAGGCAAGACCATAAATAAATCTAGACATGAAAGCAGGGGCGAAGCTGGTGTGTTTTCCTTTTTCAGTCTCATACTGTAGATTACAGTATAAACCGTGACACATGTTCAGGATCAGCTGAAGAAGCAGAAAATTACCTCTCTGGATTTTTCCTGAGAGAACTATTTGTGTATTTGTCTGTGCCTGCGTGCCTGTGTGTTTGTGTATTTAGTCATAAGGGTCATGCTGTTTAATGTGTTTCGGTTCTTTGTGTGTGTTCAGTTTAGTCATACGCACAGTACTGCTTAATATGTTCCCTCTGACCTAGTGCGTGTGTTTGTGTGTATTTTGTCATAGAAGCCATGCTGTTTGACATATTTCAAAAGCATGTGCATGTATGGATCTGTGTTTATATCGGCGGCTGTGTGGGTGAATGTGTGTGTGTGTAGCTTAGTAGCGCAGTCTGCTTCTCAACAGGCTCTGGGCCTGTTGACAGCTCCACCGCTCCCTGTCAACCACAAGAACAGCTCTATGTGTGAGTGAAGAGTAGCAGTAGGAACATTGCCCAGAAAGAAGTCTGGGGTTTGTGTGTGTGTGCATCTATGTGTGCGTACCTGTATCAGTGTCTATGCATGTCTGAGTCTGTGTGTTTATCTGAGCCAGGTTGTTATTATGGAGACAGATCTTGAAAATGCCCTCCTACTTCTCATCCTCCACTGCTCTCGTTCCACAAGCCATTAATTTTAGGCATTTGAAATATGGCCTTTAAGGCAATAAATTATGTCTGTGTTGTATCAATACAGAGCCATCAGTCAGACCTAATCATCTCCCTCTGTAGCATTCCTGTGACTCTTCACTTCAATTGCTTTCCATCAACACCTTTTCTTTTTGTGTTTCTTTTTCCTTTCTTCTTCCACCTTGTGCACTGGTGCACCCTCCTTCTTTCAGTGTCTCATGTTTAGATGAATGGGTATGTATATCTGCACCGATACATGAACTTGAGTTTGGGGGGGTTGAATTTGATGGGCCAAGTGTTACAGAAGCGCACACTGATTTTGAAAATATACAGAGCTGGAAACCAAAGGATATGTCGGGGTGGGAAAAAAGATGCCGAAAAGAACAGATGATAGAAAGAAAGCATGAAATGTCATATTGCGTTACCGCTTTCGCATCATTCAGCCCCTCCCTACCCCCAACCTTGCACTGGTTCTGAACTCATAGCTGAAGTCCAGTTTTATCAGTCACAGGGATCAAAGAGCTTTTTTCTGGAATCACACAGTTCTCAACGTAGCTGAGTCAAGATGTTATCGTTCTGAGCCTGTTTCTTTGTCTCCGACCCAAAGGAACCCAAACTGCAGATCCGGCCACTGAATTGTTTTTATACTTTCAAACACATGTTCAAACCACATGTCTGTCCAAAGCACCCAGGTACACACTATGTAGTATTTTGGACACCTAGCTTCACAGATGTGGGTAAACAAAGCTCAAGACAGTCTATGACTAAGACTACCCCCTCAAACACAGCAGCTGGCGTACAGTACGACCACAGAGAGAGATGTGCAAGAGACCAAATAAACCTTGGATAAATACAGGATAAACACACAGCGTTTCATTGCCACCAAACTAAACTCCCTGCCAAAGGCTGACTCAGGCATAAGGCCAGGCTTTGCTTTCTGTAGTCAGTGTAAAATCACAGAAACTAGGGAAAGCTGTGTGTGGAAAAACAACACGAGCAGACAGCGGCTGAACCAATGCTTCCTGTTCTCTATTGATCTTAAAGCATAATTTATTTTTTAACCTTTCATGCCACAAATTTACTATACGTGCGGCAATAAAGCATCTTCGGACAATATGATAATCTTCAAAAGACCTTATTAGTGCAGATGACCATCTTCAAAAGACGGTCAAGTTCAAACCCAGATTTCTGTCGACTTAGAGAAGAGCTCATCTGATCCCTGCACACCAGTGCAGACCAGAGGCTTTGATTTAATGATATCATAACACATGCTGTTTGTGCTCCCCAGTCAATGAAAAATTCCTTATATGGCGTTGGTGGCCTTCTTTGAACCCTGCTTGAATAAACCCCAAACAGGACACCGACAATGAACAACAACAGTATAATAGAGATTAACACTGGCAAAATATATATTGTATTACCATAATATTGTGATATTAATGGCATCCATTGTCCAGCTCTGAGATTTGGAGCAGAACCAGTATGTATGCTTAAATGACAAGAAGGGAAACATCATTATTTGTCCATACTTTATTTTTTTTTACCATTCAAATAGCCAAAAGACAGATCTTCTTAACAGCAGGACGAGCCTTTTCACTCCTCCAACTCTTCAGCTTTGGCTTTCAGGGGTAAATGGGGGAGAAGAGGGAAGATAGCAGGGGGTGCTCCAGATATGGGTAATACAATTACTAACAATGCCAGTGATCAGTGGGAGAGAGTGCAGTGCATCATGGGGTGACTTTGCCAGCCAAGCCTTTGAAGTAAGAGAATTATAGGCTCTAGAAAACAAACACAAGATATGGCTCTCTGTGAAAGCGTCAGTATGTGTGCACATATACAAAATGACCACACAAAAAAAATACAAATTATGATCAAAACTGCTGCTTTACCAAAATCTCAGCATAGAAACCATTTCCACAATGACCTTAGAAGTACATTGTTGCTAATAAGATGAGTCTCCTTCATCATTAAATGGAAAGTGATCAACAGCTGGCACGCATATTAAGGGAAATTTCAACATGAAGCATATTAGTAAGGTGTGTGGTCACCGCACGCTGTCAAAACAGCTCTAGTTTGTGGAAATGTACCAAAAGCATCAACTCCATTCATCCAAAAATACTCCCTTATTAGGCGTCTTGATGATGATGGCGGAGAGCGTCCGCCGGTCCCAAAATCACCCATATGATGATTCAAATCATTTTCAGACAATCAAACAATTCAGTGACCCCAAGTAGAAATTGGAATTATTGTACATTTGCTTTGTTTTCCCACTCTTTCAGTCAGGCTTTTTCCTTTGAAGAAGCAGTTCAACATTTTTGGAAATGTACTAATCTGCCTGCTCGTTGAGAGCTTGATGAGGAGACGACTGTAACTCACATGTCTGCACAGTGAATGTGAAGCGAGAGCCAGCAACCACTTAACACAAATAACTGGAAACAGGGTGGCTGTGTGCTTTCATTCATTCATTCAGCATCTCAAGAAACTGTGAAAGTGTGAATTTTCTTTCCATGACTTAATTGTAACTATTATACAGCATGACAAAAGAACCTAAAAGGTATATTTTGAAATATTAATACATCCTAAATGCAAATCTTGATCTCATTTAACTAAACTGAACTATTTCTCCCCGACTCAGACTCATGTCTCTTCTTCTTTACTTCCCCCCAAAATAATGACAGATGTTTAAAAAAAAATCTATATGAGACAATACTCCTGAAAAAACAACCCTTGCCATGACCTCTGTCATTGTATCTCTTCCTCTCATCTTTCCCCTTCTGCTTTTGCTCATTCTGGATGAAGATAGACGTGTGGCCGTCAATTGCATGTGTTGACCTGCAACAAGAGACATCACTGCAACTACTAGGAAAAACTATTTAACCCAAATGTGCTGTCACCAAACAAATCAGTGTCTGCATGACCCACCAATGGCAGCAGAAATTCTTGGAGACTAACCAAAAATAGCCGTTACACGTTAGACTTGGTTGAACTCCTTTCCTCCTTTTTATCTCTGCTTTACTCATCTAGGGTAAACAGATACATTTTGGGCCCACTCCTTGGATTCTTTGATATATTTCACCACATAAAATTGTCCTTCTTCTCTACCACCTCCTAACCTTTACATTTTACCCCCCGTTTTTCCCAGGACATCCGGAAAAGGGAACCACAATAACCTTTCACCAGAGACTCTGTCAATATTATTACTCGACGTCTTCAAAGGAGGACAGAGGATATTAGACCCTGAGCAAGAAATGGGTGGAGGTAGTGAAGGGAATGCGTGTTTAGTCCAGCTGAGACACCAGAAAGAGACAGAAAGAGGGAGTGTCCAGTGGGGCCTTCGAGCTTGACAGTCAGACTCTGAGGTATGGAAGCCTGAAGCTATAAGCCACTCCTTCAGATTTATCATACTCAGTTTCTTTGAAGCGCAATTTTTATGCCCTCATGGTACCCATCCCACCTTGTTCTTCTTACTTTTGTCCACAATGTGCACATGCTTAATTCTTCTTCACACCACTAGGGGTCCCTGTGTACATAATAAACAAAATAGTTTGCATGCATTTCCAGCCTCAGTTACAGTTACACATCTCTGTACAGTTCACTGGATATAAATGGATGTTCTCTTTTCATGTGGTGTAGAGCACCGGTGGTGTTTATGAAGGAAATAATACTTCTTGCATTACATAACAAAAGACAAGTAATGACTCTGAGGCAAAGGTGCAGAGTTAAAATTGGGGTTTTGTGCCAGGACTTCTGCACAATATCAGACATGTGGACGGCCACAAGGACAAGCAGACAGCAGATCTTTTGAACTGAAGGGCTACAGACATTAACAGGGTGCCTTCAATCTCATATTTACTCTTTCCCTATCTGTATGCTTTCTTCTGGATGTAATTGACATATTAAAGAAAAATATGCAAAGCCAGTAAAAGTGTGGACAGGCCTATTGGCAGGATTCAGCTGCAGACTTGTTTAACATGTCAAGAATACTTTTGCAGCCGAGTCAACTCTCTTTCTCTCCCTTTCCTGCCTCCTTCTCTCTCCAACACCTCCCCAGATGTGTGCTCTATAAGTGGACGTTGCCGCGATCTGCTAACAGAACATTAACTTTAAAGTCTTCTTTCGTCCCCAGCTATATACGTGCACCATGCTGTAAGTGCTGGCCCCAGTCCAGGAATATCCTGCAGCCAGCCGCTCATAAGCCCTCTTCTAACCAGCCAAGAATGTGGAAAGCTCCTTCAAAGAGAAGCCTTCTACGAGGCGTGGTTAAAGCATGTACCTGGGTCTACAGGTGGCCACATTAGACTAGATGAAACCGTTAACTGAAGTCCCACACCTGTCTCAGAGCAAGAGCCACAAAAGGGAGAAACCGAGTAGTGAGGATGCAGAGATTAGATCTGTTTAGCATGGTTTTCTTGAGTTGTTCCTTCTGTTTCAAGTATGTGAAAATATGAGGTGGCATTCAAGTGGACCATTGTGCAAATCCATAAAGCAAAAACATGCTAACTTTTCTACCTGTCAGACTCTCAAATCTTGATAAATGACTCCCAGCGAAAGTAGTCAGAGTCAAGAGTCAAAGAGCAGAAGTGTCACAGTTTTACAACGTGAAACTTGGTTAAAAGACAACTTGATCAAAGGCACTCAACACAAACAGCCAATCTGAATGGAAAATACAATAAGGGTGCAGACGGACCGAGCTGCCCAGTAACAGAAGTGAACATGGAGTGGTGAGAAGAGGAGTGGAGAGGAGGGGAGAACATGAAAGAGGACAAAGAGCTGCTTGTCTGAGGTCTGTCTGCCCAGCCTGCCGGGAGGGGCTCGGTGCCACTTGTTTGAGGGGTCCCCATGATAAATTTCCACTACTTGACTCTGTCACGCTGTCTGCCACTTGGACAATAACTGAGGTCACAGTAGAGTAGTGGAGCGTTGACATCGGTGCCTGCACAGAGGGGCCACTATCTCTCAACACATGCGCTGATTTCAGAATGCCTGCTCCTCATCATGACTAATACATCTTAAGAAGAGTGGTGGAATGAAGATAAATAAAAGACTTCTCACAGTTGTCTTTTCTTAGACCTGTTTATTTGCATCCATTAATCATGCATATAAGGTCCAAGATTATCCATACAGTTCAAATGCAGCCTATTGCTGCAGGCATGTCAAACAGAGAAGGACAGAGATGAATGGGATCCTACTGGTGAGGAAGCACATGACAGCATTTGAAATAGTGTTCATTTACATCTTTGAAATGACTCTGCCGAAAACCAAACCAAACAAACCTCTGGACTGCTAGTACTGTGAGCCCTCTGGGCTCTTGGTTAGTGGTGACAGCCCCCCTCATAATAATGAGGTACATATACCCAATCATAGCGCATGGCTGTGGTATATAAACCACTATAGCAAATATTTCATTTAAGATCATTGGGATCAATTTAAAAAAACGAGTTCCTGAGTTCGGGTTATTAGAAAAATATCAGGAACATCGAAATGGAAACTAAATTAACTTAATAAGCAGCTAATGAGAAGATTAATTCCAATCTGCACTGTTTTGGGGGTCTGCGTGGCTAGAGCTGCTTCACTCGCGGAAACCTGTCATTTCTCTATGAACCTGTGCTCCCTCCTCTTAAAAGAACCTGGGCTGTGTGTATTATGGGTGGGGTGGGGTACTCACTCAGACCGTCCCACCTCCCTCTTTCCCAGTCAAGACGCTCCAAGTTCGTGGAGCGCAAACTCTCCAAAGAGTTTATAGCTCCTGCTTCAGGACTGCACCGGGTTGGAAGGAGCCAAGAAAATTTTAGAGCAGAAACAGATACTTTCACAAGTGGAGTGCGTCGGGAATGGCGAAGAGGCGGAATGGTCCTCTCGCCGACCTGCACATGTGAGCCCAGAGGCCACCGGTAACTTTTTTTTTTTGTACTTCAAAGGAGACGGGAAACCGGGCAATAACAGAGAAGACAGAGTGGGGAGAAAAGAGAGAAAAGTCCGCTTTGAGCTGACTCCTACAAGTGTCCAATAACATCGACGGGATGGTCGTTCTGCCTGGAATCAGCTGGGTCTTCCTGAGCGCGCTGCTGCACGCTGTGGCACCCTGGGGCGCAGACCGACCGGGCAGACCGAGACAGTGCGACGCTCCAAAGTCGGTGAGTCGTGTTGGGAGGGCTTTCTTAAGTCGGTGACTCTCCGTGTGCACCGGGATGGACGCGTATTTGAAAGTTAATAATAATCTAGGCTACTCCAAGCAAAGATTTGGCCCCGACAAGGTCGTTATTTAGCCCACATAACTGAATGGTGCTAATAACAACCCTACGGCTTTGTGACACTTGTTGTCTGTTCATCCTAAACACCCCTTTCTCTCTAATAACTTCTTTTTGAATTATATGGCGAAACTCCACTGAAGCATTGGGTCACTTTGGAGGGAGATTCTACGACGGGGGGCGCAGAGTCTAGTTTGTCATTAGGCTGTTTTTCTGACTTAGACACTTGTCTATAACAAGCGCAAAGGCTGATATGACTTTAAAGAAAACAGCCTACAATTTCTTATTACTTATGCTTAAATTTATAGTAACAATAACTTAAAGTTATAATAATAATAATAATAATAATAATAATAATAATAATAATAATAATAATAATAATAATAATAATAATAACTTTTTGTGCGTTATGTTTATGTAAATGTTCAGGTATATATGAAAGACCCTTATACTGCAGTAAAACTGTGGAGTGGGGACTTAACGTGAAGGAGACTGCCAAGAGAAACTGTTACCGTTTGCCAACTTTATGGCTGTTTATGTGACAAACGCAAGTGGGAACACCCACGGGTGACTTACTTCATTTGGGAAAGTTTCATTGACCTTTCAGAAGTGATCGTGTTTCAGTACTGTGGCGGCTTATTAAAACACTTATCGGGCATATTGGTAAAATTATGGACGTGGCTTGAACTCGCAGACCGTGAGGAAGTGCCGGAGTGCAGCCCGGACATATTCCAGCTCGGTTAATGTGCTTGCCCAGCCGGCTGTCTGACTTCCACTTCTTGCATTTTCGACATAAAGAGCGGGGGGAAAGTTAATGGCCATCGTGACTTCAAGAATCATATCCAACACTCTTTTCTGTTGGAAAAAAAATACAGCACATGAAAACTGCCCAAGAGCCCAGAAACAGTCCAAAACAAAAACAAAACGCTTGGCACTTGAGTGTGCAGAAGATATTATTAAGGAGTTGTTCACAGATCACAGACTTTGTTGTATTAGGTTGTCCTATAATAGTACTGTTGTCAGATATGGCTGAAGGCTTGCTCCATGTGATTTCTAATGCATCAGTACAGTGGTCTCTGTTTTCTGTTAAGTGTAATTACCCCCATAAAAAGGAACCCCATGCGTCAAGGCTCGCCAGAAAAGTCAAAGCTGCCTTAGTAGAGAGGCTCTCGCCTCTTTTCAGGTCTTACACGAACACCGTCTCACTTTCCACGTCAAAACGTCTTCGTTTACGGTTAGGCCCAAGTACACGTCGTTAACGGTGGACGTGCAAAATGCTTTATTAGTTTCCGCCCTTCCAAAATATGATATGAATCCCTTCCAAACCTTTCCCGTTACTCTTCGCAGACGAGTGGCCTTGCCCAGAGTGAAAATGAGGTTAGAAACACAGAAACAAACGCAGTGTGTCTGCAAAAAATTTTGCCCTGAAATCAAATATGGTCATTTTGATTTATTTTGTCTAGCACAAGTTGGTGCCAGTAATTACGGTATGTAAATTGCAATTAATTATGATGATTATAGAAACATACCACAAGAGCACCGCTATTTGAAAAGTTGAAATGACAAAGGCAGCATTGGCAGTATGCAGTGGAGCACAGCTGAAGAAAATCTTGATTAAATTTTAGAAATAAACATTTTCTAAGAAAAACTTTATTTTACAGTAATGGGTTTCATCCCTCAAATGCCTGATTGCACTGTGTCTCAGCGGCCAGAAGTTTGATATTGTTTATAAAAGCTATTTTTTGTCATATTTAAATAATGCCAACATCAAAGTCATAGCACATGCAAAGCACATTTGCAGAGCAGCTAATAAGAAACATGTTTTAAATGCAGTAGAGCCTTATATTCATTTAGAACGACTGTGATTATTTAATTTCAATTTTGACATTTCTTTCTATTAAAGACAACCACAACAGTAAAAAGCTGTAACACAAACTTTGGAGACAAAATCAGTGCTGTACTTGAGACTGTCAGCATTTCGTCCTCATGCCCGATGTCAAAAAAAGAAAGTAAAATCCCAAATATAAGTATCATAGTGAGGTCAGAATTGAGTGCAGGTTTCTTTCATGGTTTTTATGAGCTCCAGTGTAGTATATTTGCACCACAGCCCTGAAAATGCTTCCCAGGCCTAAAGAGGCTTTGGCAACCGAGGTATGCACCTCAACAATACACGGGGGTCTGTTTACAGCCCAGAAGGCCCCTCTATAAACTCCCTGACTGCAAGTGCTCGCAGCACAGCCCCAGGCTGACTAGACTTCATACTTCCTGCGGTGTAATTTTAAAATAGTATTTCAAATTTTTAACTTGTTGACCTGAGCCCATGAGCCAGTAAACCACAACAGAGGAAAAATCTGTCACTTTCAGTTTTAATGCGAGCTCTAACATGATGGTTTTGGTGTTTTTGTTTCTGTTTACTGTTAAAATCGTTTTCCTCTTCTTCTTTTTTGTGTGTTTTTTATAGCAAAGTGACATGAACTCTTTCCTTTGGAGAGTAAAGCGGGCACCTCCTCACCCACCTTCTTACTTATTTGGTACCATCCACGTGCCCTACACCCGAGTCTGGGACTTCATTCCCAACAGCTCCAAGCAGGCTTTCCATGACAGCAATAATGTTTACTTTGAGCTGGACCTGACTGATCCCCTGACCATCTCCAAACTGACCAGCTGCCAGTTACTGCCCCACGGAGAAAACCTGCAGACCCTGCTACCTCGAGATCTGTACCGCCGACTCAAACGCCATCTTGATTACGTCAAACACATGATGCCTTATTGGATGACAGCTGACCAGCGAGGCCGAGGCCTGTATGCTGACTACCTGTTCAATGCTATTGCAGGGAACTGGGAGAGGAAGAGGCCTGTGTGGGTAATGCTGATGGTAAACTCACTCACAGAATGGGACGTCCGGTCCAGGGGGACACCAGTGCTCGACCTGTTTCTAGCTCAAGAGGCAGAGCGAATGGGAAAGACTACAGGGGCAGTTGAGCAAGTGGAGGAGCAGTGTCATCCCCTCAATGGACTCAACTTCTCTCAGGTAAGAGGATGAAATGACTGTCTTTGCCTTTATTTTTCCTGTGTGTACACAGCCAGAATAGCCGAAGAAATGACAAGAACAATTTGGTGAAGTTGGAGCATCGTTTATCCTCCTGAATACATGAAAATATATACACATATACTGCATGCAACTAAGAATGTGGGAGAAGACAACATAAGGAGAAAGAAGTGATTAAAACATGTCTGCTGTAGACAGCTTTATGGTTATGAACGTCCCTCCACCTCACTACACAAACATATTTAACTGCTGAATCTGGAAAAAGGGTGTGAGAGAGTACACAATAACACACTGAAGAAGGTGAGAAGAGAGGAGCGCTCTCTCTCATTTATTAATGCAGACTGTGTGTCAAGCTCTCTGCAGTAATCCTAAACTCATACTGCAATTTGAGAGGAGTGTAATTACCAAATTACTTGATCAGCAAAACACAGGGTGCATATGCATTTTTAATTGATTGTATCATGTAAAAAGCAATGGAAATATGTTTCTATTTAAAGAATTAGTCAGCAGCTTACTTAAAATAGAGGCTGTAAAACATTTTTCAGGGCATGTGAGTTCCCAGACAAAACTCTATTGAGCCTCAAAAGAAGGAGTAAGATGATCTAATAGTTTTTATTCCCTAATGCAGCCTTTTGACAAAATTTGAAATGAGAAATCTGCATGTGTGTTCACAAAGTATTCATAATCAAACACGTTTGCGTGGACTGCCTACACACAAAGGCACGCTCTACATGTAAAAGGTTCATACATCCATGTTGACTGAGTAATGCAAGAGAATCTGTGAGGGCCTGAACCTCCATGCGAGAGGACGGAGGGCTCGGGAGCTAATTTGAGACGCAGCGGGCTTCCTGCCTCTCCTCTTTCATCAGCACCTCCTAACTACGCTGTCAAAGTCGCGTTGCATGCCCTGCACATGCCTGAGAGCTTTACTAACCCTAGAAATAAGCTAGGGCAGGCACACTATGTTTCTCGGGAGAATATTGCCACTGCCTTTGGGAGTTTTTTTCAGTGTTTATGTCTATTATGTGCCGTACAGGTGTCGTTTTCTTATTACCTTAAGGGTAATAATATGTTTCCTGTTTTTAGTGTATTTAATGTTGATCTGCATTTAGTGCGACAGTCACTGCCCCTAAAAACAACACTGCTTAAATTACACCCAAACATGGTTGAGAAGCAGCACACGTCCAGTTTTAGAAAATAGCGTTTATGTTTCTAAAGAACCTTGACTTGACTTTAATCTTTGAGATGTGTTTTTGCATGAAAAGGCTTTAAACAAAATCATATGACGATCTTTCAAATTCAGATAAGCACATTAAATAGAACTTTTATCACAAATAATTTGAATTTCACCCAACCTGTACATAGGCACCACCGACTCCAGAGCTTCCAACCCCCTTTGCTTCCAGACATGTATGAGAACAATCCAGAGCTGAACTGAAACTGACATGGAAACCATTATTCTCAATTATAATAATTTGTGATTTAATCTGAACACTATGGTTGATTGGATCCCTCTACGCTTGACTATAACAGCGATGAGGTCAGAAGGATGGATACACCAAAAGTTGAACAGAAAATGCGTGGGTGGGAATCAGGGGAAAGAGAAGTGAAACACCAGAGAGAGAAAGTCAGAGATACATTGACTAAGGAGGAAGAAACAGGGGAAAGACGGCGGAGGAGCTGCATGGAGAGTGACCGGCATCTTGTTGCTGCTAATGCTAATCTGAAACATAAGCAAAGGGAGAGCTAAAATGGGAGTTACTCTAAACCTGGCTGGCTCACAGATAATTTGGTCCCAATAAAAAGTACATTTTTAACACCATCCCATAACTCTGACTTTACAGAGAGGCTCTTAAAAACGTGATCACTGATCATTTATCACCTATCACACTGTAGGTATCTCAGTGGAGGGCCCGGTCCCACTGTTACAGTACCAGTACAGTGGACTCCTGGGAGATGGGTGGTCTCGAAGCACTGCTTTGTGACTCATGAATTTAGAGGAAGCAGTTTTTGGCTGAAAAGTGGTACGGCAAATATATCATCCTCTCTGGAATAGGAGGAGGAGGCATGTTTAAAGCAGTAATCTTCTGTTTAGTGGTGGTGTTTGTGGTAGCGTGGGAGGGTCAGAGAGATATCAAGTATAGCAGAACCCTCTTTAGACAATTGTGGTCTAACAAGAGTGCAGTTTGTCTGAGACCTCTCTCTGGTCTTTTTAGATGACAGAGAGGTGTGGATGTCTCTGTGAGAGGCAGTTTAAGGCTGTGGAAACAAAGGCAGGCAGGGTGCATGGTTCTTCTCCAGTCCTTTGAAGGCCGATGTAGGTTGACAGCTGGGCGGTACCAAGTGCTTTCAGCGCAGATTGGAAAAGGCTGGAGACAGTGCAGTCAGCAGAGAGAGTGTACACTCCATAACCAACACTCTTTGTATGTCTTTTGTTCCCTCAAGGGTAGATACATATATTACATAATGACTTATCAAGTAAATGCCACTATCACCATAATAATAGCAACTGTACCATGTGTTATTATCGCAACATCAAACTCCACTGGCTTATTTGCACCTAGAGTCTGTTCATTTTTGGAGTTGGGACATGGAAGAAAAATTGATTTAGTCCAACACTTCTTTTGGGAAATTTGGTGGTGGCGCTGGCCTGTGATAAGCAACAATATTTACTTTGCCTGGGTCACTTGGCAGCTGAGACCACTGGACCACGTCAAAGGGAAATTGCATCGTATCGGTGGCGCCTTTCTCCTGGGCGGGGGTCATGGGTCATGGTGGGAGGTGGTAGCGGAGCCACAAGCAGCAGAGCGGTAAGGAGACTGGCAGTCTGCTGAGGTCAGCCTGGGCACTGCTGAGCAGGCAGACAGAGACCAGTCCGATGGAGTCCCTTGTTCAACCTCTGACCATTAGTTTCCATCAGCTCAAGCTACTTGCGCAAATAGAGAGCGAGAGATAGATGACCGGTGACAGATTCGAGTGCCGTCACCTTAGGCTTGAAAGGAGATTGGGTAATGTTATTACGAGACGGGAGGGTGGTTGGTGAATCCAGTTTCCTCTGAGTAAGAAGGCGTTCTCCTCCCGATTAGGAGGCGCCCTGTTTACAGATGCAGTGACAGTCTGATGTGTCTATTTCAATCAGTGCAGCTCCTGTGGCATTCCTCTGCTAGAGCAGACATCAGCCTGAGGCTTTCTGCTGTGCTGACGCTGCAGCCTCACACATGCTGTGGTCACAGTGGGGCACTTTCAGGCCTGGGGAGATGGCCAAAGTATCACAACAATGTATTTCTTTATGGTAAAATAATGTGCAAAGTGATGACATTAAGATTTTCCAACATGTGCTTGCAAACATATAATAAAAAATAAACGATAGCAACCGCTGAGTTTACACACAGCGACCATAAAGTGAAACTTTTGTCTGTCTGGGAAAAAAAGACATTCCTTTTAACAGTGTTTAGACTTTTCCCATAAGTCACTACTACTTTATATGATATTAAATATGATTTGTGTTTGGTTTTCCAATTCAGACTGATACAAATCAGCAATTTTGAAGATGATTTAAAAGCAGTGAAATGGTAAAAATAAAATACAGCCTTTCGACGGCGAATGACTTTTTCTGTGGGGATACTGAGGTTTTTGGCTGTGCGTGGCACTTAGATGATGAGCATTTATAGGCGGTGAATGTAATATTGAGAACCCAGGGTAATGAATGGCTCCAAAAGCTGGGCGAGGTTTACAGAAATGAAATCAAAATAAGATTCTCATGCGTCATATTAAATGATGAATGATACTTTGATTTGTGTTCCTTGGACCGTGTTCACCTAAACAGCACATCTTTAAAGGGTGGAATTAAGCAACCAACCTTAGCCATATCCAAATATTTACATTGTAAGTTTGGGTTTAAAGAAATTGTGTTGGCCACAGAGGATGACTGTCTGCACTATACTCTAACTTCCTCTGACCTCCTCACTCTATTTGGGTCTCTGTTGCCTTCTTCTTCATTCCGTATCCTTTTCTCTGACATGTCCCGAGGCTCTGGTTGTCCCGCTTCTCACCTATTGCTCATCCGCACACACAAATCCAAACGCATAGGCTGAGTGGAAAAAGGAGAGAAGGAGGAGGAGGAAAAGCAGAGATGGAGATTGTCTTTAAAGCATGCTGGTGACGTGCATTCCCTCTTTAAGCGTGACATCTGAGGGTGGTTTACATTGAAGCTATAATTACCTGCGCGAATCTGTTGAAAAACTGCAAGGCAACACATATCAGGCTGATCATCTGGTCCTGTCGGCAGGCAGAAGGCAGTCCCTCTGCTGCACTAATGACTTAATAGGCCCCTAAATGACCAAATCGCCCACTGCCATCTAGAAGCACTTAGACAATTATGTACAGGCCAAAACTCTGTAGGCTGAGGGAGGTACAGAAGCAGGATGTGGACAATGTGAAAACAGGAGCGGCGTGCTTGACAACAGAATAGATCACAGTTCTTGTACGTGGTTCGTATTTTTACAGTCATTTTGCGAGACAAAATGTTTCTTCTGTGGTGTTCAATAGCAGGCTGCAATCAAGAAGTAATGGGAGAATATTGCTACAAAAATCAATCCACTGAACTTAAGTGCCGCAATTTCAGTGTTTCTTTTAAGTTGAGAAAGTTAAGCAAACTCTCGTTACTAAATAAATAAGAATACCCCAAAGCGCATGTGTTTCCAGGTTTGATTTTTTTCCTTGGATCTGTAAAACTTGGACTTATGAACAAGATTCATTAATCAACAGTGTACTGTTAACTTCAGTCTAACCAAAAAAACCTGTAAACCCATGTGCTCGTCTATTAACTCGGTGCAGTATCTCTATTCGTTGCTTCCAACAGAGTTCACGTCCCTTCTCCCTCTGAGTACCTGAGAGACCTGAGGTAATGATTCCACCACATTGTCGCTAAGCCGAGGCAGTGAGTTAAGCACGGCAGGTTGAAGCGCTCTTCCATACTTTTGAATTTATTTTGCCAAAAGCCTTCCCTCCTTCCTTCGCCCACATTCTCCCTTTGGTGGAGAAATGAGGGTTTCTGTCAGGGTAAATTGTAGAGACCTCTTGTCATACTGTGAATTCATCTAAACTCCACACTCTTCTTCACTCAGAACAATGCTGCTGATCACACACACACACACACACACACACACACACACACACACACACACACACACACACACACACACACACACACACTATAGCCAGCTTCTCTATAACTATTTTGTCATCCTAACTGTGGAAATTGCAGTAAATCTTATGGCGGTTGAGAATACTTTCCTGCAGGCAGGTACACTCAAAGAAACATTCACAAGCACACATATTAAACTTTGATATTTTCTCATCACAATAAGGGAAAATTGATTTTCATAAGGCTGGAGGTTGCTTTCTATGGGGAGGGCAGGTAGTTTCCAGGGTGGCTGAAGTCAATCTCAGGTTGTCTGGGCCAGAGGCTGATTGATCACAGACAGGAATGTGACCGACTGATTTCCTCAGAGACCCACTTGGCCCCTCTGGAATGTTGTTGTCTTTTGGGACATTGTTGTTTTATAACCTTTGTTTAACCAGGTTAACCCTGCTAGATCTAAGGATCAGGGTGTGAGCAGCGCAAAAAGCTACACTTTCGTTGTAGAAATTTCTCTCATAATTCTGTTCTTTCCTGATGCATATCTTTAATCTTCATGCCTAGATGGGATAAAACAGAAAACAAAATAGATTTGCTAGTTGTATAAGGTTCAGACAATATTTTATAATGATTTTTATCATAACTCAAGGATTTTATGGGTGTTGGGCAACCACCTGCTCTAAAGGTACCTTTAGTGTGCCACAAACAATTCTCTTAAAAGAGATTTCCTGGTGTTTTGAACATGGTGGTGCAAATCCCCCATAAATATTTAACTGGGAGGAGATCTGGGAACTGTGAAAGGAATAACATATGACTCTTATCATTTGTTTTTATAGCCATCAGCCTTTTCTTTGACCCTCATATGCCTTCAGCTATGAACAGTGCCATCCTTAAAGAGACCACTTCCTAATTTTAATGCCCATCTAGGAATTGGCATTGCAAATTAGGTTAGGCAAATAATCCTGTGTTCTGCGGCATGGTTCGTGTCACATGTGTGTCTACACAAATAAATTAATGTTTCAGTTTAGTAAAAAAGTTAACAAAAAAACCAAAAAGCAATCTTCAAAACAGAATCCCTCACAGAAGAAAGGGGGGCCACAGAGGGCTTAAATCTAATTAGACATAAAAAATATCTTGCGTACACATGCAAAGCGTAAAACAGTAGTGCCTGACAACTAACTAACCGGACATTGTGGCATGTCAGTATCAGCCTGAAGAGGTGAACATGGAAAAATAGATTGCCAGCGTGCCATGGCATGCAACTTTCCATGTCAGATACTTGGTGGTCCAAGATGAATTCAGCTTCTCAGTCAGCCTGTGACATCAGCCACACATACCTCACACACCTCTCACACACACTGGTGGCCAACAATCATAAATAGGTGCCAGTAGGGAGCAACTGTGTGTATGAGTGTGTGTTGTGTGATGCAGGCTTGTCAGGATTAGGTAGCATTAGCGGAGCCCTCTCACTGAACTCAGTTTTAATGTGATTCCTCCTTTCTACCCCCAACGCCCTGTCCCCATTATACACAACCCAGTGGAGCACTTCAGCTCTGCTTGTACCCTGCCCCTCTAACGCTCACCTCTCTATACCCCCCTTCAGAAAAACATGTTCAAGCTCATTTTCACTCTCACACCCTTTACCTGCATTATCCTGTAAGTCAAATAATATTTTTGTAGTCCCGCTTTTTATGTGTTTTTGCAGTCAGACTTGTGGGGCACATGTACGTCATTTTTTTGGCAATACTGCGCGTCACACATGGCACATATTCACACTTGGCTCTGTGGAGTGTAAAACAGATTTCCTTCTGCTAGAAGTCTCATATAGAAAGCAGTCATTTGTATGCAGCAAAAATACAATTTTCATACTCCAACTTTCTGGTTCAAGGGGAGTAGGTGACCTGTGAGAGTTAAGATTACCTCCATTCAATAATGTAGATGTAAGATGGCAGGTGAGCGGCTTTCTTTGACAACAGTGGCATTTTTGTAAACTAAGCAGAACAATATAATGCATCAAATGATCCTGTCTGTGAAAAGTCAGCTAGTCAAGCTCTCTGATTAGCATTATGGAGGCAGGGGACATGATTACAGTTCAATTCTGTGAATTCAAAAGACATTTACCTGCACTGTTCTAACATGAGAACATCTCACAGACTTTGTACCACAGAGCTGTCAGAGTAAAGACTGTGTATTTTCTGAGACCCTTGTTACATTGTATTCACATCAGTCAGGTTTTGTGTAGAAAAGTTCAGGGTTGTAGTGAATAAAAATTATAAAATTATAATGTATGTAATGTTTTTGTCAGAAAAAACAAAAACAAATAACAGAACAATTTCATTCTAATGCTATTTTTTTTCTGTCTCTGACTGAGAATGTCTCTCAGCCAAGGTGAAACGACCAGTTGGCTCTCTTGAAGCAAGGCTCCACTCATAAACTTTATTAGGGAGCACATAAATCCTATAGTCCTATCATCCCTTGAACAGTTGGATACAGTTACTCCCTTTGCACACCTCTAGAGGAGTACCTGTGAGCTGAAGCAAAACCAGCAGAGAGAAAAGCATGCAAGAAGTAAGTTAGCGGTAAGGACCAGAGGGTAAATAAACAGACAAGACAGAAAGCAGATAATCAGAAAGGCAAGCAGGCAGGAAAGAAAGAAAGACAAGAAGCAGGCGAGCAGGAGAAAGGATCCAGTACCATTAACAACACTGCAGATGCTCTGGTCTGCAGTGTTGTTAACAACATTTTGCAGGGATAGATTACCCCAGAGATAAGCGAAAGCACAAACATTGAGCTCCAAAGGTCAAACTAAGCTTAGCCACTAATTTGAAAAATGCTACCTTCTGCCCAAACTTTCTTCTCGCCATTGCAAATCTGTTCTCAGCCACTCACAGTGCTGTTGCCAGGTTCCTTTCTGTTACACATAACAAAAGTATCTAGACTATATGCGTCTGTCTTTGCTAACCACCTTTTTGAGTTGTATTTTTATAACACACCTGGGTATAGGGTTCTGAAGGTTGATGCACAGCTACTATGTAATTAGACTAAAAACTGTATTGAGTGTAATGTGAACCCATGTATACAGTTAGGTGAAATTTTTGGATGCTGACTCAGATTTCACAGTTTCTTACACCACTGTCAGTTTGAAATGATGCAATTGGAAATTAATCCCTAAAAAAGAGGGAACTGTGTACAAAGTAGCAGCAATACCTGTGAAATAGCTGTAAAACAGCATTTAGAGGGTTTATTTGCACCCATAAATTTAACCAAGAGTCTGCACTTCACCTGCATCATTTCAAATTTATTGTAGTGGTGTACACATGTAAAATTCAGGCACTGTCAGTAGTTTCCAAGCCAGACTGAATCATCGGGATTTATCTGCTTCTGTTTCAAATTCTGCAACTCGTTAGAATAGATTATACCAGTAAAATACAAAAATGAGCTTTTAGCAAAGACCATAAGCATCCGATCAATAAATATATTGTTTTCCTATGAGATTTTGGTCTCTGTTCCATCTTTCCAGTTAGAGTTCACAGAACTTTTCCTGAGTTAGACTGACTGAAGGACTAGGTTGGCCTTGCACTTGCCCTCTGGATGACCCCATTCCTTTGCCTTAGGCCCAGTTTCTTCTCCGTGCCCCTCACACTGCAGTTGAATGTGACATTTTTAGTTCTATATAACGACGCAGGCTGGAGTCAGGTAGCCTTTGCAAGTTTGGGTTTAACAAGCTAAGCTGTTTAAGAAGTACATGAATGGATGAGGATTATTTCTCTTTTCTATCAGGTAAGTACAGCATTTGGACAATGATGAAAGTGAACGTAATCTCCAAATAATTTGCTGAACTCCTTGGCTCTCGTTCTGCAAGCTTATAGAGAAATTCCTGTCCTTTTGGTGTGTTAAAAGGATAATAAATATATATGTATATATATATATATATATATATGTATACAATAAAAATTGGCTGCCCTGCTGCTGACGTCTGACCCGGTCAATCCTTATCACGGGAGAAAGGGCAAAAAAAGAGAAAAGCATGGAAAAGGCGATTATGAAGAAAGAGAAAATTGAAAGGATAGGGACACCCAGTGAGTCAGGAGACGAAGGAGTCTCCATGTCACTAATTCAAACTAGAGGGAGTGAAGAGGAAAATAAAAATGCTCAATTTGGTGGTACTGGAGAGAGAACGGCAACAGTAACACAGGAATACTTTCTACACTTGATAGCTTCCCCTGTGCCAAAATAAAAGACAACAATAATAAACTGCTGTGAAGTAACTTTCTCTTCTCCATTTTTGCTTTTGATTGTTTTTTCCCCCTGAAATGTTCTTTCACATCACGGTTAATTTCACCTGTCAGTCACTTGCACCGTTTTTCCAGCAAAGTTTTCTACCTTTCCCAAGGCACACACTTTCTTGGCATCCACTGGAACAGTTTAAATATAATATCAAACATATGGCAGAGTTTACAGAACGTAAATGAGATGAGAAATCAAATTTATGTAGCAGGACTGTGGTCTCCGAGGGGTGCCGTTGTTTAGGGAGAGCCTAAATGACGGGCAGCTGTAATTACAGCCACAAAACTGGTGCGAGAGATCAGAAGATGAAGGGGATGGTTTAACTGAGAGAACCAAGAGGACAGTGAGGATGGAGGGAAAAGCCCAGGGGAATATTTGGGGTGAGTGGGAAGGGGAAGAAGCTGACAAAGAGGGTCTCTCTCAGTGGGTGGCTCTTTTTCTCATTTTTCTTCCTTGGGCTCTCTTGTGGGTGTGCATCATGTGACGATGTGTAATTGGCCTGTGGTCACACCAGAGTTGTGCAAACAGATTAGCAGGGAAACATGTCAGCCTGAGGGGCTGCGGAGGTGAATGTGTGTTTTGTGTGAATCACAGATGTGGGATTGTGTGGGAAATGGTTTGATGGAGTAAAACCTATATTAATGGTGAACAGGTGGGGCAGTTGACTTTGTCACAGACAAATTTGTTGTCGTGGGCACTTGGGAAATGTCTAGAGTTCTCGGGCAGTCTTTATGCACAGTTACACGCACATATAATAATACCAACACATGCATCCATACACAAAGACTTGCAATGCTTCATTTTCATTCACTAAATTGAATTATGTCTGCACTGTACTCATATATTCCAGAGGTTCAGTGTGGTTTTAAGCACACTGGAGATTACAAGCCTTGCTCTCACTGCCATAAAGCCCAGCACTGCAGAAACTCAACAGAAGTTCATTGTGTGATCAGCCTGGTATTTTAAAAACTTTCATATTAAGTCTGCAGCTCATTCCCAATACCAGCTTATATCCTTTTTTAGAGTTTTAAATCTAAACCCGATGCATCTTTATACATGGGTGAATTTCGTATGCCTGTCTCATCGCAGCCATTTCACAGCCAAATAAACTGTCGTTCAAATGTGGACATATGAATTTTTCACTTCAGTAATATGATAAACATTTTCTGGTGTGCAAGAGAGGGCCCGGTTGGACCAGTGTTTGACACAGAAACAATGTCCTCTCTGGGATAACCACATTGCAGTTTTGGGGCATCTGACCACAGTAATTTTGGTTATGGCTCACTCACACGAGAACAAAAATAGGACGGCAACCTCATTGCGACTAGGAAAAATCGGTGGTAGCCTCGTGACTCCACTGGATTTGTTCGACTGTCAGAGACAGATTACAAGTAATTACACCAACCACCTGGTTGTTGAGTTGAGAGTGCAAGATCCTCGGGGTTGCGGTTTGAGGGTGCCAGACCATCAACTTCTGGAAGACCACTTTCAATTGGATAGTGATTGCACAGGTTGCCAAGTGCGGGCCAACTTCAAACAACTGGGGTCTGACTTGGTGTGACTGCAGTCACGTTCAGATTGGCAAAGGTTTGCAAATAACTATTCTGCACCAATGAGTACAACTCAGTCAACGCAATAGGGGATGTGACATGCCTCAGCTGGTTGCCAAGTAGTTGTATTCTGGTTCTATTCCTATATAAAAGCAAGTTAAGTCCTGCAGCAACTACAGATTTCCAAATTTCTTTTTCAAATCTATGAGGTTCTGGCTGGAATTTCTATTACTATTATTTCTAATTACAATTAATCATGCTAGCATCACAAACAAAATGTATGTAATTACCAGCTTGACCACATTCTATAACAAACATATATACAGAGGCTCCCTGTCCTACTGTGATACGTCACTTTTAAGTTAAGATTAGTTGTAGACTGGGAGACTACATTTAATTTCGAGATATTGCCATCACCAGTAGTTAAAGTTAATATTGACACTGAAATAGCAGCTTTTCATTGTAAAAATGTAAAGGAACTGCCCCATTGAGCACTGCTCTCAGCTAAAGTTGAGTGTGGGAACAGAGAGATGATGCACAAGTAAGCATTCCTGGAGCTGAGCTGAGGAGACAGACAATCAAAGACTGTTAGGTAGAATAAGAGCCGCAAAGAAATCTCATGGACACACTGTACGAGCCCATTCAGATACATGAGTTTAACTTGGCTGAAGAAAGTCAATGTGTAAGCACATGCCGTTATTGGTTTCTGATGCCCCTGTCAACTCAGTGCCAAACCACCTGCCTTCAGGTAGTAACAACATCACATAATATACCACCAAGTGTGGGTGGCCATAGTATTTTACCCTTAAAAAAACAAACCCTTTACATGTATATTCCCTTTCATAGCTAGAAGTGTCTAGTTTGTGTAAATCCACATTTGTCTTATAGTGTAGGATTGTGTTATTTTTTTCTGAGACTTCTTTCTAATAAGCCATTACTTACAGGAGTTTAAAAAAAGGCGTTTTAACTTGTTCAGAAATTATTTACACATGTTTTAAATGTCTAGTGTATTAACGGCTACTAGAATGGAAAACGTTCTACTCGTTTCTTTTTAGGACAGCTCGTCATATTCCTTATAATGCTTTATATCAATATAAAACATATTATTTTTGCTATTATAGTGAACTGAAAAGCGTCTGCAAATGATGTATTTAATGTCATTAAAACCTGCTAAACTGGTAGTTTAGTCCAGACTGTGAATTCACTGTTGTTAGACAGAGTTAGTTGCTATTTCTGTCATTTATTACTTTTTTATTTCATATTTTTAGATTAGCACATATATTATAAATCATTAGAATTATAAATTGCTTTAGAAATACTGTATTTACAGACCCCCTATCCTCTGATAGAGATGACTGACGCAGAGTCTCCAGCTCTCCACGAAAGAGTTCACTCACAATCTCCAAAACAGAAATGTGATATTTCAGTACTGTACAACACAGGGCACCGTTTTCAGATTTCTTTCTGAATCCTCCTGAAAGCCGTATCAGTGTTAAAAAAACATCAGTCAGTGATGAACAAATGAACACACCATCACAATAAACAGTTTCTAATGGATGAGGCCTCCATCGTCATGTTGCTATGAAACATAACACAATCTGATAATACAGAAAATATGGTCTGCTCTCCGTGTGAGCCAATTCTGGATTGACATGAACAAATCCAGTGTTTTTGATTGGTTTTTCTGCTGTTGATTCTCACAGGTAATAGTGTCAGTGCCCGGGGCAGCCGACAGGAGCCTGACAGACATGCGGTGCAGGCATGCACGCCATTGTTGACAGTCGAAAGCTAGATCTTTGTGAAAAGCTCATGGAGAGCGAGTGAGTGTTGGAATGGAAACACAAGGCTATTTTATCAGATGCCAAAATGCAAAGGGGAGAACGCCTGAGAGACATAGAGGAAGAGAGTTAGAGAAAGACAGAGAGCGAGAGAGAGGCCAGAGCCCGTCAAAGCCTCTGTAGTGAGTCGTGGTGACGGCCAACCTATGCACTTGAGAGCAGTGCGAATGGCTTTTTAATGCCTGCTAACAGCCAGGGTATTTAGTGGGATGCGGGAATGGATGAAGGGATATGCTGAAGGATGGGAGGGATGGAGAAAGGATGAGTGACGACAATGTTTGGACAAGAGGTCCCAGCTGACCACTGCTGCAGCGCTGCTGCCCAGTCACTGTACAGCTGCAGGACTCAAGTTCATCCTGTGCTTTGTGCTATTAGTGATCACAGATTTAACATTGTGGTCTTTTCTCTGACTCCAACCTCATTTATCTTGGTCATGCCTCATATTTTTCTTGAGGTCTTGGTATTTTGCTTGAGACTGACACAAATGACGTTTCAATTATGTGGAAATCACAGACATAATTGCCAGTGATGCTCTTCTATCTATAGATGTCTGTTCAGCCGGCTGGTTATGCACTCAGTCAGACTAAACTTGAGTGAATATGCTGTTGACAAGTGCTGTCCAATGCAAATACAAGAGAAAGTCTGATGGCCAAAAGGAGTGCCACTGTCTTGCCTTTTTCTGCAGTTAGACTAAACTTTTGTTTGATCGAATCTTTTCCTTCATGATAGTGAGTTCACCATTTCCTACAGCAAGACAAAACTCATGTCATATCTGTCAAAGAGAACCTATTACAATAACCTCCAGCTCCATATTATTATTGAACTAAAGTAATTTCATGATTCACGGTTCGAAAGACTACTTGTTTATCTTATACTAGGCCTTGGCGCAGCATTTCAACTTCTAAAACAAGTTGTTTTAGCTAAACATTTTCTAAAATTGAGCACTTACAGCAGAATGAAGTCCGAGCTTTTGGCAAACATTGATCCCTTGCACATACTGACATCATCTGGATCTTGATGCCAGCCCTAATCGGTTTTCACTTATTCCAACTGCCTCTCATGTGGCGATAGGAACCTCTGTAAACATTATAAATTACCACATTGGGAGCTCGTCCTTTTATGACAAGAACCAACAATGTTTGATCCTTTGAACTTCTCACAGTTTACAATTGCTAATACATCATTTTATAATGTTCCCAAACATCTTTATCATAATAAGATAATAATTAACAACAGACCAGACACTAACAACAAGCCAGTAAGCAACGACCTGCTGCTCTTGTACACATTACATTCACCTTGTCTCAGTCCACCAATGCCATTGTCACTCCATATTACATCTAGCACTTTCATTATTAATGATATCATTATTAGCAGCAAACTGGATTGCATGCTTCTAACAGGTGATTGAAACATCGCCCACTAATTATAGTTCTGGATACAAACAGGAGCAGTGATGGAATTGCTGTTGTTTATGAGAACATTGTTAATTGTGAATCTGCGTCATGCATCTCTGCAAGAAACATTTAAAAAGTCATGAAATTGGAACATGATCAATAGATTTTTATAATGAGCTATTGAGTCCAAATGCTACAAATGATATAAGACAGAAGAAGGAACAACAAATGAATCTGGAAACTATTTAATTGACCTTTGTGTCATAAAATGGCATATTTGAGGAAAAGCGTACTGCTTCATTCCAAATGTTTAAAAACTGAAAGACAGCCAGAATCCATTTTTTATGTTTATCAGAAGAGGATTTCTGAAGAAAGGAACTGGTCGGGTCATATATACAGTACTACACAAACTACACTATCTTACCTCATCCCTGCTGGTGTTTACATAAAATGGCCCCTGACTCAAACAAAAGCGGGAATGCTCCTTGGAAACCGTGTGAAGAGAAGATTAGAGTGATGAAGATGGGAAAGAGGATGGGAAAAAATCAAACTACATAAATTTACAGGAAGAAGTCAAAATGCTAAAGAAAGAAAACTAAAAGTGAAAAAGTTGTCTTTGTTTTTTCTTGGTTTCTGATTTTTCAGATTCTTAAACAGAAACTTTGTTAAGTTTTCTGAACTGTTGTTCTTTGCTTTTCATGTAATTCTACCTTTATATTTAGTTTCCAAAGATTTTTATGCAACCATTTCTAAATTTCTTACTCTCCATATTACTTGTGTTGTGCATAGTAAGGAGTGTTATCTGGTGTTTACTAAATCACTTATTGTAGAAATTGATAGGTTTAGGGCTTTAAAGGAAATTAACTTAATTCTTTTTGGGGGGGTTCGACATCACAACACAAAATTGAATCCATCAGTTTGTGGAATTTTGTCAGTATCCTATTATTTCAATTTATGTGTGAAAAAATAAAGAATCCTGAATCCTCAAAGCCCTCAAATCGCTTCACGCCTCACCTTACCCACAGAGAGATTCGGAACGCGAGGTCTGATTTTAGTCTGCAAGTTGATTCAGGAATTCCATTTGTCTTCACTTGGGCTCAGCTTTGACTGTGGAGATGGGATTTTGTTGTTTTTTTTTTGTTTGGGAGCGTGCCAAGTTTTGGAAAGATTTTTGGGCACGTCTGTGGGATGGTAGATGTTCCCTTCAATTGAATCACATTTCTCGCAAATCAGATGCTTATCTTGGATCGCTCGCAGTCATCAGTGCACGAGGAACTGTGGATGAAATCATTTTGAAGGACGTCTGGTTTGGATTCAGGTTTTTTAGGGTACCACTGCCCACCCAGGTGGACTTGCTGATCTGGCTCTTGTAAAAAGGAACTCTAGTCCACTTTGTCTCCCAGAGAAACACAAATAAATTCTTTTTAATCAGCAGTGGATTCTTCAGGGGCTCATTTGGAAAGAATGTAATTGAAACTTAAGGTAACATTATTCATAAGGTAAATGTGCTTTGGTAAGCTTCATTTCTTTCTCTGGCCTTTGATATACTCAAGGGTGAACTTGCAGCAATTTGGGTGAAGACACAATTAGTTGAGCAGAAAATGGAAGTGGGCTCTGAGACTGTGACTGAACACCAGGAATTGTAAAACTCACGCAGAATGGAAGCTATTTCAACAAATGATTAAATACAAACTCTCCGATATCATGAGAGCTCGTTGGCTCTCACTTCCTGTCTGTCCTCTTTCCTTCATGTTCGCTGCTTTTCTGCCAGCACTGGCGTCTAACGCTCTTTGGAAGTGCTGAGGGGGAAAGGTCCTGAGTTCAGCTCCTCTGAAAGGGGATCTAAACCGCGTGCTAACAAGAATGCCAAGCCTAACAGGGACTGACAGCTCATCGCACTGAGAACTGCTGTGTGCATGTGTGTGTGCGAGGGTTGGGGGTTGGTGTTGGAGCGTGCCAAATATCTGTGTGCATTTATTATGAGAAGGCAAACATCCCTGGTGAAGCTTAATAACTCACTTATTTCTTCACACACATGCATGCAGGAATGCACCTACATAAACACACTCCAAGATGATGGGTAAATTGCACACACACAATCACACAGGCGTATTGTCTACAGGCATCAATCAGTCAGGGATAATAATATTTAGGAATCTGATTGGAAATGTAAGGGATAACACCCCCTCCCTCACACACACACACACACACACACACACACACACACACACACACACACACACACACACACACACACACCTCCCACTTAACTGCATCATTGCCTTAACCACAAGCTTCTCTCTCTTCTCATCTATCTGGCCTCAGATGAAAAGCAGATGGATTAGACTCGAGTGGAAGAGACACAAAATGAAATACATGAAGACGAATAAAACAGGCGTAAAGTCAGATTCAGGTTAAAGGGTCAGAATTAGACACTGGAGAGGAAAAAAAACCTCAAAAAATAAGACAGAGATAAAGTGAGAGGGTACTAAAGAGAATGTAAGAGACAGAAAGCAGGAGAGCGCTCAAGAGAAAGTGGGAGAGACCGACAGACAGCAAGAGGAAGATAAAGGCAGCTGAGAGGTCAGGTCTGGAGCGAGGGAACAGGCAGCCATTTTCAGATGAAAGGAATCCAACCAATCCCCTCAATGATAAACATGTGTCCGTATCACCCATCGCGAGATTCCGCTCTATTTATGTATGTGTGTATTTGCGAGACAAAGTGAATTCTAACACTGACACTGATAATTATGATATACACTTGTAGCAGTCACACTCGTGCTGTATGCGTGTTAATGGACACGGGCTATTTTACCCTCAGCACCAGAGAGTTAAGTGTTACATGTTTTTTTCTTCTCCCTACTCCTACTTAATCATTTGGTCTTGTCCTCACCTACATTTTCAGTTGATGTCCATGTGATGAGATGTCCCTCCCATGGGATATGTAAACTTCAATAACAACCAGAGATATAAAGTTCAGCCACGTTAGGTTACCATGTTAGCATGAAATCATGGGTATTGTTTTACTGAAGACTGATTTCTTTTCATCTACAGTATAGCCATGAGCTGTATTCAATCTAAGAATGCCGTTGCAGAAACGAGCAGGGAGAATTTTCAGTGAGAGCAGTCAGCCCTGTGAAAGTGACAGAAAGTGTGAGGAGATCTGACAGTGGGCTGAGGTGCTTTGCATTGAAAGCATCCAGCTGATGTAGCTTGATGATCTGGATGCCTTCTTCGTGACATCTGCCTAGTGGCTTACTAGTCTGCTCCATGTGAGACAAGACCCTGAGCTTGAACTGGGAGCATCTTGGGATCCTGCAAAACGAACTGGAAAACATTGCCGAGGAGAAAGACGTCTGAAATAACCTACTTAGCCTGATCCAATTACAACTAAGCAGATGGATGGATGGATATAATGGAGTGTGTGTCACTTTAAAATTGTGCTTATTTTCATTTCCTGCAAATATACAAAATACAGAAAAAGTGTATTTTTACAATCAATTTCCACAGAGATACTAAACTTAATGTAGGTCATACAAAGTCTCTTTGCGGGAAATGACAAATTGTGAAAAGGGAAACAACTCAGTCTTGAGGTGAGCACTGACATACACCATAAGCCACATTCTCTAATACGGAAATCCTACGTTTTTGCCAAGAGCTTTAACCCTGATGATTTGGCGTTTTTGAGGTCGTTCAAATCACTTTAAAAGTAACATGAGCCAGCATTGCAAAAACAAAACATTTAGTTTTCCATAATTCTTTAAAATCTAACAAACACTTTCTCTGCTCTCACCCTTTCCTCTTCGTTCATTCAGGGAGTTGAGGTTGCCTCACTCCACCATCTCACCCCCCAAAGACTAAGGTTGAGAGAAGGGCCTCTGTGGCTCTCTGTTGACTCGGCCACCTTCTTGGAACGTTTCCATAGCCACTGCCAGCCCGGCCTGAAATGAACCAGGTGGGGGTGCTGATGAGAGTGGGGGAGGTTATGTGGGCAGAGAGGATAGAGAGCCCAGGGGTGAGTAGAGAAAATGTTAGTGACCTAAAGTGATTAGGAAAAAAGAAGGGCGGATATTATTTTGAAATGGTGCACGTTCTTCAACTTGTCCCTTTTGTTCTAAATGTAAACTTCAGTCTCTCTCAATGGGCTTTTTAAACAGTCGTTGAGGTGCAGCATCTGTTTGAATGTGCATGTATGTTTATACCAGTGTGTGTTGAATTGCCTGTTATGGTATTTTCACAACAATGGTGGCGGTGGACAGGGTACAGTCATTCTTTTCTATTCTTCTGTTGTAACCCTGAACTGTGTAAAGCATCTGTCAGCAACCCCCTTGTGTGTATGTGTCTGTGTGGAGCCATTGAAACCACGGCTACTCACCCATAACCACACTAACGATTGGGTCACTGGCCCAGACCCAGGCATGCAGGAGAACATATAAACACACACAGACTGTGCCACTGCTTGATTTGGCTCAATTTCTACTCAACTGACCGTGACAGATATCGTTTTCAGTTAACCCTGAGTCGATAACATCATCTTTTTCTGACACGTTCTCGTTTTAGTTAACGCGCCGGGGCCCCAGCCTCAACTTCAACACTTAATTACTGTCAAAACCAGCGTGTAGGTCCTACTAAACCAACAATTATCTAGTAAAATCCCAGTGTTAATTAAGATAGGCTTTGGCCCAGCAGGGTGTGTGGTGAGATGAGAGCTGAGAGCTTGATGTGGAAAAAGAGACTCTTGTATGTTTAGACAATGCCAGTAATGCATATATACATATAAATAAATGATAATACGCAAAGATTAGGTTCAGACAAAAATATGGGGAAAACACAGGGAGGGCAAATGATGTCTTAAGATAAAATAAGGCAAATAAACAGCTCCAGAAAATCACAGCAGCTTTGATAGGAAATTCTTTTCTGTGCCCTGAAATTTAGCCCATTACCTGTGATGTGTCTGTGGGAATGTTTCCCTGTTTTTTTAACCAGTTACTATTCTGTTGTTGTGTTTGTCATAATGCCTTTATTATTTTGTAATACACAAGCTTCAGTTTTGCGACCAAATTGGGGACTTTACCTGTCCTCCTTTAGAGCAAAGGCATACATAGAGCACTATTTGGCAAAAAATGTGTTTTCCTAGTTCTATTAGTTGCTTTACTTGTGAGAACTAACTTCAGCTCTCCCTCCCCTGAAAGAACAAAAGATTTCCCAATCCCTCCCAGTTTACTAAAGAAAAACATATTTTGTAATTTGAAATAGCAAATGATACACCACAAAGCTAACCCATAAGAGCCCATGGTGACACAAATGTCACAAATGATCTGGAAAATATTCCTTATACAGTTTAGTCTTTCACTTACTTCATTACTCATTAAGTCCCCAAGGGTCATCTAAGGAACACGATGCAGTCATGTAACACTGGATGAATTTCCATCACTTCCAGTGCAGGGCTGTGCAATTCGAAGCATATATAAACAAATGCAAGAAAAATTTATGAAATGTTGTCAAAAGTACTTAATTTTTTCATAATATACTTTATAAAATACTTTATACTTCAGCTTTGGTAGTTAAAACGAATACGAGTGTGTCCTAATTTGCTGTAATTTTATTTATTTATGCATTTGTTTATCTCAAATAGATTTAGTGATTTAAGTACCACAGATGAAAATAAACCCTGGCTAACAAACTGTAACCTCCCAAGGAAAGTTTCTTGAAAAAGTAAATATTGAGTGCCCATTTAGTGGACCGGGTGTCACACCTCCACATGGTCTTCATACCCCCCTGGAGTATTTTAAAAAGGTCATAGCAGCAAAGGTGCTTGAAGGGAACAGACAGATTTATACACTGTGCAAAAATCTGAATGTCACAGTAACAAATCTGGGAAAAAGCATAAATTTAACATGGAAATACAAATAAAAAGGCAAAACTGTGCTCCCATGAAACTAAATAAATAAATAAATAAAAATCCAACAATATGTCAATTAACTATAAATACCTAATGTAACATATGTGCAACATTACTATTTGCCACTTGGGCAGAGTATTCAAAGAAAATAAGGTCTGATTTTTATTTCTCATGGTGTTCTTTTAAAGAGAAATAGTTCCATGTTTCTATGAGTTAAGGATATTTGCCTATACTCTAAATATTGCGTGTGGATTTCTTATGGCTAATTGCGTTAGCCTCATAACCTAGACTTTCAGCTGTAGCCACACAATGAAACCAAACCAGGTTGAGATTCCTTTTTTGCAGGATGATCTCATTAATGCATCCTAGAAAAGGGACAACACTTCTTTTCTCTCTACAAAATGAAAACTAGCAGCTCTAGGATGTAAGTGCAGACAATTCGTGACACCCATCTATGGTCATTGTCAGTGTTTTTGCCCATGTCAAGTCTATCTGGACTGTGCTCTGGTCACAGATAAGCAGCAGTGAGGAGTCCAGAATTAACTTGGGCTCAATGCAATCTCCTCTGCTTAGCTGATGGTATGACTGAGTGTGTTTGAGAAGTGTATGAGACATGGTGCTATCAGAAAAGCTGTCTCAGTAGAAAACATGTTTCAGTGGAATGACATTTTAGGGGAAAAGAGATGAGCGAAGCTTTCGATGCTTGTTATATGACTACAACAGTCCATTTTCAATATTTTTAATGAATGTGTATGCACAGGTAAAGAGAATCTCTGTTTTGATGCATGCTCAATCATCCAGGTAAGGAAATCCCAAAAAGTTGATTAGCTTCATCTGGAAGTAGCGTTTTCAGGAAAACGCATCATTCATCTGGACTAGAATCAACATTTTGGGAGAATCTCTGTTTGCTCTTGTGACTGACTAGGGTCAAACTGACTACTTGGTTCAGTGATTTTAGCAGCTCAGCTTCCTGGTGTGAACAGGCCTTAAGATTGATATTAAACTTAAGAACACTGATAAATGGCAGAAAATTAACTGAAATTGTTTCCTAAGCTGAACAAATATGATGTATTTAGTTGATTTTCACTCATTTTTACCCCCCAAAAAGCAGAAAACCAAACTGGTGACTTTGACTCCTACTCAAAGGTGTAACACTATACGTTGTACTAATCTCTGCTATGAGCCATTTCATCCAAGGGTTTTATTATTTGCCTTCCAGTGAAGACAAAGTGCAGAAGTTGTAATCTTGTTTATCCAGTACTCCTCCCGTCTGCTTCAACATTCCTCTCTATCGGTGTGGCCTCTTTGATGATTTGTGGCCCATTTAAAGCCACATACATGTGATCTCTTGGTTAAAGTGACCACAAAACCTCAGCACGGCTGACCAAGTCTGCTTTTAAGCCACTGAGGGCTTTGCAGATGCGTACACCAACACGCGCTCGCTGTTTCGAATACATCCAGAAAGATGTAGGGGGGACACGTGTATATGTGCTTACATATGTAGAACTCATACCTACCGTATACACACATACTCAACTGTGGTTACTTCCCACAGACTGATCCCCTTTGCCAGAAACTTGCGCTGGTCCAAACCCAATGTTTTCCTTAATAGAGGGTATGAGCGCTAAAACTATTAGAGGCAGCAATAATAGTCTTAATCATATTGGATTTCTTCATACCAAGCACTTTCCCTGGGAGGCTGTAGGAATACAGATGAATACAGATGTGAAGTGTAAGCAACTGTCTGTGCTGCACAAGCACGAAAAACAGAAATCAAGACAAAAGAAATAATATATACTGTACATGTATGATGGTATATAGCATCAGGTTTTCACTTGTGAGGATGGATAGCAAAGCAAGCCACAGGTTGGTTTGTTTGTTTTTAATTGTACGTTTTATTACACAGGAAACTGTGCATGAGAAGAGAGCTGAGACATTTACATCTGTTTGTTGATATGCATACTTTAGATTCTGATGATATTTTATGCAAAAGGGTGGTTTGGTTGTGGAGAGTCAGACATTTAGACATCTAACAAAGACAATTCCAAGATAAAGGACCAGCCAAGAATGTGACAGGGCAAAATAAAACTGGTAGATGAAATATGTGTCTCAGCTACATGAACGATTAATTTCATATGGGCAGCAGATGTGGTCATATTTAATTCCCTGTTGGTCCTGTGCAAGATTTATCATATTATAGCTCCTGTTTGATGGGGTGCACAAATACATACAAGCAAAGCTGGTAAGCTCAATAACTTTCACCTAGGTCTCTCTCCATACGCTCTTAGTCTGTGATTTTCTCTCTCTCTCTCACACACACGTGCACACGCATACACACACATACAGAAAAATGAATCAAGGTTGTTAATAAATTAAGGAGATTGTAAAAACATACTCTAAGCCCTGGCTGAGGCTCAAATCAACAGCACCGAGTGCCTAAATGTCAGATTTATGAAATAATTAGAGTCTCATGAGAGTAGTTAAATGCCCGGTCTCTGATGTCACAGCCAGCATCCCTCCAAGTCAAGGCCAACTAGACGAGGAGCTACTGGCCAGCATTACTGCAACCTCCTCCGCCACATGCTATCCAGACTCTGCCTTCCACCTCCAAAACCACTGGCAGCATAGAGGAATTAATTCCCATATCCTATCACTGGGCTTTCTTCCCCTCTCCCCCTTTACTGCCTCCCACTTGGTGCTTCAGTGAGTTTTCCTGTCTGTTTGTTTGTCTGTTTTGCTCTGTCTCCATGTTGGCTTCCCTTTCTGATTCTCTGCCCTCCCTCTTCCACAAACACAAAATACATTTATTTTTCTCTGTCCCACACAAGCACACTTAAACACTCATATAAATGCACGCTTCCCCCAACACTGAATTGCTCTGATGATGCAGGCAGGGGCTTATTTATGGGCTGCTCGTAAACATGATTAATTCCTCTTTGGTACAATTTCCAGCGCAGGCCTTATGTCTGATTTAGCTGTCAGCATGAACAGAAACTGTTAATTAATTGTGGTGTGGAAAAGCGAAAGCTTCTTAAACTCAGTAATTAAGAGTAGCACTAGGGACGACTGGCTAATGTACAAACTACATAAATCTTCCTCCTCAAAATTGCGACTGTTAAACACATTCTGATCACAGGAGAACAAAGAAAATGGATTTTGGACCAAATGCAAAAAGCTGGAAGTCACATTACAGATTTGTTGTTGTCCATTTTTTAATACCAGATAAGGGACCATTACAACAATACAGCTCATCAAATGCAACCGTGTTTTTCAAGTAACAATGGAACAAAATCACACGAGCACAATGATATCCATCACCTTTTTTTTAAATTTTTCTTATCTAGCCCAAAGTTTTTAAAGTGGCAAGGACATGTCCTGAAAGCTTTTGTGGAGGGACATTAAACACTACAATTGAAATTGTGAAATGATTTTTGTAGGAACATCAGGAAATGCTGTTATACCACCTCATTTTCAGTTTGACTCAACATCTCATGTTGTGTTTCCCCATACTTTTCATTTGATCATCATCACCAGAGTTTTCACTCCTCAGTGGAGGTTGTTGGCTGCCATTTAAAAGACTGTGTGAAGTTGGTTAAGGGTGTGTGTGTGGGTTTATTTGTCTGTGTTTGTGCCATGTCTCTCGTCATGTATTGTGCAAATGGATTTAGTGGATTAGCTGTAACACGATTTTCCCAGTCAATCCAGGACATGAAAACAGACTGTTAGTCTGTTATAATTATATAACTATGAAGTTCCTTGATTCTGCTGCAAGGTGTCTTTTCAAACTGGTGCCTTGATGAAGCCCCCAGGTTCAAATCCCTTTTTCTTTTTGGCACAACTAGAAAACAGTCGTTCAACTCAATTCAATTCAATTCAATTTTATTTATATAGCGCCAAATCACAACAAAAGTCGCCTCAAGGCGCTTCATAGATACAGAGAAAACCCAACAATCATATGACCCCCTATGAACAAGCACTTTGGCGACAGTGGGAAGGAAAAACTCCCTTTTAACAGGAAGAAACCTCCAAGAGAACCAGGCTCAGGGAGGGGCGGGGCCATCTGCTGTGATTGGTTGGGGTGAGAGAAGGAAAACAGGATAAAGACATGCTGTGGAAGAGAGACAGAGATTAATAACAGATATGATTCGATGCAGAGAGGTCTGTTAACACACAGTGAGTAAGAAAGGTGACTGGAAAGGAAAAACTCAATGCATCATGGGAATCCCCGGCAGCCTACGTCTATTGCAGCATAACTAAGGGAGGATTCAGGGTCACCTGGTCCAGCCCTAACTATATGCTTTAGCAAAAAGGAAAGTTTGAAGCCTGATCTTGAAAGTAGAGATAGTGTCTGTCTCCTGAATCCAAACTGGAAGCTGGTTCCACAGAAGAGGGGCCTGAAAACTGAAGGCTCTGCCTCCCATTCTACTTTTAAATACTCTAGGAACAACAAGTAGGCCTGCAGTGTGAGAACGAAGTGCTCTAATAGGGTGATATGGTACTACAAGGTCATTATGATAAGTTGGGGCCTGATTATTTAAGACCTTGTATGTGAGGAGCAGGATTTTGAATTCTGGGTTTAACAGGAAGCCAAAACAGGAGAAATCTGCTCTCTTTCTAGTCCCTGTCAGGACTCTTGCTGCAGCATTTTGGATTAACTGAAGACCTTTCAGTGAGTTTTTTGGACATCCTGATAATAATGAATTACAGTCGTCCAGCCTGGAAGTAATAAATGCATGAACTAGTTTTTCAGCGTCACTCTGAGACAGGATATTTCTAACTTTAGAGATGTTGCGCAAATGGAAGAAAGCAGTCTTACATATTTGTTTAATATGTGCGTTGAAGGACATGTCCTGGTCAAAAATGACTCCAAGGTTCCTCACAGCGTTACTGGAGCCCAAGGTAATGCCATCCAGAGTAAGAATCTGCTTAGATACCATATTTCTAAGATTTCCAGGGCCGAGTACAATAACCTCAGTTTGATCTGAATTAAGAAGCAGAAAGTTAGCGGCCATCCAGGTCTTTATGTCTTTAAGACATTCCTACAGTTTAACTAATTGGTGTGTGTTATCTGGCTTCATGGACAGATAGAGCTGGGTGTCATCAGCATAGCAGTGAAAATGTATGTCTTCTAGTGATGCTGCCTAAGGGAAGCATAATAATAATAATAATAATACATTTTATTTGAGGGCGCCTTTCAGAAACCCAAGGTCGACTTACAAAAAACACAATTAATAAAAGGAACAGTAGTCATAAAATACATAAAATAAGTTAAAATTATAAAACAGAGCATGACAACAGATAAAGCGAATAAGCCAGTTTAAACAGATGTGTTTTGAGCTGTGTCTTAAATATGGAGAGGGAGTCAATATTTCTTAGTGCAGGAGGAAAAGAGTTCCAGAGCTGGGGAGCAGAGCAACTGAAAGCTCTGTTCCCCATAGTAATAATAATCCATTTACATGCACAAATTGGAGTCTATTGGATAGATATGATACAAACCACTGCAGTGCAGTACCTGTAATACCTACAGCATGTTCTAATCGCTCTAATAGGATATTATGGTCGACAGTAGGGATGGGTATCGTTTAGGTTTTATCCGATACCGGTGCCAAATCGGTACTTTTGAAACGGTGCCGGTGCTCAAACGGTGCTCAAACTGGTGCTTAAAGAATGGAGAACACAAAATTGGTCCAAAAACCTCTCATGTTCAGCTGGTTTTTGTAAAAAGATAACAATGTTAGCCTTTTCTGCAGCTATAGGGCATATATGGTATCACTCTTGGCTGGAAGCAGTGCTTAAACAATGGAAAAAAACACAAACTTTATCCAAAAACCTCTCATGTTTAGCTGTTTCCCTCTTTTTCTTTGGTCATTTTAGCCTTTTTGGCCAGGGTGAAGGGAGTATCTGCCATCAAACAAGAAGACAGCCGCATGTAGCTATGATGATGTTTGCTAGTTCACCTTACATGCATTAATGTAATAACGTGGTTAGCCTACTCAACGTAAATTACACACGAACAACATTAAGCTACTCACGCAGAGAAGAACGGCTGCTGCTGCCATCATCATCCTTATCATTTCTGCTACACTGGCAGGGCTAGGGGCCAGGACTCTCCTCTTCGTGTTTTTGGGGGATGTTGCTCCGGGTCTGATAACTGGCAACCCACCCGCAGTAGATGCGCTCGGTGTGAGGTCTCGCAGCAAGCTATCAAATACAGCGCATTGCGTCGCCAGGTGTTTCATCGGATTCTTGGTGTTACCTCCTTTGACAGTATCACAGTATCAGCTTAAAGCACTTGTTGCTGCTGAGTTTGCATATTTTGCTGTGAAGTACAGCCAGACTTTTGACCGCTTCGCCTTGGGCATTTTTAATCTGTAGCTCTGCTCTAAAAGAACGTACGTACCTGGCCCCGCCTACTATCCTCGGAAACGTAAAATTATTGGCTAGAAGTGTATCACAGCTCCGGAAAAAAAAGCACCGAAATAAAGCACCGAAGTGTGCGCTGCTTTTCAGTCTGGTTACTACTGTTTATGTCAGAACCGGTGCCATCATGGCACCGGACACCGGTACCCATCCCTAGTCGACAATATCGAACGCTGCACTGAGGTCTAGCAGGACAAGCACAGAGATGAGTCCACTGTCAGAGGCCATAAGAAGATCATTTGTAACCTTCACTAAAGCTGTTTCTGTGCTGTGATGAGCTCTGAAACCTGACTGAAACTCTTCAAATAAACCATTCCTCTGCAGATGATCTGTTAGCTGTTTGACAACTACTCTTTCAAGGATGTTTGATATGAAAGGAAGGTTGGAGATTGGCCTATAATTAGCTAAGACTGCTGGGTCTAGAGATGCTTTTTGAGTAAAGGTTTAATACAGCCAGCTTGAAGGCCTGTGGTACATAGCCGATTATTAGAGATAGGTTGATCATATTTAAGATCAAAGAATAAATTAATGGCAGGACTTCTTTGAGCAGTTTTGTAGGAATGGGGTCTAAAAGACACGTTGATGGTTTGGAGGAAGAAATTATTGAAGTTAACTCAGAAAGATCAATTAGAGAAAAAGAGTCTAACTTAACATCAATGGTACTAAGAGTAGCTGTAGATAATATTACATCTGTGGGATCATTATTGGTAATTTTTTCTCTAATGGTTAAAATGTTATTTGTGAAGAAGTTCATGAAGTCATTACTAGTTAACGTTAAAGGGATGGTTGGCTCAAAAGAGCTCTGACTTTTTGTCAGCCTGGCTACAGTGCTGAAGAGAAACCTGGGGTTGTTCTTATTTTCTTCAATCAGTGATAATAGTAAGATGTTCTGATTCAGGTCTGAGTCAGGTACTTCTGATTTGAGACCTTAGTTTTCACAGGAGCTACAGTATCCAGAGTCGTACGTAGTGAGGAGGTAAAATTATTAACAAGATGATCGACCTCTGTTGGAGCAGCGTTCAGATAGCTGCTCTGCTCTGTGTTGGTACAGGGCATTGAAGATGATAACAGTGGGTGGATTATATTCTTAAACTTAGTTACAGCGCTTTCAGAAAGACATCTACTGTGATAAAGTCTACTCTCCACCGCTGTGTAATCAATTATTGTAAAAGTAAATGTTATCAGGAAATGATCAGACAGGAGAGGGTTTTCAGGAAACACTGTTAAATGTTCAGTTTCTATGCCATATGTTAAAACAAGATCTAGAGTGTGATTAAAGTGGTGGGTGGGTTCTTTTACATTTTGAGAGAAGCCAATTGAGTCTAATAACAGATTAAATGCCGTGTTGAGGCTGTCATTCTTAGCATCTACATGGATGTTAAAATCACCCACAATAATTATTTTATCTGAGCTGAGAACTAAATCAGATAAAAAGTCTGAGAAATCAGAGAGAAACTCTGTGTAAGGCCCAGGTGGATGATAGATGATAACAAGTAAGAGTTTCTGAGTTTCACAGCTGGGGTGGACGAGGTCATTGTCTCCTCACTGAAGAATTACACGTTGGGAGAGACAGCACTGTCAGTGATGTTATGCTATAACCACGTGCATCATGCACCACTGCCAAAGGACACCTTCAGAATAACTAAGGCACCAATGACACACACACACACACACACACACACACACACACACACCAAACACATAAAATTACAATGGACAGAATGTGATGGATAAGATGCAGCTAATACATTTTCCAACACTTTAAACACATGTTCTGTCTGTCAGACACATCAGAAATCCCTTTGGTGGTCTCACAGTTTTTAAGCACTGGCAGTATTTGGGAGGGTTGTAAATATTTGCGTTCATTCATGTTCTGTGTAAGTTAGCTTTTTCTCACTGAATTATCATTTGAACTTCCTCATGGATGCGCTGACAGATGTTTTGGAAGCGATCAAGCAGCTTGACCTTCCCTTACAGTGTTATTTCCATCCCTGTATTCAACACAAACTGATGCACACACAACAGTTGTTCACAGTCTGTGTCTGCACGGTTCGCATTACAGTCTCCCTCTGTTTTTCCTGCAGAGTGAATTGCTTGCATGAAATCGAACATTTCTCCTGCTGATTTACCATGAAATGGTGTGCTTGTGTGGGATTATGCTGCGTTAGCTTCAGTAAGTCTAATGGAGGCGTGACCGAAAGGGAGAAAGCGGGGGAGAGTCTGGTCCACTTACAGCTACTTCTGCTGCTCCAGTCTATTACACAGTCAGAGCACTGTGCAATTTGGACAAACTCTTTAGTGAAGACAGACATTTATGGAAACACAAATACACAGCATCCACACACAAGCATTGAATTACAAGTGCATGGTCCTTAACCGAGAGCAAGTGTGTACGATGTGGAAGCACAGGAAGGAAGAAGGACTTGAAAGCTAAATAAACATAGATCAGTGACAGTGGTGGAAGGAGAGCCGGCATCAAATGAAAGAAAAGAGTGAAAGAGTGTGAGAGGGATGTGTGGGAGAGAGATGAAGGATAGAACTATATAATCTAGAGATTTGTGGCCACAAGCACATAACCTGGTTTGGGAAAGAGAGCAAGGCTGGTGATTGAGGGTTTGAGAATTGATCCAAGATGAAGGTACACATGGAGGGATGGAGGGACAGATCTGAGGATGGAGGTGCAGTGGGAAGATAAAAAGAAGGTGACAGCAGAAGACTTAACCAGCCAGCCGTACTTCGGATAAGTTAGAAAAAGAAGAGGAGGTGAGGGGCAGTAAGTTTGCTCCTTCCTTTCTTCTTTCTACCTCTCCTGGTTAACTGTAAACATCTGGCCTTTTGTCCTGTTTTTCATCTTTTTAACATTATGCCTCCTGCCCTTTCCCACCCTTTCTTACTGTTTTCTTCTCACATTAAGTCATCTCTCCACCTTATTTTCCTCGACTTACCTTCATTCTTTACTGCATTAAACTCTAAAGTGTCCACCATTCTGCAAGTACAATTTGCCTGTTCACTAATGCAAATATGAACAAGTCAGTGTAGGACGCCTGTGTACATACACACAAAAACTGAAGTAGTAGTTTATTTCTCAAACAGGGGGAAAAAAATCAAATAGACAAACCTGGCATGACAGTATTTGAATATCAGAAATGATTTGTGATGGTTGAGGGCTACACTTGAGCACGCAACCACAGAAACGTCTGCAAGGATTCTTTTCTTGAAATGAATTCGGTCACATGCACCAGCTCTTGCGAGCTGTACAGATACTTGACGTTTCTCAGTCTGGACGCATTGTTTCGCCCAATACACAATTTATGTTCATGCAGCAGATTATTTGCTGCTCTCGTGTTTCAGCCGGCTCTCTGATGTGGACTTTGCAAGGAACAAATCACTCTTAGAGAATTATACTGTCTAAAGCTATTAGTCCAGCTAAAGCAGAGTGGAGAAGATAAGAGAGAGTAGTCGGGTCCTGGTTTGAGGCCGGCGAGGCATGTTTTAAACATACACGGCTGTTTCTGTCGGCTCTTTTCTCATGCTGTGGAGAAGACCCAGCTCATCTGGTTTGTATAGCATCACACATCGTAATGGAGCCGGATAAATCCAATGGAATTCAATGAGAGTTTTTCCCCTTGGAAAAAATGTGAATACAAAATGTGTTAGGATTAGAGGAGGCTGTGAAGTTTGAAGTGGACTGAGTTTGAGATGAGATATGGTTACAATGACTTCATCTAGTCTACATCTTAAGTAGGGTAAAACTTTTCATTTTATTTCTTTATAACAAATTAAGAAACCCGATGTTAAGTGGATGATTTCATTTATTTGATCAATCAATCAATTTTCATAATCAACTTATCCAATTCAGGGTCACAGGGATAGGTTGCCCTAAGACAGCCTATTCCATCTGCCACAACCATTCATGCTCACATTTAAACAAGACTAATTACAGAAGCAAGACATTTTTACATGAAAACAAGTCTTAGAAATGAGTTAATTACCAGACCTGTTCAGCTCTTTGGTTTTCTCTGATTGTACTAATAGTCCTGGGCAAAGATTAGGCACTATTAGCATGACCCTACATTCATGAAGATCCAATATCCTGAGTTGGAAAGTTGTTCATCTCACTTCTAGGTCACTATATGGTCGGAGTTAACCAATCAAAAGTACTTATTGTCATCTAAATAACTCTGATGCCAACCTGACTTCCAGTGTTGTTTTTCCCATTTCAGTTTGTGTTCATATGAAATTTACCAGTCAGATAAGACATTATTATATTACACCCAAATCTGATGGTTGTTGCTTCTTTTAATCCGCTTCAGATATAGTTCATTTCCAACATTAGGGAAATTATGTGACTTATGAAATTAGAAATTTCACTTGTTGCCTAATAAAGTTGTATTTAAAACCTTTTTTAAGGCCTTTTGTGGGCTTCATTAAAGGAACAGCTGTCAACACCTGTTTCTCCAGCACCTCATAAACATACAGAAGGCGTTTTTCTCCAGATCTGAATGAAGATCATTTATGGACCCTAACAGTTACAGAACAGCCCTCATGTTAGCAGGTTATGTAAGTTGCAATAAATATAACATCATTTTGAACACTTTCAATACACAAAAATATCAATTTTAATTTGTTATTTTATTTACATAAAAACAGCATGAACGGACTTTCAGCCACTTTGGTCCTAAGTGCTTGTGAAGCACTACCATTTAACCACCTTATAAAATTGTTTCACAAACAGGTGTTAACATTCAGTAGAGACAGAACAGTGTGTTGTTTTTCTGACTCCCTGTAAATGGGTGTCTGCCAAGGCTTGAAAACCTACTATAATACACAAAAAAACTCTGTTAACACAGGTACATCTTAGGTCTGCGAATGTTCTGATCCATATCAGATGTTATGACGTCATCGGGTTGCCTTGCGACTACCTGTTAACAGGCTAAAATGGCTCATGTGTAACTTTTGAGCATCAACAAAAAAAACATAGTGACATTTTTATTTCACAATTTTATTTCAATTTTTGAAATTGTAGGGTGTCTACCTCTTTCTCTTTCACATTTCTTAATATTATTACCAACATAAGGCGGTCTTGCCAGGTGGGGCAGCTGGGGGGGCAAACAAATTTTGAATGGGTGGCCAGTGTCCTCAACAGACTAAATTCACAGATCAAACAAAATGGTAGCATAGACATGTACTATACAAACGAGAGCAGTGAGAGTGAATCATTTCAGAGTTGGAGCTGCAAAACAAAACTTGAACTAAAGGTTGGTGAGATGCTATAAAGCTGAAACTGAGCCTCTTATTCATCTGATCTGTTGTTAACATGTTGCATTATGCAATAATGCAGCTTTAAATTTATAAGCATATTTGAACATGTATTAATTTACGACAGAAATCAGATGGGTGCAGTTTTCCCCCTTCTCCACCTGTCTTTAATTATTCCTGTAATCTTGTTGTGTGCTGTGCTCATATTTTTGCACGCAAACGTCTTCCTGTTCAACAGCACCTTGATGTTGATAGAAAACAAAAATCAACACAATTTCACTCTGTAATTTTCCAACAGTCTTTACAACCCCGCATTACTTACCAGTGGGCATTCACAGTGAGGGAACCAGCTGTCTGCTTTTTCAGTTAGGATCAAGTGATACTTTATTATTTTCTCTGTGTTCTGGGGAGGCAGGAAAGCTGGGATGACTGGCGCAGCTGCAGTGCTGCCAAGTCAAACAGCAGGGTTTATTTGTGGACAAGTGTAGGGGCGACACCCACCCCCCCATTCGCTGGAGACGCTTATTAAGAGTAGAGACAGGAGCCGCTGGAGACTGTAGGGGTGTATATAGAATAAGTGTGTATGTGGGTGCCTATAGGAAAAGATAAACAAGAGAAGAAGAGCAAGAGAAGGAAGGACAACAATTGAGCTAGTCTTTGGAGGAAGGAGAAGAAAAAGTCGAGTTGTTAGTGGATGTCAAAGACTATTTTCTTTTTTTTACCTTACCAAACTTAAAAGAGAGATGTCTCTCATGATTAAATGCCCACCCTCTGCCTCAGAAAGGAAATCAGATGGGATGGAATGAAGAAGGAGGGGAAAGCTGGGAAGCAGCAGGCCTCTGCCACTTGGATTGTCCCTCTGGTAATCCCTGGATTTCCTGGGTTGAGACAGGAGGTAGAACAGGCACGGTGAGAGACTTAGTGAGACAGAAGGAGAATGAGAGCAAAAGGAAGTGGGACTAGAAGCAGAGACAAAGGAGAGGCAATATTCCTAACACTGGTGCTGTGTTGTGATTTCTGCAATGTGTGGTTTTGTATACAGGTATTGCTCAAAGAGTGGTGTGTGTAATCATTAGCATCTGTGCTTATGGGTGGTTGTATATTTTTTTGGAGTGTTCATGCATGTGTTTCTGTTGTGGGTATTAACTGCAATAAAGATTTGGAAGAAAGCCGTGATCTGGATTGCTGTAGCTCATGCCAGATGTCACGAGTTGAAAGTGCTGCTTACCTTCAAGTACGCAAAAGATACATTCAACAAAAAAAGGGCGCCAAAGGGTATTAAAACTATTTTGGCAATGCTCTGACATTGGAGATTACATATAAGAGTTTTATGCTTGAATGTTGCCTTTACAGCCCCTGACAGGTTACATGATTCTCTAGGAATGAAACAGAGGGGATCAGGTCTTGAGGGCCTCCTTGATAAAACTGTGCGAAACAACAGTGAAGCTAACACACAAGAACATCCGCACAACTTTGATGTGGTCTTGTGTTGTGTATGTTTCCACACTAATGTATTCAAGGTGCTTTTGGATTTTGGATGGGGGGTAAAATTTTAAACAACTGGAGGCTTTTGAAATAGCTCCGCCACTACTGCATGCACATGCAAACATACAGTGCAGTTTAAAAGAAAAGGGTTGTTTTTTTTTAATCTTTTTGGGAGCTTCTCTTTGGGGAACAGGGAAGAGACAGTGCACTTATCCTTGTAGGGATGTTATTTCAACTTGCTTACTTTTATCGTTCAGTCACCCTAGGGTGCTGTGAACCCAAATCTCCTTTTGTATTCAGTAGCTGAAACCCACAGGAGGAAGCCAGCTTGGCCCAGAGAAACCCAGCAGTGTTGTCCTGGGTCAGAGGTCTAGCTCTTCTCTTTCAGGTAATGAAACACAAGCAGCTCTCAGGGAGAAGAGATTGGTTGAGGGGAACACACCACTCTGAACTGTTTTCTTTATAAGGAACTGTTTAAACAGGCAGTAATAAAAGCAGTGTGAAATAACTGAATTTCCATTCTCTTCTGATGGCTTGAGTTTATACCAAAGGTACAACAAAGCTCTTAGTTATTTACTAATAAAATAAATCAATTACAAGGGAACTCCTTGGACAGATCTGATGGGCTAAATTAGGGCTGTTTGATATAACGATATATATCGGATGACGATATAAAAACGTCTATGTTTCATTTTATGCTATCGTTTGTTTCATGGTGTCGCAAAATAAACTGTTTACTGCAATATTTTTTCATCGTTTTGATGGTCACTGTAGTGTTTATATTAATTTAAAGTTAAAGTTCTCTCTTTCTCTTATATTTTATATAACCACACTACAGACGGACAAGCGCCTGTTTTTATGCGTTGTGGTTAGCAACAACGAAGATAACACCATTGCGTGCCCGCTTGTTTATGTTCCACTTAAACCTTTCACAATAAAGCTCAAGACCCTGTTGAGACTTTTCAAAATAAACTGAATCACGTGAAAGATGCAGAGTATTTACAGATGAGAATTAAAAAAGAGCCGCCAGGTGCTCAAAAATAAACCTTAGACTCAAACGTTAGAACAGGCTTTCCCCCGCAGCACGCCGTGTAATAAATACTCACAAAGAAAACAGCGGCCATTACAACTTATGTCTAAAAATGTATCGTTTCATGCATCGGTTAAAACCCTCGACTCCAGCTACACAACGCGCAGCTGGAAACACTTCACGCAAGTCGAGCTGCCCGAGATTCACAGAATTTACAGAAAATGTTACATTTTTGTGTTTTATATGGTTATCGGACGATAGATGTCTTATATCGGGATATGAGATTTTGGTCATATCGCACAGCCCTAGGCTAAATGTGACTTGCATCTGTATTAGCCTATTACCCTTCTGATAGTCCAATTTCAAGAGCCGGGAAGTCGTTCATTCAACTTCTAGATCACTTTACACTTGCACAACACAGAAGAGCCACCTCCACAGGACAAGACTCAGCAGTCCATCTGCATCTTAAGGATAAAGGACACTCTTTCGAGGATGCCAATGTTCCCATTTTGGACAGAGAGGACAGATGGTTTGAAAGAGGAGTGAAAGAAGCATCTATGTCCACTGTGAGCGACCATCTTTGAACAGAGGCAGGGGTTTACGACACCAACTCTCTGCCATCTATAATCCAGTTTTGAGATCCCTTCCCAGACGCCTTAACGCCCACTCACATCCTGGGCCATCTGACCTCAGGAATTCGCATGATAAGGTGGGGCCAGGTTTCACAATGAACACACCCGAAACTCTGGCTGATTGGGACCCACGCCCAGTTTCCCACTTTGGCTCAGGCGATTAGAGGATCATCAGGGGGTCCTTTTGTCCCTCTGTGGGGGGTCACTCCCACTAGGTTTATATCTGGGACTCTCCACCATTTGACCTTAGAACTGAAGAAGCTTCTCGGATGAGAGGTGAAACGTCTTCAAGCAACTTAAAGAAGTCCAGACACTTTTCTTTGCAAGCTCCTTTGACTACGATGACCTGGACGACTGAGAACCTTCACAGACATCACTTTACACTTATATCGCGAGCTAATCGCAATCCTCTTGCTATCAGCCACAATATCTAATTTGATTGGTCATATTTTTGATACGATGCCAACAACCAAGCAACTCTTGTGGCAGAATTTTCTGGCTTCTGGGGCTGTTTTTTTTCCCAACTTCAGCTGGTTTTCATGGAAACTCATTTTTCATATTATACTGACATCACATCAATGCACAGAAATGTAGACAAACCTCAGACCAAACTGCAGGTGGTCAAGTTGCATTGTGGGCAACATAGACATTTGATTTAGACAAGGAAGAATGTGTGACATAATAACCATTGCAGTATGCTGCCAGTTTGCTATTTTTCTATTTTAATTACCACACAAAACCAATAGACCAGCAACAACATGTGTTTTTAGTCATTTTATTTATGTAATCTTTAACTCTTGTTAGCTGCTGGTTTCACTCACAAAGATAATGTCGCAGGATAATATTAAATCAAATCATTTAACTACAAGAAACTACAAAAACTGCCTTATTAAAATAAGCAGTCATGTGCAGGAAACTAAGACTAAATAGGAAAAAAGGAAATGACTTTCTGCTATTTCCCTTGCTCTTTGCCTTTCTTCTTGGAATTGGTATGTTTTCAGTGCCATTTGCCTGTCTTACTATTTGTCAACAAGATTAAAGAAAACCAACAAGCAAGACTTCATAAAATTGAGTGGAGAGGTAAAGGAGAGGAACCGTTGAAATTCTGATGTGGGTCCAGAATAAGGAGTGAATCAACATATTAAGAAATGGGGCAGTTTTTGCACAGAATTACTTCACATAATTTCCTTGGGGATTATTAAAGTATTCTGATCATCTATCAGAGGAAAAATGACAACTCATTACATTTTGGTGGTGATCTGGTAAACTGTAGGGTATATACTGTTTAGATGTTTTTACCTGCTCAGAGAGTTGTTTTCCTTGTTCACGAGGCCAAAAACATAACTATACATAGATATCCAATCAGAGACAAACATAAGAGAAAAAGGGGAAACACTGTGAAGGAACACACTATCTCAGCTCTCTGTCCTGGTGCTGGCAAGCCTTTGCTAAGCTTTAATACACCTGACTGCTGCCTGGTTACAGCCAACACCCATGCCAGGCCTTACCCATACATTTCATGCTCACTTTCCCAAACTCTCCACTACACAACTGGAGAAGAATCACCTCCATATGTGCAACACATGCTCATCACAGAGAACAAGGCTTTGTTCGTCTTTCACACTTTCAGCTCTATTTGGCCTTTGTACTCAGACCTCTTTCTTTTCGCCCTTTGTTCGTTGTCTCGCTCTGAGTTTGCAGGAACATGGAACAATGTGTCATTGCTTTACTGAGACAAAATGCAAGGAGTTGAGGAGATTGGACAAGAAGGTGGAGAAAATATGGAAGCAGACAGAATGAATATGTGACCATGTTTCCTTTTTTAGCTTTATAAAACGACTGCTCTGTGTGTCTTTTGTTTTTAGTGACTCCTGTGTACTTACTTCTAAAGTAAATCATATTTTGCTTCTTTGCCAGATTTCAGAGTTTGGCCTCCACACTCTGACACTTCCTTCTGCAGTTCTTTAGCTATAAGCACTACTCACATTCTTCAACATTCTCAGTTCCAGTACCTTGTCATCGGCACCTACTCATTATATGCTTCAGACCCATAAAACCCTCAGACAAGCTAACACTAGTGCTAGCTAACAGCCAGGATTTAATGCACTTCAAGGTCAATTGTTGTAATGTACACACAAGTTGATAAACGACATTTTCTTAAACTTAAAAAGATCTCTGGGATTTTTTTAATGCTCATTATCCTTCCCAACCCCTGCTCTCTGTTTTCCCTCCAAAGCTTGCTAATGAATTTTTGGAGTGCTGAACTCAGATTGCAGGTTCCAAGACTATCCATGTGCACTTCTCCTTCCAGCTTTGTTCTTATAAAGCTTTTATTTAATTACAATTGGAGTTTCCCACGCATGTATTAGAAGAGATTAGGAAAAAAAGAGAACTTAGACCTGCAGTAGTAAACTATGTGGTGAAAACGGTCAGTATTTGTTATTTTGAAAAGGTCTGGCTATAAAAAAGTTGGTCTGTCAGAGTGAGTCGATCACTTCAGTGTGAGAACAACCACTCTGTTAGTCAACGTGTGCATGCGCGCGCGCGCACACACACACACACACACACACACACACACACACACACACACACACACACACACACACACACACACACACACACACAGGGAATGTTTGCGTTTTTCCTCTCACTGCCTCTTTCTCCGTCTTTGCGTCCCCTGTGGTGACTGACGTGCTCTTTCATTCAGTCCAGCACATAACTTGAGCACCATGGTTACAGCTGCAGAGATGTTCCTTTCCCTTCCCAGGGGACAATATTGAAATAACATCTCCCCTACCAACACAACCAACCATGGTCTTGACATCTCGCCAGTTGTGTCCAGATCTGTCTGGTCCAATGTAAAGAAAAGTATTGAAGTTGGCTGCATAGCAAAAATCCTTGCAGGTGTGCAAGGTTTACCAGCTTCTGACCCTGAGTCTGGCCAGGACCTACTGGCCAAAAGCCCTGTGGGTCAAGGACCTGGAGCCGTGGCAACTTACCGGCACAAAATCAGCTTCAACAGCAGCAAAATTAGCTTGTCTGGCGATGGACCAGATAGCATTCGCTCCTCTGGGTCTGGCATCACACCTCAACATTACCTGGAGTTTAGAACAATGAACTTCATTTCTGATGCAAACAAAAATTGAGTCATACAGAGTCATTACTACAACAGCAGTGGGGCTCCTGGATTTGAGAAGTCTTGTGTTAAAATATAAGCTAAAGAAAGCCTCGAAGTCATATGTTTACAGAACTGAAATGGTCACAGGTTTGATCAAGGCACTCTTATGTGCCTCTGGCAGGGTGACAGCACGGTGTTGGATACAGCTGAAGAATATGCTGGATGAAACATGTCAAAACAAATATATAAGATCTGACTCCTGCTATACAACAGGAAGAAAGGCACAGAGATCAGGCCCTAGCAGAGAGATAAGAGGAGGATGCAGTAGACAAAAAACAGGATGATGACAGAGTTATGTGTGCCGTTAGCTCATCAGTTGTCTCCTTGCATTATGAAACAAAAGCGGATTAAAGTGAAAAGGAGCCCACAAGACTTGTTAGCAAACACAATAACCTCAGAGAGAAGGAGAGAGAGTCACAAGGTTGAGCTTAGAGCTTGGTTGTGATTATCCCAACGTAAAGGTTACATGGAGTTTAAACATGCAATGTGCCCAATATGGGCATATATGATTGCGAAAACACTGCTTAATTGCAGGAATTACGACTTAAAAAATTTTGACATGGGGCTCAATCAGTTGTGCAGCTGTATCGGTCTTAAGCTGCTCTACAAATCATCTGGGGCTGGATGCTGACGTTCTCCCTGCAGTATTTTCCAAAGCACTAGTCAGGTTTCTTGGCAATTAGGATCACAGGCATGGATCAGTCTGGTTTAGTTTGAAGATATGTTGATGTTGTAATCACATCAGCTGAAACCTCTGTCTTATTGGGTGCAATGTAGAACTATGTGAATTGCAATACAATACAGGAAGAAAAAAACGTTTTCTTTCAAATGCACCTCTGGTTCCTGTAAGAGAGCTTAGCACTGACTGACAGGTCGGTCTTGATTGCCAGGCCAGTCAGAAGTGGCGTGAGATTGTAGAGGGTGGGAGCAGGGAGATTAACCCCTGGTGTCTAGGACAGCTGTGGAGGTTTTGGGCTGGCTAGCGGCTGCACGCTATAAATTCTCTCTAAAGAGGGTTTACTTTCGATTTTAATGGGTGCTATAAATTTTCTGCAACCTGGTCCTGGTGAAAGAGAAAGGAGGCTTATTTTTAAAGGGCCTCTTTCTCTTTCAATCTCTTCAGCTCTACCTTTCTTCCCTGTTCTTTCTTTCCTTCAGGAAAAAGTCAATGGCTCCTTGCCATGCATTTTGTGGTCTGCTTTTACCTGTAGTCAGCTTGTATGAAAAGCGTATGAAAATTTCCTGAAAGAAATGAAAACCCTGCAAAAGAATAAGTATTCTGCAGCAGACACTGAGTATAATAGCTTCATTGTATATTAAGGTCAATATATTTTTTAAAGAGGAACACTGGCTACGCCTGCACAATTTCTACACCTTTGTGGCAAATTCCTCTTGGGTGCACAGCAGAGGAAACTGAGTTTGTGGATGCAGAAAGTAACAGCGCCCTTTGTATGTTTCCATGTCTCTACCTGTAGGTGCTGTTTGCCTTGAACCAGACGCTGCTGCAGCACGAGGGTGTTCGAGCGGGCAGCCTCCAAGGTTCCTACACCACAGAGGACCTCATTTCACACTACAACTGTGGTGACCTCAGCGCTATCATCTTAAACCATGACACCTCACAGGTTGATTCATTTAAGGACTGCTCACCACATTGTAAAAAATATCATCACTTGTGGTTCACTTTTTAGGACTGATTTCAATAGCTTTGTGTCAAAATTCTTCAAAACCAGTTAAAACAAGTTTTTTGTGGCAAAAAGAAACAACATAAAGACTCTAAAATAAATTGCCTGCCTAATATAATACAAAGGATCTAATACCGTTAATCCACTTTGTCAAACCTTACAAAGTTTTACAACATTTCTCACATATTTCCAAATTCCAAAGTTTTGCATGGTCAGACAGCAACATACTGGTAAAGTTGGAATGTTTGGCTACAGTGAAAAGGTTGGACAAGTTACTTTCATGCTGGTATCACATTACCAATGTTAGGATTGTTACTGAAAAAAGTAAGTTATTACACATTACAAGTTACTTTTCTACATTACATAATCACTTATTGGACAAAGTAACTAATTTGATTACTTTTGCATTACTAAGTAAAATGACCTAAAATGTACTGTCACATAATCCGTCGTTTTTTAATTTCTCTCAGCCAGTTTTAGGCAAACTAAGAGCTAGCTGTTTTGAAGATTCTGCACTGATCTCAACTCACTTGCATACTCAGTGCAGTACAGTTTACCAGATTAATCACACCTGTGCATGTAACATCATCCTCTGCACACTATATTTAAGCTGCAGACCTACACATTCATTCTTTTTCTACCGAGAGAACTGAAAAGAATGGGAACCTGCATTCGCTGCCAAACAATGATGAATGGTTCCAGGTTTGCTTCCAGGCATAAAAACATGTTAAACTATATGAATATGTGTTTTAGGTCATGTCACTGATTTTTTCTTTCTTTCTTTTTTAATAGTGACCTATGGTATCATGCAAGTGAGACTTGCTTTGATACCCTGCTGTAAACTTTTAACCATCAAAGACAACTTTCTTAAATTCATTTGCAGAAACTACCAAAATATTTATTTATTAACTTTGCAATTTTTTAAAGCAGAAAAAAGGCGAACCTTTGAACTTCTAAGTTAGCTATGTTTTGCTGGAAAAGGGAATCGTCTACTTATCGTTCCTGATTCACTAAAAATCCTCACAGAAAATACTAGCTAGTGGTAGCAAAACATCTGTAACAGTGCTCAGAACTTGAATCTGTCAGATCCTCGATTTGAGTTGGCAAACTTCTCATACCCACTTCTGTGCCATTACACTATCGTCACCTCGAACTTTTGGGCTTACACGTCAATTCCACAAATCTGCACATTGCCATATTAATCCTTCTCAGCCTCAAGTTACTTGATAGTCTGACACTTTAATAGCTCTGGACTCCACTGTAAATACACCATCTAACCTCCTCCAACTTATTTCCTAACATAGCCTTTGCTCCTTTGGTGATGGTCTCTTAATCAGTCTTCATACCCAGCTGTCAAGAGGCCATTCGGCATTAAGTACACGCACACACACACACACGCACACATACCTACAAATACATGTGGTAGACACAACATGTAGTGGCTCTCAATCCATCTCTGCCTTTTAAATGCAGATTTGCTCAAACGCTCTCCTCATAAGTCAATTATGCTGTGTCAACCTTCCTCACTGATCCTTAAGTCCCATTAAACCCAAAAGACCATGTAACCTCAACTCACTGCTCGAGTTCCACATCATATCCACTAGAGACACACACTATATGAAAAAACTTACTGTACACACAAACTCACAATGCCTTTACAATTCAGCGCTGACAAATGACATGCGATTGCTTTTTTTTCTCCGTGTTTCTATGCCTGTCTCTCTCATTGTCTGCTTTTATACACCTTTTTCTTCCTGTGAGCCATGAAGGGCTGTTAGCCACTATTTCACCTGCAGTTTAACTCATACCAGTTTGCCCCTGCTCCTCATGTCATAATAACATGTATTAACATTCCCCAACATATGCTACAGCAATCAGATGCCTGACTTCAGAGCTCACTTCTGTAGCCTAATGATCTATTGCAGGTTTGTGTGTCTGTGTGAATGTGAGCTTCCAGAGCTGTAAAAGGACAGGTGTTTTTTGATAGATAGGACTTAATCCAGTGGCCCCCGCTCCGACACCCCTGATGCTCTTTCAGTTCAATCTTCTTCAAATAAGAAAGAGGCCGATGGCAGGCCAGAGACCACAAGTGAGTGGAACGGTGTAAGAGAGGTTAATGTGTTTCAGCATTCAACCGGTCCCAAATTCATCAGAAAAACAGAGTGCAAGTGAGACAGAAGAAAAACTGAAATGCAAAAGAAGTAAGATGAATGCATTCATTTAAGTAAACACATAAAAAAAAATGAAGAAAACAAAAGACATAGGCAAAAGTTACCTGGAGATGTAAACCATCAAAATGTAGACTGATGTGCCAAGATGAAAAATTATGTCTCAAAGGTTTAGTTTTCCACATCTGTTATGTTTCTGCATAATTTATATGGTAATATATGACTGAAAATGTTCTTAAATACTGTATTACTCTGGGTTGTCCCTACAAGTTGTTATCACTTCAGTGCCACGAAAAAAAAGAAAGAAAGAGCAGAAGAGAAGAGAAAGGGGATTTCAAACAGCTGAATCCGAAGGGAAAGGAAAAAATAGAAGTAAACGGCTGGCAGGATATGTACGAGAACATGAGTGCAGAGCAGTACCAGTGGTGGGGAAGGGAGAAAATATCTTGCTGTCACTATGTGTTTCCTGTGGACGTTGGGATGGAGAGCAGCTAATGGCTTTTCATGTGATAACTTATCTGCGTTTACCGTTACACTCCTACCTTGACCCCTCTTTGACCGAACCCTTTTTTTCCTTGTCTTGAAACACTCACACGATCCTCTCTCATCAGCCATGAAGTCTTTCTGCACCTTTTTCTTCAGCTCTCTCTTTAAACTTTTCCATAACTTTCTTCCAAGTTTGCATTATTTTATTTATGAATCGTATAGAGCTGTCAATCTGGGTAAACCTGCGTCATTCACCCTGACAAAACACAGATAAAAAAGGCCTTGGGCTACAGATAATTGTGTAAATGCGCTTTTGTTTCTTTCTGCCTTTTTTGTTCTACTGCTGGGTTATAACAAAAAGCATGTATTTTAATTCAGTGGCATACAAACCGTTCAAATTTAATCAGACCCTGAATTTGAGGGAAAGGTTCTTTTCTTGATCTTTTATTCTAAAACTGTTTTCACACATAAACCTTTCATAGTTTCTGAAGAATGAGGCAAAGATATTTTCCAAAGCTGTCCTTTGTCACATGTAGCAAACACGAAGGAATAGTCCACTGCGCTGCGGCATATATACTGTGTGATTTAGCTAAGGTAGCTGGCTGGATAGATGTATTCATGTATGAGGCAGTGCATATGACACCAATTAACCAGCAGTAAATGAAGTATTGATATGATCTGCTTGGTTTATACATCAGTTCAGGCCAACATTGTACAAACTCTGTAAAAGTGTTCTGGCAGGTTGAAAACAACACATGTATGACTTGACTGCGTGAGACATTTGAGTTCTCACATGTGGCTCCGTCTTGCGAGACCTAGAAAAGATCAGGGCTTCAGTACATGTGTGGAAATGGCTCAGGTTTATGGACAGCGCTTAAATAAAACTTCCTTTAAGCACCTGGCCTTTATTTTTTACTAATATTACAATATAACAGTACATAAAGAGATATCGCCACTGGAAGTGGTAGCACATGATGAAGTTTATCACATTTGTAAAATATATTTACAAAAATCTCCATAACTTCCAGAAGGTTAATGAAGCAGTGAAGATTTGTTTGTGGATATAATAATAGTATGAGACATTTATAGAAAAGCAGAGTAATATATATTCCAACTGTAGACTATGGAAAAAATGACAAACCTCTAAATCCTGGAATGAGAAAATGTTTACTAATGGAAATGTCTATTTGTGTAACAAACAAATGAAATTTATCCAGTGTTCTGTTGTAAATTAAGATAACTGAAGTATGAATCAAAACAGACTGAGACGGTGTGACTGAAAGGAAACATCGTATAGATTTTGGATGGATTCTGAAGTGCACCTCGTTCACATGTGGTACAATAAATCCCCTCATGTTTTCAGGCCTGACACACACACATACACATGCTAATTTACGCACCATTTGCAGCTGTTCTACTGTTGTGTAAACTTGTAGCTCAGTTCTAGACAGCAATAGCATGCTTGCACGAGTGTTCCTTGTCACAGTTAAATACAAATCCAGATTAAACACATCTGCATATGTGTAGAGTATGAAAACCAACCTCTTTGTTTCTACATTCCCACCATTATTTAAATCTGTCCTACTTTAAAGTAAGATTGGGCTATATACAATGACTTTGTACAGAACAGACTGGAAGATATAATAACAAACTGTTAGGTAATGATTAGTTTATATTAGTGTGACTGCATAGTAATCACTTTCTTAAGTAATTAAATCAGCCGCTGAGTGGAACAAACTGCTAACAACTTTACTAACTAAATAAGATCTTCATCACTTGATGTTTCTCTGTTGCTTACACTGCGTCCTCTGTAAGTAAAGAAGAGCTTTGAATGAATGCCTTATAATTAGACCCTTAGTAAATAACCAGCCAAGGAGAAAAGCCTTTCCATGAAATTCCAATTTTCTTGTTATGGCAGATTTTTTATTTACTTTGGAATGTAATGAGAGATATTGGGAAAAAATCTAGCTCAATAAGAAAATAGTGCTTACATTTACAAAAATATCTTTATTACTGTCAGTGTGTGATAGATCTGTAGAGGGAATCAATCTAAAAGTATGTATTCAAGTCATATAAGGAGGGCGAGATACAGAGAGATACATTTTCTATCCTGGGGCTTAAGGAACTGGACATCTCAAATCCTGAGTCCACCGCCAACCCCCCCACTCATCTTCACAGATTAACGACTGATGGAGGAAAAAGTGGAACAGAGCCAGGTCTCTCTGTCTGTCTGGCTGCTAATGTATCAAACAGTAATTAACACATTTACACTTCACAATATATTGAACTGAGGCATACACACTTGTAGTGTCTTTCATGTAGCGCACATACCACACCTATAAACACATTTGTGTAAACAGTTTTCGTCATACATGCACACACACACACACACACACACACACACACAGAAATGTTAAACCTATATACACACACAGATGGCGCTGACACTTCTCCTTCCAACTCCTTCATTTGTTAATGCTTTCTCATGTAAAGATCAGTCTACAGCGCAGGGCGTTGCGCTGGTCAGTTTCTGTCAAGCTGTCACATCAGAAACACTTCTGGCTGCCAGGTGTCACACTCACATGGGCACCAACACCACCATTCAGCCCTCTTCTTTCTTTCCATCCCACTTTTCTTTAACGCTCTTTCTTTCTTTTTATGTTTTATTTAAAATTTGAGTGATTCATTTACTATTAATTCTGCCATGGATTTTTACCACAAAGGCTTTGAAAGTCCTTTTTCTCACGGTCTTTTTCTTTCTCTCAGCTGCCTCACTTCATCAACAGCTCTTTGCCAGCTCATGACCGCATGACGGCTCAGCAGATTGACAGCTACTTCCGCCAGGAGCTGATCTACAAACGCAACGAGCGAATGGCACGACGAGTTTCTGCCCTGCTGCAGAGAAATCCCAACCAGACTTACTTTTTTGCTTTCGGTGCAGGTAAGACTCTTAGACAGATTGGATTTGTAGGATAGTATCGGTTTAACGCTGCAGAAATAACTTTAATGTTATAGGAACTCACGCAATGACCTTTGACCTGCTGGTTACGAGATTCTTCTCTATTCTACATGTTGAGAGCAACTCCAGGGAGTATGCATTTGCATGTAACTGAAAAATGGAATAGATCAGGTTTACTTTGGTCTGGAACAGAGAATCTGTCAGTTTTAAAGTGTGCTTACAGTGAACAAATTTGCTCTCTTTTCTGCTTGAAAGCAAAACTGGAGAAAAAAAAGCAGGACAATAATAGTGTACAATAGTTCCCAGATCTCTGGCATTCAAAAACTGTGAATCTGTCCAAGTGTACACACACGTGCACACACATACACAGAAGTCTCAATTACAGCCAACTCCCATCTCAGAAATGAAGAAACTGTGAGTTGTTTGTTTCAATTAGCATTCCTGGCTAATGCTGGTAATGTTTCCTGAATAGTGTAGTGTGTCCTAAGGAAAATGTGTGTGTGTGTGTGTGTGTGTGTGTGTACGTTTGAGAATATACAAACACATGTGTTTGCCCACAAAAACAGGTGGTGGGTGGGTATCTTTGTTTACTGTATGGCTGTGTGCCTGCGTGCATTTGAAAAAGGGTGGCGCTACCTCTAGGATGTGTGTATGTGCATGCATGCGAGTGTGTGTGCGCCACAGTGAATGATTAATACTGAATGCCTAGCTCCTTTTTTTTGTTACTCCCTCTGCTCTTTGTGCAGTTTGGACAGGGCCACTGTTGCACCATCCAGCTGCTATTTGTGTGTCCGTGCAGATGTGGCTGAACACTGTTAGTATTTGTGCTCAGACTCTGTGGAGAAACGGATTTCTGTAATATTACTAAATAATAAATGGTGTACATACATGAAGAAAAAATATATATCAGTGGCATGTGGTGACTTTTACAAAAAGACAAGCAAAGATACTGCATTTTATTCTCCCATCAGTCATCCATTAAAGAAAACATGTTTATCCACAATGTGAGTGTACAAATAACCAGAAGAAGCTGCTGATCTCTCGCCCAATTCAAGCTACTGTTAATGGGGAGCACCCATAAAATCGAGATGCCCAACAGATTCTAGTGGAATTGGAGGCAAGCGGAGGAAAGATGAGACAAATTGCTACCACAAGATGGCAGTAATTTAAAGGGTGGATGCAAAAGAGCAATGACAGACACTTATGGTGTCTATATTTAATTGTAGATTTCACTGGGCAAGCAATGCCCACCTGCCTTGCCCTGACAGAACACGACTGGTATATAGAGCAGTCTGTCATATCATTAAAAGCCATCTGCCTAACATTGTGCAGATCCCTTTGTGGTGCTAAAACAGCTTTGAAGCCTCAGGGCATGGACCAGGGAATTCTGAAGGCTGTCCTGTGGTGTCTGGCACAGGATGTTGGCAATGCATCTTTTTGGTTGTGGATTGGGGTTTTCATGGAAATGTAGGGGTCAATCTCTGGGCTCTTCTTCTTGTTTCTTTAGCTATTTATGAGCCGTTTGGGAGGTGTTACATGTTAAAGTAGATCTAAGTTTCTCAGCAGATCATTGCGTTATAAAGAGATGTCATTCACTTTACCTGTCACAGTTTGTAGTGTTGTGTATAGAAAACATTGAAAAAGAGTGAGAGAATGTGAAAACTATTTTCCAACGTTTGAATGAACTTCTGCCAAGGCACATATTTCTCAATTCACCGTCTAAAATGAGTGTTTTTCACAAAGGAATTCCTTGACGTGAGTTTGTATACAGTAACTAAATGAGCAGAGGGGCAGTGCTGAGAAAATGATGGTGCTCAGTAAAGAAGCCATCTGTAACTAAATATGTCAGCATGTGTGGCTGAGTGTCAGACTAAGCCAGCTTACATTAAACAGACTACCAGCAGTTCATAGCAACAATTCTGAATAAGAGTAAAACACTGGTTTGCAGCACATAAAACTGAAATTATTCATCCCTCACTGCTTTAATGCTATATAATAATGCTATTTATTACATATATATATCTTTTCCAGGATGTTGAGGAAAATCTGGGTCTTAAATTATCTCGGACAGGTAAAGCCACGATTGTGAATTTGCATTTTTTTTTCTATTAAGTCAATTAAAATATTTTTTTAATGCAGCTTTAGGTTCAAGATTAGTCTCTATTAAACATTTTGTGTTAACTTTCCAGTGTGTTCCACGTGGCCTGGATAGATATGAGGTGAACATGTGTTTCAGGTCACCTGCACGCTTTAGCCTTGTGTGTAACAAAGTGACAGCAGGTGTGAAGTGATAGGAACCATTACAGTTAGACTGCAGGGTCCACACACACACACACACACACACACACACACACACACACACACACACACACACACACACACACACACACACACACACACACTTGATTTATTATAGCAGCAGCTAATTATGTGCTCGTACTAGAGATCCTTTCTTCAAAAACAGTCACACTAAATTGGAAATACTGAGTAATTACAGCATGGAATTTTACAGGACTGTTCTATTACACACTATTACAGAATACTTTTGATCAATTATTACTAACTTTTAGAGAAATTTGTCAAACCTAGCACAGTGGAAGCCATAAAACATAGATGCTATTTGAAACTTAGATAAATATAGTATGTGTAAATGAAGGGGAGTTCAAAAGGCCACAAAGTTATACAATACTGTTCAATAGTCTGAAGCCACCCCCACTTTTATGATATTTTGTTTCCAAGGGACCAGACTTTTTGGATTTTCTCCAGGTAATAGCTCTCCAGGCTTTATAAAGGTACTTAAAGGATTTTCTTTGCTTTTTCACTGATTTCCAGTTCAGTCCTTATACCTGACCTTTTCAGATCAGTGTTTCTTGGTTTGTTTGTTTTTTTATGTTGGGCCTTAAAATTATCTACAGCAGATGGACAACTACAGTAATGATACAGTAGAAGAAAAAATCCAGCAGATGCATCTCTGAGGACCTGACAGATGAATCTGACCCTTCAGATGATGCATCTACTGGTCACTGAGGTCTCAGTGGAAGAGTCACTGTCAACAAGCCATCATCAACATGTACCGGGGAGATCAGGAGAAAGGAACTACACTCTATAAAACACAGCGGAGGCTCTGTCATTGTTTGGGGCAGAATTTCAGCCAATGGTTTTTGAGATCTTGTCAAAATTGGTGGAATTATGAATGCAGAAGAGTATCGTCAAATTTGGATTCACTGTGCATTAACATTTGGAAAGTGCCGGACTGGCAGTAGCTTTATTTTCCAGTATGACAATGATCCCACACACACTGCCAGTGCAGTAAAAGCATACTTGGGCAGAAAAACACACAATGGAAGACTATCAGTTATGAACTGGCCTCCCCAGAGCCTGGACCTTAACATTATTGAAGCAGGGTGGGATCATCTTGACAGAGAACAGAACAAAAGGCAGCCAATATCAAAAGAAGAGCTTTGAATGTCCTTTAAGAATCCCAGTGAACTATTCCTGAAGACTACTACAGAAATCCTATAGTTAAAGAATGAAGGTGGTCATACTAAATGTTGACTTTAAAGCTCATTAAAACTGTACAAACTTTGTACATGGGCAAACATACGTGTTGGCATATGTTTCCATAAACTGTTAGACCTATTTCCAATTTTCCTAGAAAAATATAAAGAAACAAGGGATGGCTCAAAACTTTTACGCAGTATTGAGTTTCAAAGAATGTTATGAAGATGAAATATTTTCCACCGAAATATTTCAATAATATCACCACACAAATCTTTACTCTTAGAGTGACAGGCCATAAATACTGCAACTAGTGACCACAACTAATAGGACTTAAGTTCTGTTTTCAGGCAACAAACCACCTTTCTCATGCTCTAAGCAGAAGGCTTCCACATCCTCATGTCTTATATCTGTGTTCAGGATATTGACTCATGTCTTTACAGTCCTGTAACTGTCCCTTTTAGTCCCAGTTGTAACCAAACATGAAATTTTATCACTCAGTGATGCCAGAACGTATTAAGTGACGACACTGGCTCCCAGAAATTTGGCCCTGCCCACATTTCCTTTGAAGATTTTCAAAACCTCTTGAGGTGAGCAGGCCTGCTTTGTGAATGGTGTTCTGCTTATGGTCTAAATATAATCTAACCACAGACCATAGTTTGAGTAATAAAGGGAAATTAAGAAGACGGGGGGTGTGAGGGTTAAGATTATCCAGACATATAAAATAAAGACAGCCCAGGGAGATGAATTACAGCTACTTTCAGGCCAAACGTGGGCGTGCAATAATGTGATCACATAAAATCCAATCTTTATGGTTAGATCTCAAAACTCACATTAACATGACGTGTTTCAAACCGAAAAAACTAAAGGCAGTGGACTATATACCTTACTTCACAGCATTTTTTTTTGTGGATGACAAAACGGAATAATCTTAACATGGAACTGTTTCTGACAGAGCCATGATGTGTGCTCATGTCTGTTCATGTCGAGTGGGTGTTTTCGTATTTATGCTTTACAGCAGATACATATTAGGAGCCGTTTTCAGCAGCATTTGCCTTGGATCACTTACTTCTAGCATTAACTATGTCTAGAATGTAGTGGACAAACAGAACTTGTGTGAGAACGAGCAGGAGCACCTCTCAGGTCAAGCCCCTCTAAAGTTACAGATGTCATAGTTATTTTTTTCTTTTCACAGGGTAATTAAAGTGTACGATGTGTGTATTAAGTGGTTCAGTCAGGAAATCCATCTCTCCTCAGCTCAGCACCTTACCTCTCAGCCTCCCCCATGCCCTTGCTTTCACTGCACACATACACCTTCCTGTAGCACAAGTGCCTTTTTGGATAAAATGTACGCTTTTTTAACTGCAAAAAGATTTTTTTCCTCTATTGCTCTGCTCTCAGTTTTGAATTCTGCACACACATCTGCAAGTGCATGTTATAACATTTCATTTTCTTCACTTTCAGAAACAGGTTATTTATATAAATTCCAGCAGGCATAACTGAATTATCCCAGGCAATATAAAAGAAACTGACTGAGAGGATTTACTGTCTCACTGTTGGGCCAAGACTTTATGATATCGGTGGTTGATAATGACACCTCCAAATAAATCATTCACAAAATACTCATATATTGTTTGATTCTTAACCAATGACTGTACTGTAGACATTTAATACACTAATAACACTCATTAGTAGCCTGTTTTCAATGGCAATACAGATTGATTATGATTAAAGCAGTGTCCTTTTGATTAAATTTGCCATTTACTGTAACTATAGTATGTATATATTTCCCCCAATGAAAACAAATCCACAAAGTTTTGCAAAGTTATCTTAAAATTTGGGGTAATTATATAAAAAATTTCACGTTAGCTATCTCAAAAATTTGATTCAAAATTTCGAGATAAGAACCCAAAACTGAGCAAATATCTCGACATTTTGAGTTATTAAGTCAAAATTTCGAGATAAGAACCCAAAATGTTTATTTTGACTGATGTATAGCAATATTCTGTTTTGTTTTGTTTTCCAGTAGCCAAAACAAGCTTCCAAACTGAAACAGCTCTAAACTAGGCTGGTTCTAGCTGTGTGCAGGGGGTAGTTCAGCATAGCTAAACAGTACATCTTACCAGTCTAAAGAAAAATCATTTTGGGTTTTGGTTAGCTAGTGAAGAAAGTATTGATTCTAACATCTGAATTGGTTTGATAGCCTACAGTCCACAGTCTCCCACTCACATACACATAAATGTTCTAGAGCAGTTCCATTTTACCTGTTGTAGATACTTCTGAGACGTTAGATATGTGTACCAACTTCCTTCATTTTGTAGCCAGTGTCAAAGTGGACCTGAAGTTATTCCCACTTTTCCTTCCCTTTGTCTCCTCACCGTCTCCCATCCTGCTCCTAAGCACCACTATGGTCACTGCTGTTCACTATTACTATCAGTATTATGTAATAGGGACCAATCACGGGCACCCACTATAACATGACGTAGAGTTCTTTGTAAGGATCAGTAAAAGCATCAGAGTTTCCCCCATGGACAAAATGACACAGCAGCCCCAGATGAAAGCAATAAAGGAAAGGCATACCCACAGACAAGTCATACACACAGAATACTTGGTCTGTTGCTATTGCAAACAGATACAAACCTTAACTATTTTCCATCACTCACTCGGCAAAATGCACTCTCTGTCGCCTTCCTCTCAGTCACACACAAACTAAAAACATACACTTATGCAGACTACATGCAGAGTTATCATTTGTGCTGAGGAGTGCTGTGAGAGCATGGCCGTGTGTTGTTCGAGCTCTGTGGTGTGCTTCAGCAGGTTTTCATTTGCCAGTTCCCTGGCAGCCGCTGCCCGCTCTTATTAAAAACATCCCATGGAATTTCCTGACGCTGCCATGGCCTAGACACCACTTCGCACACATACACACACTTACACGTATGTTTATGTTTGTGACACAAAGTCCCATGATCTGCAGATATTTATCACCCAAACGAGCAGTTACTGTCAAAAGTCCACATGTAGTACTGTTTGTTTTGGAGTCTAAGCCACTTTGGATCTGTTTGCTGAAGTTGATTTTTATGCATATGTTCTGATGTGCAGACCTATAATAGCCCATTGTGCAGGCAGACTGGACCCATGTGTTTTGCAGTCACTTGTGGTGTTGTGGTGTCGAAGTGATGACTGAGGGAGAGAGCCTGCCTGGCGTGCATGTCATTTTGTCTCCGTGGCTCTTCCCATCTTAGTCCGTATCTGTTTTTCTCAGCCTCTTCCCCTCATCTGACTGTCTCTGCCTGCACACCAGTCTGTCTGCATAGCTCTCATTTCATCTTTCTCCCCAGCTCTCTGTTCTGCTTCTGTCGTTCTGGTCTGCACTGTCAGTCCTTTCCATCTGTTGCTCTTTTTCCTTTATTAAACCAACACCATTCCTTGATGCTGTCTATCTCCATCTTGCTTCATACTGTCTTTCCTTCCACATAGTGCGGATCTATTTTATGAAGTGACAGACGTGCAATGCTTTGGATGTTGGGTGTGTATTTTCTCTTCTGTGGAGAAGACAGAGACAGAAAGATATTAGAAGTGCTTCCTTGCTGACAGTTTGGGCCTAGCACACATTTAAATTTATTTTTAACGTCCGCGTGGTTTGTCCTTGAAGCCAACGTTGTGTTTTTTACAGGGGCATCTGGTGGATGAGCACAAGGATACTTATGCCTTTCCTCCTCAAAGCCAGATAACTTTAATCCCTAATATGATTCAAAACTAAACAAGGATCATTTCCCATTTGGATCTCTTAACTGTGACCAGTTACAATAGCATTCAACTGCTGTAGGAACAGCGTAGGCTCTGTTGTTGTATCCATGTAAGGTTATGCCGTCTTGTAAATTTTCAGGAATGTAACTCTGTGAGTTTGCATGAAAACATCTTATGGTAACTCTTAACTGCACTGGCTGCATTTCTCATCGTAATTAAATCAGTATAGCTCATTAGCTTGTTCAAAGATTACACACTTCATTAGCAGCTGGAAGAACATCCCACTGCCTATTAAGAGCCAATGACTTTAATGCTACGTTTCATAAACACGTGAATGCTTCTTTCTTTGATCTTTTGAGTGTTAAAATTGACCTAAATGCACACAACAGAAACTATGTAGCCCCAGGAATGCAAGAATATTAACGTCCCCGTTTAGAGACTCATAATGCTGCAGGTTTTTCTACTTGGTGAATGACTATATTCACTGTTATCCTAGCTAAATAACAGATCTGATTAAAACATTACTGCAGAAAATTTTTTTTTTTTATGGTCACCAGATCTCGATCCCGATTAAAGACATGGAAGATTTTGGGCCACAAGACAGAAACATAGTGCCAGGCCTGTAATATCTATGCCAAATGAAATATAGGAATCATTAATAATGAGATGGGGATATAGTTAGAGACGCAAGATTGGGAGGGTTTGGACATGTGCAGATGAGGGATATAGGCTATGCTGAATATGGGGCTGCTATGCAGGAGTTACACTGGTGTGACAGAAGAGGATGGGGTGAGATGGAGGCAGATGATCTGCTCTGGTGACTCCTAAAGGGACCAACTGAAAGATGAAGAAGATTTTCTGCTACTGACATTAAAACACTAAATTAAAATGTACTTTTTGGCAGAATTGTGTTCTTGTCTGGGAGTTTTAGACACCTGTAGAAACATAGGTTTACACACCAGTGTTGGCGCATCTCAAATGCCATTTGCCTGTTTGCCACAGTGAATAACTTTGGGATTAGTGTCTTGCCTGAGCCAAGAACCAATCAGCTAACTGAAGAAAAACGACAGCCTATCATTACTTTAAGAACTGAAAGTCAGTCAGTCTAGAAAATTGCTCACACTTCGAATGTGTTCCCAAGTGCAGCTGCAAAAACCCACAAACGCTACGATGAAACTGGCTCACATGAGGACCGCCACAGTAAAGCAAGACCAAGAGTCACCTCTGCTGCAGAGGATTAATTCATCTGAGTCACACAGCACCTCAAATTAGAGCCCAGATAAATGTCACGCAGAGTTCCAGTAACAGACACGTGGCTACATCAACTGTTCAGAGAAGACAAATCAGGTCAAATAGCTGCTAAGAAACCACTACTGAGGAAAAGCAACAAGCCGAAGAGATTTGTTTGGGCCAAGAAACACAAGTAATGCACCAGTGGACCAGTGGGAATCTGTGCTTTGATGAGTCCAAATTTGAGATCTTTGGTTCCACCCACCGTGTCTGTGTGACACAGAAAAGGTGGTCTCTACATGCATGGGTCCTACCGTGAACGAATGGACGAGGAGGAGTGATGTTGTGGGGGTGCTTTGCTGGTGACACTGTTGGGAATTTGTTCAAAATTAAAGGCACACTGAACCAGCATGGCTACCACATCGCATCCTGCGGCGACATGCCATCCCATCTGATTTTCATTTAGTTGGATCATCATTTATTTTTCAACAGGACCCCAAACACACCTCCAGGCTGTGCAAGGTCTATTTGACCAAGAAGGAGAGTGATGGAGTGCTGCACCAGACGGCCTGATGTGATGTGATGCTTTGGTTTCTGCAAACACAAACAGATCCAACTCAGAAAGATACACTCACATTTACTCACATGCACTTTCTTTTATCTCTAAGCTTATGTGTCTGTGTGGTGTTTGCCAGCAGCACACACATATGCACTCCTTTAGATCATAATTTATAGATTATCATTCCTTCTCTCTGTAACTTTAACTGATGGATGAAGAAAAACAAACCAGTGTGAAAGGTGAAAGACGAACATCATAGAGACGTTTTTAGAGCAGAGAATGCCACATCTTCCATTACATGTATGTACGATGAGATATCAGAGACTACAGCTTACAGAAACAAAAACAGTCAATAGCAGGGGGATTTTTACTTTCTTTGTGCCTTTGTTTTCTACATTTTCCACTACTTCCTTTTTTTTTTTTAACTCTCTGTGCTTTTCTACTTTTTCCTCACCACACCCAGCTTCTCACTTTCTGCCCACCAGGAGAGCTTTACAAACTTAAGCAGCAAGCATAGGCAGTCTAAATATTTGAAAGCAAGGAATGGCTTTTAAACACTCAACCACTGAGCTGAGTGAAGCTTCCAGTCTCTCTAACATGGATGTGTGTCAAGCCCGCCACATGCAGCGGTCAGCCTCTGGATTTGATCCCTGAAACTTTCTTGATCTCCGTATTTGACCAGAATTTCAACCTTTAACAGTCCTGTCAACAGCTGTCACTCACAACACCTCGGGGTGTGTGTGTAGTGCAATAAGACAGACAGACGTCTTACTGCATGCATAGGAAATGAAGTCATTATGGAGATGAGGAATGGGTGAGAGCGGTGAGCTCCAGATTGCCTTTACTTCTCCTTCTAGAAACTCAGAGCTCCCTGAGAAGAGAGGTGGAATTTACACATCATGTAAAAGCCGTGGTCTGTTTTCAAGGAAATTATTCCTGAACACTGTGGGTAGCTGTTTTTGTAGCTCTGTTAATTCAAATTCTGCTGTGTGATTTATAGAGAGATCCCGTTCCTGTTAAACAGTAGATGGGAATGCACAGTGAGGCCCAGGGATGCCGACCTTATTAAAATCTTTGTTGCATTACTCATATTTTGCTCAAGGAAATAGTCTTAGTACAAAAAGTGGAAAAAGGGACTTTCCCCTAAAACACAAACAGGTGCACACATATACATTATATGAGCACAACTTGCAGGGAGAATGCGAACACACACAGGTTCACGCACAAGCAGATCGCAGAAAGAAAAGCACTGAAGCATGAGCTGCATTCTCCTGGGAAAAATGTCAGCATCCTCATAACATCTAAACGAACTTGACAGATTTAGAGTTCCTTAAAATCAAATCCTCCACCAATGAAAAACAAAAGCAAAGCAAGCTTTCTGTTTAGTCTATCTCCTCTTTAAGATCATATTCTTATGTACCTGTGGAGCACTTCCAGCACAGTATTTGCTCAGAGCCACCCAGCTCCACCACCCCCAGAGTTGGCTCTGCGTAATTTTGTTTCCTAAGTCAACAAAACAACTATGAGAGATGTTGTAATGTTTAGACATTGCTTTTCACCAGCATCATCAAAACACTGGGGGATACTGGGTGGGGGGAGGTAGTGTCCTTCAGTCCAGTAGACTTCACATACTTTATTGCAATATTGAAGTTATTCCTTAGAGTCATGGTGGCCCAGCACCTTACATATTTTCCTTTAATTTGTCACCTATTTAACACCTACACACATTTACAAACATGTGAAGATGAGAGTAACATTTTCCACATTATCTCTGTCTGCGCTTGCCCTCGTCCTGGAACATATTTCCAAACAAACCAAAAGTGGAACACACCCTTGTCAGCTAATATGCTTTTTCTTTCTCATCCATTCACTGGCTATGTCTCCTGGATGTTCTCTTTTCTTCTCTTTTTAACTCATCTTCCAATTTCTTGATCACCCACTTGTTTAAATTGCTCTGAGGGAACTGCTTGTGTTTGTTTGGACCATAATGTAGCAACTATGCCCAGCAGGCATTCTGCTTGGGTTGAGGGCGTACGTCAATCCCTCTCTCCCTCTGATCGTCCTCTCTATCCTCCACCCTTTCCTCCTTCTTTTCCATCTCCTCTCAAACCACTTGCCAATTATCTATTTCTATTCTCTCTTCCTTTGTGCTCCTTTTGTGCAATTTTCATATGAGGTGGTCTGCTTGTAAGCCATGTGGGATTTTTTTTAACCACTAGTGCATATCAGTTGATGCATTGTTTACACAAAGTAATTGCAAACACATTTGTTTGTGCAAAAACTGAAAAATAACATAATTCTCTTCCTGTGCGTTTTCTGCATTCTTGAAGCAATGTCAAATTCCTAACTGCTCAGTGTTTCCATTTTCCTTGCTTTTCCTGCTTTGCTACTAGTGTCTCTTTCCTCTGACTGATGTGCAAAAGCATATAGAAAGAAAGGATGGAGAATCACGCATAAAGCGAGGCTCGGTGAGGTTTAACTTGGAAGGAAAAATAGGGAAAGGTCTGAAAGAGAGAGAAGGATGTGTGCAGACCAAGCGTTGACATGGTTTAAATTGAGCGTGAATGCCTAGACATGCTGCAATACCTCTTTTTTCTTTTCAAAACACACTAATGCATCCCTCCCGAAAAAACTTGCATGGAGGGAAAAAAGAGAAAAACTGACTGTAAAACAAATGCAAAATGGAAGCTAAGAAGCTTAAGAAGCCTGGATATGGAAGATAAAGAGACAGGCAGATGTGGCAAACATAGAAAGGTGAATGTGCAAGTGGAGTAAATTAAGTCATTGCTACTGTAAGTGGAAATCAGGATGGGATGGTTATTAAATAAAGGAGTTGCTGGTTTATTAACTCTGCGCTCTGGAGCCACGGGAGGGGAAACACCCTGTGAGAGGGTGTATACACAGCAAAAACTTGCTCCTACTTAAAACAAAATATTTATTAAGTAAATAAAATATTTGAAAAACACATATCTGCAGTTGGAGAAATGACAGCAGGTGGTTGGCTGATATATGGTAGTGGTTGCAGTTGGGCTGAAGCCACATTCCCACAAGCTATTCTTTTTATGTCGCAGGCAGAGCAACTTGTCTACTGGAAGATTAAATACGACCCATATGGAAAAGAATTTCAAAGAATATTTAGTAAATGTTTATTTTGTGTATTTTTAAATCTTTAAACAAAATTCCTGCCACGACTTATGTATGAAACTGGCATTTTGTTCATGCATAAGAAAAGTCATAAGAAACAAGTATTCATTATTTTTCCAAGTAAACATTATGTCGTATGAGTACAATGAGAAGGGTAAATAATATGGATATTTTCCTTTGAGTGCAATGAAGCCAATGATGAAAACAGAAGCTGTGTTCCACTTCTATGTTAATATTAATGATAAACATTTTTAAAGTATGACTTTACACTGAGACCGTACACTGAGAGAAATCTACAAAGTCATGAAGATGTAAGCAGCTTGGCTGGGTGAACTACAGCAGCACAAAGCCATAATAGATGCCACCTATCAGCTAAGAAACTGAGATGCCACAAACTGATAATATTATGTGTGTATGTGTATGTAGACAGCTCACCAGTAGTGAGACAGTAGAAAACTGTAAAAACATGTCCTGTTCTGATGAATCTGCTGCAACGTTCACATGTTAGGGTCACTGTTTACTGCTTCCAGCATGATAACATGTCACAAAGTTCAAATCATCTCAAACTGGTTTCTTACATTTTACTGTAGTTTAATGTACATAAAATAACTTTCACAGTCCATCGTGTGCATGTGTGGCAACAGGAGATTCACGTCACAGATCTGCTGACGACAAATCTGCAGCAACTTTGCGTCATAATGGACCAAAAATCTTTGAGGAATGTTTCGGTTCCACATTGATTTTATACCACGAATGAATGCAAAACGTTGTCCAGCCCAATATGTTAGGCATCGTGTTTAGGCATCAAATATCCTTTGATTAAGGAGAATATTTTCATCTTCTGTCATGAGGACATGTTAACTTGCCATTACCAATTTTCTAACCAAAGCCACAATCTTTTCTCAATATTATCCAAGAGTTCTGATTGCTTGAACAAAACCATAAAAATTTGAATTTACGGAAAAGAAGGAAATGTTCTTGGATGTGTATCTTCAAACAATGTGCAGATGGGGGCGAGACAGCTAAAGACACTGGGAAAAAGAAAAACATTGCTTTCTCTTTTTTACATTTCTTTTAAGGTCTTTCCGTAAAAACTTGAAAAGTAAACATTAATAGCGAGCATTACACTGCAATGATTAGGGTGTCACTAAGTACTGTAACTTTAAAACAGAGTGGCATGTTTACAGTGAGCTACCTGTGCGGTCAGCCCACGAGCACTACAAGCAGCAGGGGAGCAATTAGGAGTCAGCTGACCTCTTATTACATTTAAGCTAATTGAGCTGTTTGTTAAGACTGCTCTGTGCTTCAGAAGCACCACACTGTTTACTGTCTGAATACTCCACAAACAAACACACTAGCTCAGCCTCCCACACGCACCTTCATCTGCTTGGAAAGAGCTATTATTTCTCTACCCAGTCACTCACCCACACACAGGCACGAACCACAAACCTACAATGAAACAAACAATGCACATGCCACTGTTGTCAGATGAAAAGCTTGTGAATTAACTTTTTCCAAAAGAATGGATTTGTAAGAACTTGGAAAAACGTTTTGTTTGTTCAACAAACGGAGCCAATTCATGAAGAAATGTGCAGTCCCTCACTTGAGAGTTACCAACATTTCATAAGTGTTGGTTCTCGTTGTGAGAAATATTGCTTGCTTGTTGTGTGTGTGTGTGTGTGTGTGTGTGTGTGTGTGTGTGTGTGTGTGTGTGTGTGTGTGTGTGTGTGTGTGTGTGTGTGTGCATTCAGTGGGCTGTTTAAGCAGCAGATGCAAGTTTAGCATCCAAACCAATTCTCCCTCCACAGAAAACTGAATGGCAGTTTTACAGCAAGTGTAAAAATTGAACCCATATGGTTGTTTGTTATGTCATCTTCCAAACAAAGTTACGCATAAATATACACAACTTTGTCGAGGTGTGTTATGAATGATGGCAGAGTAGAGGAAATCAAGCCAACACACGAAACAGTCAGCTTGACCTCACACCCAGCAAACACGCGGCACATGCTCTTCTTTGCCCCGAGCCCACTGAATTTAATGAAATAGCTGCTTGACACAGACATGAAGGAGGTTAAATCTGTCAGCATGCAGTCACTGAACGAGCTGACTGGCTTTTTTTATTACTAAGTTATTATACTGTGTTGTGTTGTTTGTGTTGTTTGTGTTGCGTTGTGATGCGTCGTATCGTGTCGTGTTGTGTTACATGTAGTGCCGACGTAGGACAGTTTTCCAATTTCATTGTACTATTGTACTATGTATGACTGTGCAATGACAATAAAGAGTTATCTTATCTTACATAACCAAATAACAATACAGTTGGCCTTTGTAAGTGTAGAAATATTCCCAATTGTCAGTCTAATTATCCTTTGACCTAATGGTGGTGCAAAAGTACTGTGCAAAAGTCATGTGCCATCCCTCATTTCTTTATACCGGTATGTTGCTGACAAAAGAGGAAACGTGTGTAGTTTATTGAAACATGTGTAGATAAATGGTAAATGGCCTGTATTTGTATAGCGCTTTACTAGTCCCTAAGGACCGCAAAGCGCTTTACACTACATCCAGTCATCCACCCATTCACACACACATTCACACACTGGTGATGGCAAGCTACATTGTAGCCACAGCCACCCTGGGGCGCACTGACAGAGGCGTGATAGATGGTATTATATGGTTGATCAAAATCCGACAGTTTTTTTCTCCGTTGGTTTTTCCATCCATTTGGCGAGATCCCAAACACACTTGATGAAATCCAGCCCATTGACAGTCTCCACTATGTGTTACAGATTACTGTGAACACTCACTGTTGTGCCACTTTCCTGACCTCCTCTGTACATATTCACAACGGTTTGAACCAAAAATTTCAAATCAAGATTCAACACTCGTTAAGATCCATTGCCACTAATTTATGTAACCGGTTTCTGCTTCTGTTTCCCCATTACACTGACATTTGTGGCAAGTGGAATAATGCTACATAAACACTGTTACATTTACAGTCCAGTTTTTGTATAATTTCACACACTTCATCCATTTGTCCCTGCTTCCTGTCAGAGCTTTGCTGGATTTTTTCCCCCGTATTTCTTAAGGACATGACTTTCACTGTTTATTTGCTGTAGATCCTTTGCAGTCCTGCCACTTCTTCTTTTGGCTCCCACGTGTCTAGCCTTGCCAGTTTTTGAATTGCTTGTGCAAAAATAAGATTCTAGGTTTGTCAAACTGTGTGATCTTTTGTATTTTTTATATACAAAATTGAAAAATTTACATGTAGACGCCATCTCTTGGCCCATCTCTTAATTCAGTTGCCTTTTTTATGCTTGAATGATTCACAGGTCACTGTTAAATTACTAACCAAATATGAAAATATTCCCTTAAAAATGGTTGGGCACAATGACTGGACTGAAAAAAAGAACGAAAAAGAAACAATGTCCAAAGAAAAACTTTGAAATATCTTCAGAAAGCCTGGATATGTATTGCTCAAGAATACTTGGAAAAAACCCCAATGAAGTTTGGCTCCTTGGAAGGAAAATATAAATGAATGAGGGGTGGCGCAAGACTTTTTCACAGTAGTAGTTGTCAAAGGACGTGAACTGACTCAACAAATACTTAAATAGTACTGTACTGTACCTTTGACTTCACAACAAAATCATACGTTTTCTCCCATAAAAACTTTAAGCCTATGAACATGAGAAAATGTCATCACTTCTTATGGCAATATGTAAGTATAATAAAAGAAGAACACAAGCACACACACACAGTCACTGTCACCCAGACAAAAAACTCACACTCGGCCCTCTGTGTAATCCCATCTGATCTCACCGACGCTCTGTTGTTAGAAGCCTCCTCTCACTCCACGGCCTATCCCAGCACTGCCTTTGAACTCAGCTGCCAAGAAAGTGTAACACCGCGTGCCTCTTTCTTTGACTTTCAGGAATGATCAGGAACATTATAATGATAAAATTGGCAGGGGGTGAGGAGCTGAGTGGGAGCAGAAGGCCTCGACGGAAAGCAAGAAAGAGGCTCGAATATTGTCAGCGTGTTGTTAATAAGCGAGCTGAGGTGTGCGAGTGTGTAAAATTCCTGCGCGTGTTTGAGTATGTGTATACGTCTGCGCACAAATATGAATTCCTCTCTTAGGGAGTGCGTGTTGGTGAGGGTGATGTCAGGCTACATTATGGCTTATTGCTGGGTTGACTGACATGCAGGATTATCGGCTGATGGGATAAATTAAAAGAAAAAAAAAGCTTTCATCAGCATGCGGCTGGGGCCTGAATGTTTGATGTTAGACTGAAGGAGTCATATGCAAGGTGATGGAAAGTGAGAGAGGGCTGGAAGGGAGGCAAGAGGCTGAGTGCCCGATAGACAGACCAAGTTTTCATTTGAACAATCCCTGTTATCTTGCAGATTCTTCACTTCACTCCATGTCTGAGTTGTCACTGTCACCAAAATCCATTAGTGTCTCTAAAACTTGGCTGAGAAAAGATCATATTTAATGAGGCAGTCCACAAGAAAATGCAAGAAATTTAGACTGGCACGGTTTCTCTGGTATTTGTCGGACAAATATGGACATTAAAATGTATAGAAGCACTTTTAGGTTTGCTTACATTTCTTGACCAAAGCTATAGTTGCCTGTGTTAGGAAGATATAGTCTGTTACAGTTGTTAGAAAATAAGAGTTCAGATAGTGGGCCACACAAACATGTTATTGGTATGTTCAGCACCACAATGAAAACAAAGCTAAAATTTATGGAAGTTTTGTTCACTATATAATAATTGAGTGCTTTCAACGTAAGTAAATATCCATGAAACATAATCCAGGCTAGATTTACTCTTGAAGATAAATACATGCGCCGCAAGAAGCTGAGTTTGAGTCTTTTGTGACCTCTGTTTTTTTGTTTTGTTTTGGTTTGCTTTTTGTTCACTGCTAGGCCACTTTCTGGGGAACCACAGCGTGCTGGACATCCTGAGGCAGGAGGGCTATGAGATTGTCCACATGCCCTCTGATCATCAAGAGCCAGCCACAGAGTGAGTAAGCAGACAAGAGTGCGCAGTAACAGATGACGGAGCATGTCATTTGATTAAATGACTGTGGTTACAAAGACAAAAACAAAAATAAGTTGCTGAAAAATAGAAAAAATAAGTGGTTGCTTGGATTACTCTTTAGAAAAGCAGTTGTTTGACATTATGGAGTCTAAGTTCTTGATGACGACACATAAATTGCGCTAATTAAATTTGAGTTTTGGATGATTCCGGTTTTGACTGAGTAATCGGGCACTTTAGAGCTATTTAAAACTCTTTACATGTTAAAATTATGACTTTTTCTAACCAGACAAGATATTTAATGGAAAAAGAAAAAGAGAATGTGATTTTCTATGTGCATGAGATTGATAATGTTATGGCAGTGCAGACTGTGAAGCAGAACATTTGTGCACTCTTACTGTAGATTTTGGCAGGGATACAGATGCACATCCACATGTATCTGTACCGACCCCCCCCCCCCCCCCCCCCCCCCCCAACTTAGTCTGTCCACATCTGTCTAATTCTCTTGAGAGTTGAGGCATTTAACCTCAGCAGATTTATTGGAGTGCAGATACGGTCCAAATTGTGCTATCCAAGAATCCTTTGATACCTCATCACCTCCCTCACCTGCCTGCTTCTGCCCCCCCCCCCCCCCCCTTTCTGGTGGCTGCCAAAGGCCACTTGCCAGAGTGGTGGTTCTGTCTGCTTTCACTGCAACATACAAACACATGCATGCATGTATGCAGGATAAATGTAGAGATGCTCAAATTTACAACTATGCAACACATACATGACTCAGAAAGAGTCTTGGCTTCGCTCCTGTGGCCTTCTACAACTCTTCTTCATGTCTGTTAGTGTTCAGGCCCAATCACTGGCACACAGCACCTCCACTCTCACCTAAGGGTTTGATCCATGGGCCTATAAAATAATAAGAGCAGTCGCTGGAATGGAAAAATGGAAAAACAAGGCATAACAAGAACAGTCTTTTTTCTAACAGTAAAAACAACTCATCCCTCCAGCTGGAGCTTTTCACAAACTTCTCACTGCAAATTACAGCTGTAAATGTAGCCTCCCTATCTCTCTCCATCCTGTTTCCAGGCTTGTGGGCTTCAGCCAGTGGTTCATGGTTTAAAAGCTGACAAGTGGACTGACTTACTGTGGTCACGAAAAACTTGTGTCTACTGCGTGCACGCACACACACACACACACACACACATGACCACACACTTGCCTGCAAGCTGACACTTCTAGCTCTCCGATACAAGGTGATCTGACAGGCGAGGAAACACACCACAGGATGGCTGGATGAGAGGTGTTTATGAAAGCTGTTAGCCTCAGACCTGGAGTGTTTTGAACCCACTGGCACAATTATATGACTGACAGAGCAGCCCAGAGCTGGGTTTGGCTGTGCAGTAGCTTGACCGCAGGCCTGGAGCTATCATCGCACTGACCAAGCCATCAGGGCCTGGGTGAGACAAGGTTGTTGAAACTTGTAAAAACAGAAAGGCAAACCGACAAATTGATCATGACCGGTGAGACAAAACTGATTATAAGTATTTCAAAAGAAATCGTGACTAAAGCATGCGATTTCTACTGCTGTTTATTTCATTTGAAAGGTCTTGAATGATGTGTAAAACATATTTTTGATGCTCTACTGAAACACAAAGTCACATGCGAGCCATATTGACAGGAAAAGAACAAGAGAGAAGAAAGTATGAGTAATGGCTGGAAGAAAGAGCAGCATGGCAAAAATATTTGAAGACAGGAGATTCTGGGTGGTCTTCTTGGTCAAATGTCAGCTCTGATGCACAATATATTGCCATGAGAGTTCCAACTTCCTCTTACGTTGTCTGCTGGGTCTTTCAACTTTTAAAGGACGCCCTTCTGGTGTTCATGTCCTTGACTGAAGTTATGGGGTGTAAGTGGAAAGCCATGGGGTGGTCAGAAACCACAAACAACACCACTGTCTGGTAGCACATTGGAAATCTTGCGAAACAGTACAGAAATACTAAAAGAAACTATTTTGATCTAATATTTGGGTAAAAGTCTTTCTGTGAGTATTAATAGAACTGAGTCCATCCCCTGTCTGTCCTGTCCTCCCTTGCTCCAGGGCAGCAGGTCCAGACTTCCTTGCAGCACCAGAGTTCAGCAAGGAGAATACAGACACTAGCACAGGATCTCCCATTAGCTGGCCAACCAGTCCAGAGATGGAGCTGGAGCTCGAGGATCCAGAACCTATGCCTGGCCTTGGAGGGGAGGAGCTGCCTCACATGCTGCTCCCTGACAGCTTGAGCCAGCTAGAGGAGTTTGGACGCCATAAACGGCCACGCAAAGCTCACCGTGGCCACGGGAGACCCCGTCTCTTCAGTGACCTGTGGGTTCGCATTGGGGATGGGTGAGATATTTATTATGATTAGTTTGACTGTAGCTGAGTTGTACCTCTTTAAACAAAACATAATAATCTTTTAACAATTGAATGTCTGTAAGGACTGTACTGGCTTGATGACGATTATTAATAAACTCTGGATGTCCCTAAGTAAAAGACCACAATGAGATTGGCTGCTGAATATGTACTGGAAATGTTATGCATGTGATTGTTCGGAGATCATGTAAGACTCAGTTCTTTTCCAGTCTAGCTAAATTCCTCATAACCTAATTTTCCCCCCCTCTTTTCTTCAGCACCACCCCACCACCAAACGTGAGGATAATCAATGGCTATGTGACAGTGGAGCCTCCGCTGACCTACCAAAAGCATCGCAGGCGGATGGAGATCTACGAGATAGATCGAGATAGTTCGCCTTCCTCCACTTCACCAAGCCCCAGCTCAGCCCAGCTAGCTCACAGCAAAGTCACGCTGTCTTGTGCTTTAGCGTGGCTTTTATCACACATATTGTTCACCTCCTGACCAAAAGAAAGTGTTACCTCATGAGAAACATTGGACAATACTTCATCCACACCAGAGCAGTGGAGCGTACCTGATAAAGCCAAACAAGGAGTGATTGTCAGGGAGAAACATCTCAGTCAGGATAAGACGTCTTAACGTGGGACGATCCGTTCTCCACCATAGAGCGAGATCGGCTTCAGGCTGCTGAAATGCCAATGTCTTTAAAAACTTGCCAAGTCTCATAATGTGTGGAATAAGCTCTGTGCTGCGTAAGAAGCAAAACGTGGACTATGTTGAACTGCAGTGGGGTCAAGTCCAAACCTCCTGAAAGTATTGAGATAGAATAACAAACACACAGCACAATGAAGAATTGTAAATTTAAAGAGCTGGAGTCTTTTACCTATAAAAACTGTAATATTATGTAGAAAAATAAGACTGACTTTAATAATGAGAATAGGTCATACTAACAGTTATAACTCTGTGAAAAGAAATGAGTTGAATAAACAAGGTACTGTGTGAGGCATTTACCTTCACACAGAGAAGCACTCAGATGCCACTTTGTAAATTGTGCATTTTGTTCATAAAGAAATATTGTATATTTATTATTTCTGGAAGAAAGAGTATATTTTCTTGCTTTTTGAAATAAAACGTAAATAAATACAGTCTGTAAACTAATCGAGTGCATCAAGCGGTCTTTCTTTCAGCAGACATAAACTGTGTGTTTAAGAATACGTTTATAACACCACCATCTGTTCTTTATTTAAAGCGTGAAATTATGGATATTTTTTGTCATAATCTAATGAAGCATATACTTCGGAATTGTCAAAAACATTCAAATATGACTATTATCTGGAAAAATGAATAGAAACTATAGTGGAACTTCACGTTTTTAACTAGGGAAACAAGCAACATGTGAGTTGAGTCTGCCACCTGCTGGCTAATACAAGGAAAACATGGGGAAAGCAAACCTCATAATGAGTCATCTGTCAGTTGTGTCTCCAGTATAAAGCTCACAGACAGGACTGTGCAACTGTGAAAATGCAACTTTGAGAAATGTGAAAAGTATATATTATCACACAGCAACGGACAAAACAAAAATAAGGATATTAGCCATTAATCAAAGGTCATACTACATTTAAACATTTTAACAAAAGGAGGAATACGGAGGCCGTTGAGCTCTGAGTGTTAACAATTAACCACAAATATCAAACTCCATCACTTCCCTTTTTGAAGCTGCTTGAATGATGAAGCTTCACTTTAAATATTTTAAGATTGGATGCTTCCTCTAAGCTCCATAAAACATAAGAATCCTTTCAGTCGTCACATACTGCGATTAACTAGGTTACAACTTCTCTTAAGGGAATCGTTGGCAACAGACAAAGTGACTATTCATTTCAATAAACTTGTTGTTGTTGATGATGATGATGATGATGATGATGATGATGATGATACTGTAGTGTATTATATTGCAGTGCTCACAATATCAGTAAAGTTCATCATGTTTGCTGTGATCTTGTTGCGAGGGAACAAAATAATTCTGTGCAAACTGTGTTGATTCCTGATCGGCTTCCTCCTCTGCTATCTCATAGCAAATGTAAATGCAGTAAGACTGTGTGATTTACAGGGACATTTACAAGTGCAATAAAAGTTGGAAAACAGAAGAACATTTTAAAAATTATTATATAAAACAAAGACAACTTTCAGCAGAAACTGCGACACTCTGAATTCTCACAGCAGCAACTGAGACAAGTTTCATTAATGATGCCCCAGTTCAATTATGTATGATGACCAGAATGCACGAATAATGTTGAATGAGCTCATCTACATGGAATTCAGTTTTATTCCAACATAACATTTCCCAGAGTTCGCAACAAGATTGTCTACTTCGAAACAAGGCGGCACTTTGAGAGTAAACACGGTGAAAGTAGTTAAAGAAAAGATGAGACATAATAATAATAATAATAATAATAATAAATGCAAAAAGCATTTCAAAAATAGAACAGAGTTCATCATTTTAGTATCAGCAGGAAAATACAGCATTGACAGGGAATGTGAAGCTCTCCAGTGTTTTTGTAACTATCTTCTCATTGATAGTTAGTGCCCAATTTGTGGTTGAAAGAACCTATCAGGTGTCAGAGAATATGTATACTCTGTCTCATACCAGTCTTATAATTTAAATCTAGTCTTCTAGAGACACTAAGCGGCTGCGCTGCACTGCTGCAGTTAGCACTTCTACCACTAAATGGCGCTAGAGTCGCATAAAAACTTGAGCAACAACAAAGCACATAAAGCTGAAAACCTGGTTGGAGGCCGCAGAGCCTGAGCACAGAGACAGGCACAGAGGCGGCCAGGCACTGGGTTACAATGGCTTAAGAATGTCCATACAGGTACGTAATAAATAATTTAAAACAAACTGTCAAGTTGTAAATTTTAAGTCAGTGGTAATAAAATGTTTTATTTTAATTCAAGGTTAATGATACCACGCAGGTACAATATACCCAAATTTATTCTTAGAAATATTATAATATTTATTTATTTATTTATTTTAAAAAAAATAGAGAGAGATTTAAACGAAACTTTTTTGCTCTACTGACCACATGAACCTGTTATTGCCAGACATTATTCTATAATTGTTGCACCATTAACTTTACAAAACATAAATAAATAAACTAAATTATGTAAAACATGAATTTAAAAGTTTTTTTCTAATTCGGTTTACTTTTCTGAGCAGTTTTAAAATAAAAACATGTAAATTCAATATTTGTATAAAAACACAATAAAATTTGGAAGATTTTGAGTGTTCGCATAAGTTATTGTCAGTCGTCTGAAAAAGTGACCAACACTTATGACCTATTTTATACATAAAACAAATTTTTTTGGGATATTTATTCACACAAAAAATCACTAAGAAATGAAAATATGATCATTCAAATATATCTGTACATTTATCAGCTTAAATCTTGCTTAAAAACCTTTAATTAAAAGATTAAAATAATATTAATATATAAATTGTAACTTCACGCTTACCTTTCAGGTTAGCCTACACCTTCTCTTGGTCTTCTCATAAGCAATTTTTTTTTTAAGAAAAAAGAGCAAGTTTTTTAGAACAAACAGCTTTTTCGCCCCGTAAGCCAAGGCAGGACAATATTTGCCTTAGCTAGAATACCATTTTCCCTGGGCTTTGGGGTGTTGTTTGAGGGAGTGGGGGCCTTGACAGGGTGCTCTGAGGGCTGACCCTCACTCTGCTGGGCACACGCCGCCAGCCGCATATAAATAAAAGATTACAGTGGAAAATCAATTTCTGAGCAAACTCATTAAAAATGCCCCTCACCTTAAATGATTCCCATTTCCTTCCATTCAACCTGTTAACGCCTTGCTGTCCCTGAAACCGACCAGCCTACCCCCACACCCCACCACCACCACCACCACCGCTGCCTCACCCCACTCCTCCCTCCCACCCTTCTTCCATCCTTCGCCCTGTTGCTCTCCCCCGGTGGTAATTACTTGCACAAGTCGTTTTTTGCCCTTTGATTTGCACCGTTTCACAAATGAAGGTTAAGTTTGTTTAACCGTGGTGGATTTGCCAGTCATGTTAAAGCATATAATGTGGCAGGTCCTTGGTTTCTCCGCACACCTCAGGCACCCCCTGGCCTGCCTGCCGCCCCCCTCCCCATCTTCTTCCCTGTTAGCCTAGGCCTCTTAGGGAGGTGGGAGGGTGGGTGGGGGCTCCAAGGTTAAGGCTTAGTGCGCCTTAGGAAGCCTGTAGTGTATCAGACTTCAGACCCATTGACTTGACTCAAAGGCAACCAGGAAGTTGTTAAAAATCACCTCTGGTAAAAGGATTAAGAATCAAACTGCCGCGTTTGTCCTGAGAGGACGTTAAGACGGTCACCGCTAAGTTGCAACTCACTGACAGATAGGGAGAAAAAAAAAGGAGCATAATAAAGGACCACTAGTTAACTTCTGTTCAAGGTCTTGGACATCGATGCTGTAGGTGATGTACATATTGTCTTTTGCAGTGTAAATTACTCATGTGGTGAAGATAACTGCTGAAAGCATAAAATGCACAATGGCAGAAAGTGTCACAAGCCTCCTCTTCGATCGATACCTAATAAAGAGTGAAGTCACAGGAGCCAAGGAGAACATTGATCTGAGCTAGCTGGAGCTTCAAAGAGCATTTAAAGTCCTCGCTGCTTTGACTGTCGAGCTGCAGATTGCACACTCATGGAGGACTTTGTTATCACACAGTCAGGACAACAGATGCCTTTCGCATTCAGCTTTCTGTCTCTCTCTCAGTCAATCGAGTACATTGCAGTGACACACAGCAGGTCTGTGTGGTCGTTGCTGAAGGATGTTTTTTAATTTTTAACACTAGATCTGTAATTATGAGTCGCAGGAAACGTCTGTCTACCACAACCATGTCCTGTGTGGTGAGTGTGACCTCATATTTCACAGAGAGCTTTGATTCTCTGTCTAGCAGAGGGCAGCCATAAAGCTTTGGGAAAACAAAAGCGTGCTTAGCCCGAGGGCAGATAGCTCTTCTCCCTTTAGATAATCCTGTTGATAGTGGAGGCAAAGCAGCGCTGTTTGGACAGCTCAGCTAACTCGCAGCTCATCTGTGTTTGTGCTGGTTGAGACATTATTTTCTCTCATTGTCCAAGTCCCCTTGAAGATGCGTAACTTTGAGCCGCAGGATTGAACCCATGGCCTTGTATTCCATTAACAAGGGTCAGGTGCAAGTCTTAAAGGCCAGACAGCATCTGGTGATGTTTATTAAAAAGAAAAAAATATATATATATACTACACAGCTAGGGTTTGACTTTATATTTTCATTTTAATCAGTCACCCAAAGAGATCTAAAGCCTGCTGAAATTTTATTCACAACTATAGTGACAAGAAATGTTGACGTATCAGATAAAACTGTTCAAATCTTGCTTGGATGAGGTTATTCTTCTTTCCTTTGTTGAACCCAACCAAAGTTTCTTATTCTTGAACACACTCGGTGATTTCATTTGCAGTCTCTGGCAGATATCACTTGGTTGATACAAGTTATTCATGCTTAAATGTTTCTAAACAAATCAAGCTATTTCATTGGTCACTGTCTCTGTGATGAAGGAGGATAATCATCGCCACACTAGAGCTTTTTATTTGTTTTGGTGTCCAGCACAAAGGTTCACCTAAATCAAACTCTTTTTTTTTTATTTAAAATAATTATAAAGGCAACACAACTTTCTCTTAAAAGTCTCTTCTCTTGTATTCCAATATAAAATTCAATACAATGTAAGAAAAATGTATACATTTTAAAAAAAGAAGAAAAATGGGGAATTGTTAATTGTGCTGCATAGAAATAAAAATAACAAAGTAGTTTGTTTTTAAGTGCTGAGGTAGAAGGAGTGAATGCATACCAAGGAGAGCAAAGTAGTTACAAAGGAAAGAGGAATACCATGTGTGCTCGTATGTCCGTGTGTATATGTACATGTGTGTCCTTGCGTGTGCATTGAAGGATGGTGGTGAGAGTGTTGTGTTTCACAGTTTTTTGCCATGATGCACTGCTTTATTATTCTGCACAAGGGGCACTTCACATGCGGAATGGGTTCTCTTTGATATCGACAGCAGCTTGAGGGAGAGAGTGCACTCAAAAACAGGCGAGGGCGAATTTATTCTGGGGAAAAAAACAGATAGTTGTGTACTTCCCTGGCAGTGGTTGCCGCACATAGGAAGAGCCAACCGCTTTGATGCTCCAGCGGTGACACTCCACACGCTAATGAAATATGGTAATTACAGCCACATGAAAGCCCTTCTAAACAGAGCTGGAGAAAGGGTATAAAAAACAAATATGACTTTATCCAAAGATACCCACTGTGATTAATTCTCCTTTTCATAAACATATATTTTATGCCGTTCAATTGTTACAAAGCAGCGTGGGCCATCAGTTGACCCAGGAGCAGGCGAGGGGGAAAGGTCCGCTGATTAAGAACCCTATTGTTCGCTTTCAATAGAAGACAGTCTGCTGGAGAACACGGGACGGTGAGGTGTCAAAAAGAAAAGTCCCTGCAAACGAGTGCTCTCTGTGCTGTTCTAACTTTTGCATTTTTTAAATTAATTTCTTTTTTTATTTGAAATTCACCTAATCTGGACTGTAAAACTTGGCACAATCAAACACAACTTAGGAGACTTATTGGTGGAAAAACTGGTAATGTGATTGACATGTAAAGGAAAGTATTGTGTTTAAAGTTTACACAATGGAAATTTGAGCAAAATGCTTGCATTTTTCACTCATTCTCTAAGAGAAACTGCTTTCCAAAGAGACCCCAGAGCTCGATACAATGTCAGTTACTTGTTTTGACAGCACACATAGCTTTATGATTGTGCTGAAGGCAGCTGACTGTGGCAGATTCTGGGTGAACTGTAAGTTTGGCAGCAGGTCTGCTGGAGATGAATGAGGAACAACTTGCTTTTGGTTTCTCTGCACATAAAGACAGATTGCATGAGAGTAATTTGACGATATATATAGGGAACAAACTTAAACAGCTTGTTCATTCATCTAGGTGTTAACTTTTAACAAATGTGACTAATGGATAGCAAGTGTAGGTAGAAAAACAATAAATACCACACTTGTACACATAAAGTTTTAAAGCCAGGCAGCAAAACTACTTTCCTACTCCAATATTTTAAGGTCGTATTAGAGTGGAAATTAGTGACGTGACCTGATGCAATGCATGTCACTGAAGAGGGGAGCAGGGAGACACTAGTGGATAAGAGAATTCAAGGGGTGGGGGAGGCTGTGTGTTTGACCATCAGTGTTTGCTCACAGTCAGACGGTGTAGCAGCCCCTCATCCCACGACCACTTTCGCCTTGCTGACTGGCTCTCCCAAGGGATGGCGCTAGAGGTCAGGGAGAAGGTGGGGGTCAAATGGGCTCTGATAAGTCCTGCTAATAGGACGGTGCGCGTTTTTGCGTGCACACGCCTGTCTGAATGGGGTTGTGTGGGTGTGACTAGCTAACTGGGGCTAAAAGCTAAGGGAACAAACACACAGCCATCAGCACACGAGAGCACACGTACACACAAAGTCATGCACGCTGTATGCATGAATCCACAGTCTTTAAGGTCAGACCGTGGGGTGAGAATGTTAAATGGCCAGGCTTGGGACATCAAATATTTTCCTTCCCATCACTATCAGCAAACCATCTGCCTGAAATCTTTAAGTGCATGTGCGTGTGTGTGTGTGCGTGTGTGTGCATTTGTGTGCATTTGTGTGCATGCAGCAACCTATACAGGTTTAGCTGATCAAACTATTGAGCCAAGTTGGCTTTATTAGAGCATACAGAGTCAGAAGGACATACAGACAGGCAGGCAGACAGACAGATAGGCAGGGTAAGCGTGTGGGCGCCAGCAGTCGCAGCGCAGCAGACAGACAGATGGAGTTTTGGGTGCATGCTGCTCAGATAGGAGCTCATCCCACCCTGTGTTTTTAATACCCCCAGCTCCTTTTATCGCCCTCCTCCAGGTGTATCCAGGTAACTCCAAGGCCAGGCCGCTCTTAAAACCCCAACAGTCAAGGTAACAGGTAATTGCAGAATGGTACTCGTAAAACAGCCTGTTTGTCTACAGCTCAACTCCGCCCTGCTTGTTTTAGATGCCAAACTTGGAGATACAGGAAGCAAAAGTGTATAAGGCTATAGTGTGGTAATGCTGCTCGTTCTATACTTAATGTTTTAGCCCACTGCAGTTTTTCCCAGCTAATACTAATCCAAGTCCTCTGTCTGCTTCCCTTACTCCTTTTCACTTTTCAGACTTTGATTATAGTTACTCTAGTTTTTTTTAGTCTTTCTTACTGTCTTTATCTATCCCGCTCCCCCTCCAGTGCCCATATTTCTCTGACTTTATGAGTAACACTGGCTCCCTCCCTCTTTTAATGTTTGATTCCAGGTGATAAGAGAAGACGGAGAGATGAGTCTGACTGCACCGGTTAATGTGGTCAAAGGTCATAGGCTGTGCTGGGGAGTGGGGAGACTCTCTGCAGATAGTCCAATCTAAAACTGGACCATGATCAGTTTTTGGACCATGAATTGTAGATGCTGGCTCTCAGCCAAGCTGTCTGCACACAAGCCAAGAAAACATACACATTGAAGCAATTGTCCATATCTGCGTGAAGAGTCATTATCTGACAATCTGTCAAGATACTGATCAAGAGTTTGTGTAAATCTACTGTCACATGTGCTTACCCTCTAAACAGCGATAAGGTTACTGCTTCTCTTTGCACACAGGCCAATAGATACACAAGTGTGCACATCTGTACATGCATATGTTCTACCATATATGTATGGTTAAAAAGAAACACTGTGTGCAAACAAATACGTGCACATTTACTGTAGAGCATGAATGGCTGTAACCTCACGCAGACTGTACAATCTACTGTCAAACAAAGTCACAGTTCATCTCCTCACCCTTCAACAATCACTTGTTTGTTCCAGACCACATACAAACAGCACACTCCCCCACATAGTGGTCATTGACACAGACCAAAACTGAACCCTCCTCTGGCTCTTTGCTTTACACTCCCATGCTCTCCATCTTTTCACAAACCTCTCTTTGTCCCCGTCTTTCTTTCTCTCTCTCTCTCCCCCTGTGCTCATCTGATTTCATTCCTCGTCCTGATCCGGCCATTATAAATTCATTGTATGCTGTCGTGGCTGATTGAAGTGATGGGCTGATTCCTCAGAGCTTCCTGCCTGATGGAGGGTGCTATAGCAAATAGCCCAATGGGTCTGTTTAGATAACACTGACCTCTCACAAACCATTGCCACATCTGCTGTGAGTGAGCTTTGTGGGACTCGCTGTCATCGCTGAGTGAAAGGATGGACAAAAAAATTGAAATGGCAGAATGAAAAATACAAACAATAAACAGGAACAGACTGAGTGAAAGAAAGACAGAAGATGTTGGGAAAAAATTAAAAGGAAGAAAGACAGAAGATGAGGGCGGAGGGGGTTAGAGAGTAAGAGCTAACGGGAGATCTCGGGTGGGCAATGATTTGAAGCGTATTGTCACTCCCACCTGCCCTCTCCATGAACAAAAGTGTTAGTCATCATCAGGGTGAATTGTGAGGGGAGACAAGGGGCCGCTTCGTTGGTCCCCCTGATCTGCATTCGGCCCATGGGGTTACCAGGGTAACGAGTACAGTAGACAGAGGGAGGAGGAGTGAGAGGGGGGCATGGAGAGGGCACTCACCCTTTTCCTTGGAAATGGATATTCATGCCTTTGTTCTGCTGGGGTTATGATCGTGTTGATTAGGGAAAAAAAATTGTTTAAACAGCCCGCCCTCTCTCCTGGCCTCAGATATCGTGTAGCCGACCGGACTTCACCTGGTGAACAGATCATCATTCAAACACCAGTACTCATTAAAAACGGGGAGATAATGGAATGCAGACTATTAAACAGCAAATCGTACATTTTATTTGGCTACATGAAAGAGGAAGTGACCAGCGGTGGGTCCATTTTCTTAATTTCTTTTCTCCAACAGACCTTTGACTGCTAATTCTCTGCAAATGTACCTGTTACTTGAGCTTACGTCGGTCCAGAAGGAATACACTGCGTTGCTCAGAGATAGCCTAAATATTTCTTTAAGTATTTGGGGCAAACAAATGTTCTTTTGAAAGATCTTGAAAAACAAAACTTTGCAACTCTAATGTAGGGAGTGAACACCAAAAGATACCTCATGTGGTATTTGGATAACGGTAGTGGAGAGTGGTGTATTACACACTGGTCCAAATTCCCCCAGAAGCGCTCGACTGGCCAGAGGTCTAGAAACTGCAACGGCCACAGCACATTCATACTCTAACCATTCAGTGCCCCCTCGTGCTCCTGTGAATGGAGGCATCCTGGAAAATGGAAGATATCAATCTCATAAGGACTATGATTGCATCATAATTTAAAGGTTTTCAGTCAGAACTATTTTGCACTAATTTGCTAATTTGTGTCTCCTCCTCATAAGTTCACGGGTCGACCTAAACCATGCCATCAGAATTCACCCCAGTTAATGACGCAGTGTCCTAAGGGAGATCATGGGGTGGTAACGACTCCTCTGAAATATGAACGGAATAGAACTGAAATAAAGTTTAAAGTTTACTTTCTATTCTTTTAATAATGGATGGAAATATCTTAATTTTTGCTACATACCATTTATTCTTAAGCTCCAGTTACTTATTGTTTTGGAGATGTTGAAATATTAATATGATAAACCTGCTAAAAACATTATGTTATAGATATTGTTATAGATAAAGCCACTCATCAGCAATAGTTATTAAAGCCTCCACCTGCACAGCTAAAGTAATACACAAATAAATAAATTATATACTGTATAATATACACAATATATTTATAAATTCTGAAACTCTTGAATCTGCATAATTAGTACTTTTCCTTCAGCTACTTTAACTAGGTTTTGATGCTATAACTTTTGTACCATTACTTTATGTGTGCCATCCCATCTAAATCATGGGGGAACTTGTGGACAGAAACCCCACACTG